>NC_140603.1:2409403-2506903 GCF_057381915.1 Diplotaxodon limnothrissa
ATCTGAGGTTGGCTGGTAGGGTGGACCTCTGCGCATAATCACATGTGTGTGCAATCAGAGCCACGTCTGGATTTCTTGGAATGTGGATTGTTTGGGGTGAGTTTATCTCTGGATGTGTGCAAATGTATGTGCATTCATGTGTGCCTGCGTGGAGATCTGAGGTTGGCTGGTAGGGTGGACCTCTGCGCATAATCACATGTGTGTGCAATCAGAGCCACGTCTGGATTTCTTGGAATGTGGATTGTTTGGGGTGAGTTTATCTCTGGATGTGTGCAAATGTATGTGCATTCATGTGTGCCTGCGTGGAGATCTGAGGTTGGCTGGTAGGGTGGACCTCTGCGCATAATCATGTGTGTGCAATCAGAGCCACGTCTGGATTTCTTGGAATGTGGATTGTTTGGGGTGAGTTTATCTCTGGATGTGTGCAAATGTATGTGCATTCATGTGTGCCTGCGTGGAGATCTGAGGTTGGCTGGTAGGGTGGACCTCTGCGCATAATCACATGTGTGTGCAATCAGAGCCACGTCTGGATTTCTTGGAATGTGGATTGTTTGGGGTGAGTTTATCTCTGGATGTGTGCAAATGTATGTGCATTCATGTGTGCCTGCGTGGAGATCTGAGGTTGGCTGGTAGGGTGGACCTCTGCGCATAATCACATGTGTGTGCAGCCAGAGCCACGTCTGGATTTCTTGGAATGTGGATTGTTTGGGGTGAGTTTATCTCTGGATGTGTGCAAATGTATGTGCATTCATGTGTGCCTGCGTGGAGATCTGAGGTTGGCTGGTAGGGTGGACCTCTGCGCATAATCACATGTGTGTGCAATCAGAGCCACGTCTGGATTTCTTGGAATGTGGATTGTTTGGGGTGAGTTTATCTCTGGATGTGTGCAAATGTATGTGCATTCATGTGTGCCTGCGTGGAGATCTGAGGTTGGCTGGTAGGGTGGACCTCTGCGCATAATCACATGTGTGTGCAATCAGAGCCACGTCTGGATTTCTTGGAATGTGGATTGTTTGGGGTGAGTTTATCTCTGGATGTGTGCAAATGTATGTGCATTCATGTGTGCCTGCGTGGAGATCTGAGGTTGGCTGGTAGGGTGGACCTCTGCGCATAATCACATGTGTGTGCAATCAGAGCCACGTCTGGATTTCTTGGAATGTGGATTGTTTGGGGTGAGTTTATCTCTGGATGTGTGCAAATGTATGTGCATTCATGTGTGCCTGCGTGGAGATCTGAGGTTGGCTGGTAGGGTGGACCTCTGCGCATAATCACATGTGTGTGCAATCAGAGCCACGTCTGGATTTCTTGGAATGTGGATTGTTTGGGGTGAGTTTATCTCTGGATGTGTGCAAATGTATGTGCATTCATGTGTGCCTGCGTGGAGATCTGAGGTTGGCTGGTAGGGTGGACCTCTGCGCATAATCACATGTGTGTGCAATCAGAGCCACGTCTGGATTTCTTGGAATGTGGATTGTTTGGGGTGAGTTTATCTCTGGATGTGTGCAAATGTATGTGCATTCATGTGTGCCTGCGTGGAGATCTGAGGTTGGCTGGTAGGGTGGACCTCTGCGCATAATCACATGTGTGTGCAATCAGAGCCACGTCTGGATTTCTTGGAATGTGGATTGTTTGGGGTGAGTTTATCTCTGGATGTGTGCAAATGTATGTGCATTCATGTGTGCCTGCGTGGAGATCTGAGGTTGGCTGGTAGGGTGGACCTCTGCGCATAATCACATGTGTGTGCAATCAGAGCCACGTCTGGATTTCTTGGAATGTGGATTGTTTGGGGTGAGTTTATCTCTGGATGTGTGCAAATGTATGTGCATTCATGTGTGCCTGCGTGGAGATCTGAGGTTGGCTGGTAGGGTGGACCTCTGCGCATAATCACATGTGTGTGCAATCAGAGCCACGTCTGGATTTCTTGGAATGTGGATTGTTTGGGGTGAGTTTATCTCTGGATGTGTGCAAATGTATGTGCATTCATGTGTGCCTGCGTGGAGATCTGAGGTTGGCTGGTAGGGTGGACCTCTGCGCATAATCACATGTGTGTGCAATCAGAGCCACGTCTGGATTTCTTGGAATGTGGATTGTTTGGGGTGAGTTTATCTCTGGATGTGTGCAAATGTATGTGCATTCATGTGTGCCTGCGTGGAGATCTGAGGTTGGCTGGTAGGGTGGACCTCTGCGCATAATCACATGTGTGTGCAATCAGAGCCACGTCTGGATTTCTTGGAATGTGGATTGTTTGGGGTGAGTTTATCTCTGGATGTGTGCAAATGTATGTGCATTCATGTGTGCCTGCGTGGAGATCTGAGGTTGGCTGGTAGGGTGGACCTCTGCGCATAATCACATGTGTGTGCAATCAGAGCCACGTCTGGATTTCTTGGAATGTGGATTGTTTGGGGTGAGTTTATCTCTGGATGTGTGCAAATGTATGTGCATTCATGTGTGCCTGCGTGGAGATCTGAGGTTGGCTGGTAGGGTGGACCTCTGCGCATAATCACATGTGTGTGCAATCAGAGCCACGTCTGGATTTCTTGGAATGTGGATTGTTTGGGGTGAGTTTATCTCTGGATGTGTGCAAATGTATGTGCATTCATGTGTGCCTGCGTGGAGATCTGAGGTTGGCTGGTAGGGTGGACCTCTGCGCATAATCACATGTGTGTGCAATCAGAGCCACGTCTGGATTTCTTGGAATGTGGATTGTTTGGGGTGAGTTTATCTCTGGATGTGTGCAAATGTATGTGCATTCATGTGTGCCTGCGTGGAGATCTGAGGTTGGCTGGTAGGGTGGACCTCTGCGCATAATCACATGTGTGTGCAATCAGAGCCACGTCTGGATTTCTTGGAATGTGGATTGTTTGGGGTGAGTTTATCTCTGGATGTGTGCAAATGTATGTGCATTCATGTGTGCCTGCGTGGAGATCTGAGGTTGGCTGGTAGGGTGGACCTCTGCGCATAATCACATGTGTGTGCAATCAGAGCCACGTCTGGATTTCTTGGAATGTGGATTGTTTGGGGTGAGTTTATCTCTGGATGTGTGCAAATGTATGTGCATTCATGTGTGCCTGCGTGGAGATCTGAGGTTGGCTGGTAGGGTGGACCTCTGCGCATAATCACATGTGTGTGCAATCAGAGCCACGTCTGGATTTCTTGGAATGTGGATTGTTTGGGGTGAGTTTATCTCTGGATGTGTGCAAATGTATGTGCATTCATGTGTGCCTGCGTGGAGATCTGAGGTTGGCTGGTAGGGTGGACCTCTGCGCATAATCACATGTGTGTGCAATCAGAGCCACGTCTGGATTTCTTGGAATGTGGATTGTTTGGGGTGAGTTTATCTCTGGATGTGTGCAAATGTATGTGCATTCATGTGTGCCTGCGTGGAGATCTGAGGTTGGCTGGTAGGGTGGACCTCTGCGCATAATCACATGTGTGTGCAATCAGAGCCACGTCTGGATTTCTTGGAATGTGGATTGTTTGGGGTGAGTTTATCTCTGGATGTGTGCAAATGTATGTGCATTCATGTGTGCCTGCGTGGAGATCTGAGGTTGGCTGGTAGGGTGGACCTCTGCGCATAATCACATGTGTGTGCAATCAGAGCCACGTCTGGATTTCTTGGAATGTGGATTGTTTGGGGTGAGTTTATCTCTGGATGTGTGCAAATGTATGTGCATTCATGTGTGCCTGCGTGGAGATCTGAGGTTGGCTGGTAGGGTGGACCTCTGCGCATAATCACATGTGTGTGCAATCAGAGCCACGTCTGGATTTCTTGGAATGTGGATTGTTTGGGGTGAGTTTATCTCTGGATGTGTGCAAATGTATGTGCATTCATGTGTGCCTGCGTGGAGATCTGAGGTTGGCTGGTAGGGTGGACCTCTGCGCATAATCACATGTGTGTGCAATCAGAGCCACGTCTGGATTTCTTGGAATGTGGATTGTTTGGGGTGAGTTTATCTCTGGATGTGTGCAAATGTATGTGCATTCATGTGTGCCTGCGTGGAGATCTGAGGTTGGCTGGTAGGGTGGACCTCTGCGCATAATCACATGTGTGTGCAATCAGAGCCACGTCTGGATTTCTTGGAATGTGGATTGTTTGGGGTGAGTTTATCTCTGGATGTGTGCAAATGTATGTGCATTCATGTGTGCCTGCGTGGAGATCTGAGGTTGGCTGGTAGGGTGGACCTCTGCGCATAATCACATGTGTGTGCAATCAGAGCCACGTCTGGATTTCTTGGAATGTGGATTGTTTGGGGTGAGTTTATCTCTGGATGTGTGCAAATGTATGTGCATTCATGTGTGCCTGCGTGGAGATCTGAGGTTGGCTGGTAGGGTGGACCTCTGCGCATAATCACATGTGTGTGCAATCAGAGCCACGTCTGGATTTCTTGGAATGTGGATTGTTTGGGGTGAGTTTATCTCTGGATGTGTGCAAATGTATGTGCATTCATGTGTGCCTGCGTGGAGATCTGAGGTTGGCTGGTAGGGTGGACCTCTGCGCATAATCACATGTGTGTGCAATCAGAGCCACGTCTGGATTTCTTGGAATGTGGATTGTTTGGGGTGAGTTTATCTCTGGATGTGTGCAAATGTATGTGCATTCATGTGTGCCTGCGTGGAGATCTGAGGTTGGCTGGTAGGGTGGACCTCTGCGCATAATCACATGTGTGTGCAATCAGAGCCACGTCTGGATTTCTTGGAATGTGGATTGTTTGGGGTGAGTTTATCTCTGGATGTGTGCAAATGTATGTGCATTCATGTGTGCCTGCGTGGAGATCTGAGGTTGGCTGGTAGGGTGGACCTCTGCGCATAATCACATGTGTGTGCAATCAGAGCCACGTCTGGATTTCTTGGAATGTGGATTGTTTGGGGTGAGTTTATCTCTGGATGTGTGCAAATGTATGTGCATTCATGTGTGCCTGCGTGGAGATCTGAGGTTGGCTGGTAGGGTGGACCTCTGCGCATAATCACATGTGTGTGCAATCAGAGCCACGTCTGGATTTCTTGGAATGTGGATTGTTTGGGGTGAGTTTATCTCTGGATGTGTGCAAATGTATGTGCATTCATGTGTGCCTGCGTGGAGATCTGAGGTTGGCTGGTAGGGTGGACCTCTGCGCATAATCACATGTGTGTGCAATCAGAGCCACGTCTGGATTTCTTGGAATGTGGATTGTTTGGGGTGAGTTTATCTCTGGATGTGTGCAAATGTATGTGCATTCATGTGTGCCTGCGTGGAGATCTGAGGTTGGCTGGTAGGGTGGACCTCTGCGCATAATCACATGTGTGTGCAATCAGAGCCACGTCTGGATTTCTTGGAATGTGGATTGTTTGGGGTGAGTTTATCTCTGGATGTGTGCAAATGTATGTGCATTCATGTGTGCCTGCGTGGAGATCTGAGGTTGGCTGGTAGGGTGGACCTCTGCGCATAATCACATGTGTGTGCAATCAGAGCCACGTCTGGATTTCTTGGAATGTGGATTGTTTGGGGTGAGTTTATCTCTGGATGTGTGCAAATGTATGTGCATTCATGTGTGCCTGCGTGGAGATCTGAGGTTGGCTGGTAGGGTGGACCTCTGCGCATAATCACATGTGTGTGCAATCAGAGCCACGTCTGGATTTCTTGGAATGTGGATTGTTTGGGGTGAGTTTATCTCTGGATGTGTGCAAATGTATGTGCATTCATGTGTGCCTGCGTGGAGATCTGAGGTTGGCTGGTAGGGTGGACCTCTGCGCATAATCACATGTGTGTGCAATCAGAGCCACGTCTGGATTTCTTGGAATGTGGATTGTTTGGGGTGAGTTTATCTCTGGATGTGTGCAAATGTATGTGCATTCATGTGTGCCTGCGTGGAGATCTGAGGTTGGCTGGTAGGGTGGACCTCTGCGCATAATCACATGTGTGTGCAATCAGAGCCACGTCTGGATTTCTTGGAATGTGGATTGTTTGGGGTGAGTTTATCTCTGGATGTGTGCAAATGTATGTGCATTCATGTGTGCCTGCGTGGAGATCTGAGGTTGGCTGGTAGGGTGGACCTCTGCGCATAATCACATGTGTGTGCAATCAGAGCCACGTCTGGATTTCTTGGAATGTGGATTGTTTGGGGTGAGTTTATCTCTGGATGTGTGCAAATGTATGTGCATTCATGTGTGCCTGCGTGGAGATCTGAGGTTGGCTGGTAGGGTGGACCTCTGCGCATAATCACATGTGTGTGCAATCAGAGCCACGTCTGGATTTCTTGGAATGTGGATTGTTTGGGGTGAGTTTATCTCTGGATGTGTGCAAATGTATGTGCATTCATGTGTGCCTGCGTGGAGATCTGAGGTTGGCTGGTAGGGTGGACCTCTGCGCATAATCACATGTGTGTGCAATCAGAGCCACGTCTGGATTTCTTGGAATGTGGATTGTTTGGGGTGAGTTTATCTCTGGATGTGTGCAAATGTATGTGCATTCATGTGTGCCTGCGTGGAGATCTGAGGTTGGCTGGTAGGGTGGACCTCTGCGCATAATCACATGTGTGTGCAATCAGAGCCACGTCTGGATTTCTTGGAATGTGGATTGTTTGGGGTGAGTTTATCTCTGGATGTGTGCAAATGTATGTGCATTCATGTGTGCCTGCGTGGAGATCTGAGGTTGGCTGGTAGGGTGGACCTCTGCGCATAATCACATGTGTGTGCAATCAGAGCCACGTCTGGATTTCTTGGAATGTGGATTGTTTGGGGTGAGTTTATCTCTGGATGTGTGCAAATGTATGTGCATTCATGTGTGCCTGCGTGGAGATCTGAGGTTGGCTGGTAGGGTGGACCTCTGCGCATAATCACATGTGTGTGCAATCAGAGCCACGTCTGGATTTCTTGGAATGTGGATTGTTTGGGGTGAGTTTATCTCTGGATGTGTGCAAATGTATGTGCATTCATGTGTGCCTGCGTGGAGATCTGAGGTTGGCTGGTAGGGTGGACCTCTGCGCATAATCACATGTGTGTGCAATCAGAGCCACGTCTGGATTTCTTGGAATGTGGATTGTTTGGGGTGAGTTTATCTCTGGATGTGTGCAAATGTATGTGCATTCATGTGTGCCTGCGTGGAGATCTGAGGTTGGCTGGTAGGGTGGACCTCTGCGCATAATCACATGTGTGTGCAATCAGAGCCACGTCTGGATTTCTTGGAATGTGGATTGTTTGGGGTGAGTTTATCTCTGGATGTGTGCAAATGTATGTGCATTCATGTGTGCCTGCGTGGAGATCTGAGGTTGGCTGGTAGGGTGGACCTCTGCGCATAATCACATGTGTGTGCAATCAGAGCCACGTCTGGATTTCTTGGAATGTGGATTGTTTGGGGTGAGTTTATCTCTGGATGTGTGCAAATGTATGTGCATTCATGTGTGCCTGCGTGGAGATCTGAGGTTGGCTGGTAGGGTGGACCTCTGCGCATAATCACATGTGTGTGCAATCAGAGCCACGTCTGGATTTCTTGGAATGTGGATTGTTTGGGGTGAGTTTATCTCTGGATGTGTGCAAATGTATGTGCATTCATGTGTGCCTGCGTGGAGATCTGAGGTTGGCTGGTAGGGTGGACCTCTGCGCATAATCACATGTGTGTGCAATCAGAGCCACGTCTGGATTTCTTGGAATGTGGATTGTTTGGGGTGAGTTTATCTCTGGATGTGTGCAAATGTATGTGCATTCATGTGTGCCTGCGTGGAGATCTGAGGTTGGCTGGTAGGGTGGACCTCTGCGCATAATCACATGTGTGTGCAATCAGAGCCACGTCTGGATTTCTTGGAATGTGGATTGTTTGGGGTGAGTTTATCTCTGGATGTGTGCAAATGTATGTGCATTCATGTGTGCCTGCGTGGAGATCTGAGGTTGGCTGGTAGGGTGGACCTCTGCGCATAATCACATGTGTGTGCAATCAGAGCCACGTCTGGATTTCTTGGAATGTGGATTGTTTGGGGTGAGTTTATCTCTGGATGTGTGCAAATGTATGTGCATTCATGTGTGCCTGCGTGGAGATCTGAGGTTGGCTGGTAGGGTGGACCTCTGCGCATAATCACATGTGTGTGCAATCAGAGCCACGTCTGGATTTCTTGGAATGTGGATTGTTTGGGGTGAGTTTATCTCTGGATGTGTGCAAATGTATGTGCATTCATGTGTGCCTGCGTGGAGATCTGAGGTTGGCTGGTAGGGTGGACCTCTGCGCATAATCACATGTGTGTGCAATCAGAGCCACGTCTGGATTTCTTGGAATGTGGATTGTTTGGGGTGAGTTTATCTCTGGATGTGTGCAAATGTATGTGCATTCATGTGTGCCTGCGTGGAGATCTGAGGTTGGCTGGTAGGGTGGACCTCTGCGCATAATCACATGTGTGTGCAATCAGAGCCACGTCTGGATTTCTTGGAATGTGGATTGTTTGGGGTGAGTTTATCTCTGGATGTGTGCAAATGTATGTGCATTCATGTGTGCCTGCGTGGAGATCTGAGGTTGGCTGGTAGGGTGGACCTCTGCGCATAATCACATGTGTGTGCAATCAGAGCCACGTCTGGATTTCTTGGAATGTGGATTGTTTGGGGTGAGTTTATCTCTGGATGTGTGCAAATGTATGTGCATTCATGTGTGCCTGCGTGGAGATCTGAGGTTGGCTGGTAGGGTGGACCTCTGCGCATAATCACATGTGTGTGCAATCAGAGCCACGTCTGGATTTCTTGGAATGTGGATTGTTTGGGGTGAGTTTATCTCTGGATGTGTGCAAATGTATGTGCATTCATGTGTGCCTGCGTGGAGATCTGAGGTTGGCTGGTAGGGTGGACCTCTGCGCATAATCACATGTGTGTGCAATCAGAGCCACGTCTGGATTTCTTGGAATGTGGATTGTTTGGGGTGAGTTTATCTCTGGATGTGTGCAAATGTATGTGCATTCATGTGTGCCTGCGTGGAGATCTGAGGTTGGCTGGTAGGGTGGACCTCTGCGCATAATCACATGTGTGTGCAATCAGAGCCACGTCTGGATTTCTTGGAATGTGGATTGTTTGGGGTGAGTTTATCTCTGGATGTGTGCAAATGTATGTGCATTCATGTGTGCCTGCGTGGAGATCTGAGGTTGGCTGGTAGGGTGGACCTCTGCGCATAATCACATGTGTGTGCAATCAGAGCCACGTCTGGATTTCTTGGAATGTGGATTGTTTGGGGTGAGTTTATCTCTGGATGTGTGCAAATGTATGTGCATTCATGTGTGCCTGCGTGGAGATCTGAGGTTGGCTGGTAGGGTGGACCTCTGCGCATAATCACATGTGTGTGCAATCAGAGCCACGTCTGTATTTCTTGGAATGTGGATTGTTTGGGGTGAGTTTATCTCTGGATGTGTGCAAATGTATGTGCATTCATGTGTGCCTGCGTGGAGATCTGAGGTTGGCTGGTAGGGTGGACCTCTGCGCATAATCACATGTGTGTGCAATCAGAGCCACGTCTGGATTTCTTGGAATGTGGATTGTTTGGGGTGAGTTTATCTCTGGATGTGTGCAAATGTATGTGCATTCATGTGTGCCTGCGTGGAGATCTGAGGTTGGCTGGTAGGGTGGACCTCTGCGCATAATCACATGTGTGTGCAATCAGAGCCACGTCTGGATTTCTTGGAATGTGGATTGTTTGGGGTGAGTTTATCTCTGGATGTGTGCAAATGTATGTGCATTCATGTGTGCCTGCGTGGAGATCTGAGGTTGGCTGGTAGGGTGGACCTCTGCGCATAATCACATGTGTGTGCAATCAGAGCCACGTCTGGATTTCTTGGAATGTGGATTGTTTGGGGTGAGTTTATCTCTGGATGTGTGCAAATGTATGTGCATTCATGTGTGCCTGCGTGGAGATCTGAGGTTGGCTGGTAGGGTGGACCTCTGCGCATAATCACATGTGTGTGCAATCAGAGCCACGTCTGGATTTCTTGGAATGTGGATTGTTTGGGGTGAGTTTATCTCTGGATGTGTGCAAATGTATGTGCATTCATGTGTGCCTGCGTGGAGATCTGAGGTTGGCTGGTAGGGTGGACCTCTGCGCATAATCACATGTGTGTGCAATCAGAGCCACGTCTGGATTTCTTGGAATGTGGATTGTTTGGGGTGAGTTTATCTCTGGATGTGTGCAAATGTATGTGCATTCATGTGTGCCTGCGTGGAGATCTGAGGTTGGCTGGTAGGGTGGACCTCTGCGCATAATCACATGTGTGTGCAATCAGAGCCACGTCTGGATTTCTTGGAATGTGGATTGTTTGGGGTGAGTTTATCTCTGGATGTGTGCAAATGTATGTGCATTCATGTGTGCCTGCGTGGAGATCTGAGGTTGGCTGGTAGGGTGGACCTCTGCGCATAATCACATGTGTGTGCAATCAGAGCCACGTCTGGATTTCTTGGAATGTGGATTGTTTGGGGTGAGTTTATCTCTGGATGTGTGCAAATGTATGTGCATTCATGTGTGCCTGCGTGGAGATCTGAGGTTGGCTGGTAGGGTGGACCTCTGCGCATAATCACATGTGTGTGCAATCAGAGCCACGTCTGGATTTCTTGGAATGTGGATTGTTTGGGGTGAGTTTATCTCTGGATGTGTGCAAATGTATGTGCATTCATGTGTGCCTGCGTGGAGATCTGAGGTTGGCTGGTAGGGTGGACCTCTGCGCATAATCACATGTGTGTGCAATCAGAGCCACGTCTGGATTTCTTGGAATGTGGATTGTTTGGGGTGAGTTTATCTCTGGATGTGTGCAAATGTATGTGCATTCATGTGTGCCTGCGTGGAGATCTGAGGTTGGCTGGTAGGGTGGACCTCTGCGCATAATCACATGTGTGTGCAATCAGAGCCACGTCTGGATTTCTTGGAATGTGGATTGTTTGGGGTGAGTTTATCTCTGGATGTGTGCAAATGTATGTGCATTCATGTGTGCCTGCGTGGAGATCTGAGGTTGGCTGGTAGGGTGGACCTCTGCGCATAATCACATGTGTGTGCAATCAGAGCCACGTCTGGATTTCTTGGAATGTGGATTGTTTGGGGTGAGTTTATCTCTGGATGTGTGCAAATGTATGTGCATTCATGTGTGCCTGCGTGGAGATCTGAGGTTGGCTGGTAGGGTGGACCTCTGCGCATAATCACATGTGTGTGCAATCAGAGCCACGTCTGGATTTCTTGGAATGTGGATTGTTTGGGGTGAGTTTATCTCTGGATGTGTGCAAATGTATGTGCATTCATGTGTGCCTGCGTGGAGATCTGAGGTTGGCTGGTAGGGTGGACCTCTGCGCATAATCACATGTGTGTGCAATCAGAGCCACGTCTGGATTTCTTGGAATGTGGATTGTTTGGGGTGAGTTTATCTCTGGATGTGTGCAAATGTATGTGCATTCATGTGTGCCTGCGTGGAGATCTGAGGTTGGCTGGTAGGGTGGACCTCTGCGCATAATCACATGTGTGTGCAATCAGAGCCACGTCTGGATTTCTTGGAATGTGGATTGTTTGGGGTGAGTTTATCTCTGGATGTGTGCAAATGTATGTGCATTCATGTGTGCCTGCGTGGAGATCTGAGGTTGGCTGGTAGGGTGGACCTCTGCGCATAATCACATGTGTGTGCAATCAGAGCCACGTCTGGATTTCTTGGAATGTGGATTGTTTGGGGTGAGTTTATCTCTGGATGTGTGCAAATGTATGTGCATTCATGTGTGCCTGCGTGGAGATCTGAGGTTGGCTGGTAGGGTGGACCTCTGCGCATAATCACATGTGTGTGCAATCAGAGCCACGTCTGGATTTCTTGGAATGTGGATTGTTTGGGGTGAGTTTATCTCTGGATGTGTGCAAATGTATGTGCATTCATGTGTGCCTGCGTGGAGATCTGAGGTTGGCTGGTAGGGTGGACCTCTGCGCATAATCACATGTGTGTGCAATCAGAGCCACGTCTGGATTTCTTGGAATGTGGATTGTTTGGGGTGAGTTTATCTCTGGATGTGTGCAAATGTATGTGCATTCATGTGTGCCTGCGTGGAGATCTGAGGTTGGCTGGTAGGGTGGACCTCTGCGCATAATCACATGTGTGTGCAATCAGAGCCACGTCTGGATTTCTTGGAATGTGGATTGTTTGGGGTGAGTTTATCTCTGGATGTGTGCAAATGTATGTGCATTCATGTGTGCCTGCGTGGAGATCTGAGGTTGGCTGGTAGGGTGGACCTCTGCGCATAATCACATGTGTGTGCAATCAGAGCCACGTCTGGATTTCTTGGAATGTGGATTGTTTGGGGTGAGTTTATCTCTGGATGTGTGCAAATGTATGTGCATTCATGTGTGCCTGCGTGGAGATCTGAGGTTGGCTGGTAGGGTGGACCTCTGCGCATAATCACATGTGTGTGCAATCAGAGCCACGTCTGGATTTCTTGGAATGTGGATTGTTTGGGGTGAGTTTATCTCTGGATGTGTGCAAATGTATGTGCATTCATGTGTGCCTGCGTGGAGATCTGAGGTTGGCTGGTAGGGTGGACCTCTGCGCATAATCACATGTGTGTGCAATCAGAGCCACGTCTGGATTTCTTGGAATGTGGATTGTTTGGGGTGAGTTTATCTCTGGATGTGTGCAAATGTATGTGCATTCATGTGTGCCTGCGTGGAGATCTGAGGTTGGCTGGTAGGGTGGACCTCTGCGCATAATCACATGTGTGTGCAATCAGAGCCACGTCTGGATTTCTTGGAATGTGGATTGTTTGGGGTGAGTTTATCTCTGGATGTGTGCAAATGTATGTGCATTCATGTGTGCCTGCGTGGAGATCTGAGGTTGGCTGGTAGGGTGGACCTCTGCGCATAATCACATGTGTGTGCAATCAGAGCCACGTCTGGATTTCTTGGAATGTGGATTGTTTGGGGTGAGTTTATCTCTGGATGTGTGCAAATGTATGTGCATTCATGTGTGCCTGCGTGGAGATCTGAGGTTGGCTGGTAGGGTGGACCTCTGCGCATAATCACATGTGTGTGCAATCAGAGCCACGTCTGGATTTCTTGGAATGTGGATTGTTTGGGGTGAGTTTATCTCTGGATGTGTGCAAATGTATGTGCATTCATGTGTGCCTGCGTGGAGATCTGAGGTTGGCTGGTAGGGTGGACCTCTGCGCATAATCACATGTGTGTGCAATCAGAGCCACGTCTGGATTTCTTGGAATGTGGATTGTTTGGGGTGAGTTTATCTCTGGATGTGTGCAAATGTATGTGCATTCATGTGTGCCTGCGTGGAGATCTGAGGTTGGCTGGTAGGGTGGACCTCTGCGCATAATCACATGTGTGTGCAATCAGAGCCACGTCTGGATTTCTTGGAATGTGGATTGTTTGGGGTGAGTTTATCTCTGGATGTGTGCAAATGTATGTGCATTCATGTGTGCCTGCGTGGAGATCTGAGGTTGGCTGGTAGGGTGGACCTCTGCGCATAATCACATGTGTGTGCAATCAGAGCCACGTCTGGATTTCTTGGAATGTGGATTGTTTGGGGTGAGTTTATCTCTGGATGTGTGCAAATGTATGTGCATTCATGTGTGCCTGCGTGGAGATCTGAGGTTGGCTGGTAGGGTGGACCTCTGCGCATAATCACATGTGTGTGCAATCAGAGCCACGTCTGGATTTCTTGGAATGTGGATTGTTTGGGGTGAGTTTATCTCTGGATGTGTGCAAATGTATGTGCATTCATGTGTGCCTGCGTGGAGATCTGAGGTTGGCTGGTAGGGTGGACCTCTGCGCATAATCACATGTGTGTGCAATCAGAGCCACGTCTGGATTTCTTGGAATGTGGATTGTTTGGGGTGAGTTTATCTCTGGATGTGTGCAAATGTATGTGCATTCATGTGTGCCTGCGTGGAGATCTGAGGTTGGCTGGTAGGGTGGACCTCTGCGCATAATCACATGTGTGTGCAATCAGAGCCACGTCTGGATTTCTTGGAATGTGGATTGTTTGGGGTGAGTTTATCTCTGGATGTGTGCAAATGTATGTGCATTCATGTGTGCCTGCGTGGAGATCTGAGGTTGGCTGGTAGGGTGGACCTCTGCGCATAATCACATGTGTGTGCAATCAGAGCCACGTCTGGATTTCTTGGAATGTGGATTGTTTGGGGTGAGTTTATCTCTGGATGTGTGCAAATGTATGTGCATTCATGTGTGCCTGCGTGGAGATCTGAGGTTGGCTGGTAGGGTGGACCTCTGCGCATAATCACATGTGTGTGCAATCAGAGCCACGTCTGGATTTCTTGGAATGTGGATTGTTTGGGGTGAGTTTATCTCTGGATGTGTGCAAATGTATGTGCATTCATGTGTGCCTGCGTGGAGATCTGAGGTTGGCTGGTAGGGTGGACCTCTGCGCATAATCACATGTGTGTGCAATCAGAGCCACGTCTGGATTTCTTGGAATGTGGATTGTTTGGGGTGAGTTTATCTCTGGATGTGTGCAAATGTATGTGCATTCATGTGTGCCTGCGTGGAGATCTGAGGTTGGCTGGTAGGGTGGACCTCTGCGCATAATCACAGTGTGTGCAATCAGAGCCACGTCTGTATTTCTTGGAATGTGGATTGTTTGGGGTGAGTTTATCTCTGGATGTGTGCAAATGTATGTGCATTCATGTGTGCCTGCGTGGAGATCTGAGGTTGGCTGGTAGGGTGGACCTCTGCGCATAATCACATGTGTGTGCAATCAGAGCCACGTCTGTATTTCTTGGAATGTGGATTGTTTGGGGTGAGTTTATCTCTGGATGTGTGCAAATGTATGTGCATTCATGTGTGCCTGCGTGGAGATCTGAGGTTGGCTGGTAGGGTGGACCTCTGCGCATAATCACATGTGTGTGCAATCAGAGCCACGTCTGGATTTCTTGGAATGTGGATTGTTTGGGGTGAGTTTATCTCTGGATGTGTGCAAATGTATGTGCATTCATGTGTGCCTGCGTGGAGATCTGAGGTTGGCTGGTAGGGTGGACCTCTGCGCATAATCACATGTGTGTGCAATCAGAGCCACGTCTGGATTTCTTGGAATGTGGATTGTTTGGGGTGAGTTTATCTCTGGATGTGTGCAAATGTATGTGCATTCATGTGTGCCTGCGTGGAGATCTGAGGTTGGCTGGTAGGGTGGACCTCTGCGCATAATCACATGTGTGTGCAATCAGAGCCACGTCTGGATTTCTTGGAATGTGGATTGTTTGGGGTGAGTTTATCTCTGGATGTGTGCAAATGTATGTGCATTCATGTGTGCCTGCGTGGAGATCTGAGGTTGGCTGGTAGGGTGGACCTCTGCGCATAATCACATGTGTGTGCAATCAGAGCCACGTCTGGATTTCTTGGAATGTGGATTGTTTGGGGTGAGTTTATCTCTGGATGTGTGCAAATGTATGTGCATTCATGTGTGCCTGCGTGGAGATCTGAGGTTGGCTGGTAGGGTGGACCTCTGCGCATAATCACATGTGTGTGCAATCAGAGCCACGTCTGGATTTCTTGGAATGTGGATTGTTTGGGGTGAGTTTATCTCTGGATGTGTGCAAATGTATGTGCATTCATGTGTGCCTGCGTGGAGATCTGAGGTTGGCTGGTAGGGTGGACCTCTGCGCATAATCACATGTGTGTGCAATCAGAGCCACGTCTGGATTTCTTGGAATGTGGATTGTTTGGGGTGAGTTTATCTCTGGATGTGTGCAAATGTATGTGCATTCATGTGTGCCTGCGTGGAGATCTGAGGTTGGCTGGTAGGGTGGACCTCTGCGCATAATCACATGTGTGTGCAATCAGAGCCACGTCTGGATTTCTTGGAATGTGGATTGTTTGGGGTGAGTTTATCTCTGGATGTGTGCAAATGTATGTGCATTCATGTGTGCCTGCGTGGAGATCTGAGGTTGGCTGGTAGGGTGGACCTCTGCGCATAATCACATGTGTGTGCAATCAGAGCCACGTCTGGATTTCTTGGAATGTGGATTGTTTGGGGTGAGTTTATCTCTGGATGTGTGCAAATGTATGTGCATTCATGTGTGCCTGCGTGGAGATCTGAGGTTGGCTGGTAGGGTGGACCTCTGCGCATAATCACATGTGTGTGCAATCAGAGCCACGTCTGGATTTCTTGGAATGTGGATTGTTTGGGGTGAGTTTATCTCTGGATGTGTGCAAATGTATGTGCATTCATGTGTGCCTGCGTGGAGATCTGAGGTTGGCTGGTAGGGTGGACCTCTGCGCATAATCACATGTGTGTGCAATCAGAGCCACGTCTGGATTTCTTGGAATGTGGATTGTTTGGGGTGAGTTTATCTCTGGATGTGTGCAAATGTATGTGCATTCATGTGTGCCTGCGTGGAGATCTGAGGTTGGCTGGTAGGGTGGACCTCTGCGCATAATCACATGTGTGTGCAATCAGAGCCACGTCTGGATTTCTTGGAATGTGGATTGTTTGGGGTGAGTTTATCTCTGGATGTGTGCAAATGTATGTGCATTCATGTGTGCCTGCGTGGAGATCTGAGGTTGGCTGGTAGGGTGGACCTCTGCGCATAATCACATGTGTGTGCAATCAGAGCCACGTCTGGATTTCTTGGAATGTGGATTGTTTGGGGTGAGTTTATCTCTGGATGTGTGCAAATGTATGTGCATTCATGTGTGCCTGCGTGGAGATCTGAGGTTGGCTGGTAGGGTGGACCTCTGCGCATAATCACATGTGTGTGCAATCAGAGCCACGTCTGGATTTCTTGGAATGTGGATTGTTTGGGGTGAGTTTATCTCTGGATGTGTGCAAATGTATGTGCATTCATGTGTGCCTGCGTGGAGATCTGAGGTTGGCTGGTAGGGTGGACCTCTGCGCATAATCACATGTGTGTGCAATCAGAGCCACGTCTGGATTTCTTGGAATGTGGATTGTTTGGGGTGAGTTTATCTCTGGATGTGTGCAAATGTATGTGCATTCATGTGTGCCTGCGTGGAGATCTGAGGTTGGCTGGTAGGGTGGACCTCTGCGCATAATCACATGTGTGTGCAATCAGAGCCACGTCTGGATTTCTTGGAATGTGGATTGTTTGGGGTGAGTTTATCTCTGGATGTGTGCAAATGTATGTGCATTCATGTGTGCCTGCGTGGAGATCTGAGGTTGGCTGGTAGGGTGGACCTCTGCGCATAATCACATGTGTGTGCAATCAGAGCCACGTCTGGATTTCTTGGAATGTGGATTGTTTGGGGTGAGTTTATCTCTGGATGTGTGCAAATGTATGTGCATTCATGTGTGCCTGCGTGGAGATCTGAGGTTGGCTGGTAGGGTGGACCTCTGCGCATAATCACATGTGTGTGCAATCAGAGCCACGTCTGGATTTCTTGGAATGTGGATTGTTTGGGGTGAGTTTATCTCTGGATGTGTGCAAATGTATGTGCATTCATGTGTGCCTGCGTGGAGATCTGAGGTTGGCTGGTAGGGTGGACCTCTGCGCATAATCACATGTGTGTGCAATCAGAGCCACGTCTGGATTTCTTGGAATGTGGATTGTTTGGGGTGAGTTTATCTCTGGATGTGTGCAAATGTATGTGCATTCATGTGTGCCTGCGTGGAGATCTGAGGTTGGCTGGTAGGGTGGACCTCTGCGCATAATCACATGTGTGTGCAATCAGAGCCACGTCTGGATTTCTTGGAATGTGGATTGTTTGGGGTGAGTTTATCTCTGGATGTGTGCAAATGTATGTGCATTCATGTGTGCCTGCGTGGAGATCTGGGGTTGGCTGGTAGGGTGGACCTCTGCGCATAATCACATGTGTGTGCAATCAGAGCCACGTCTGGATTTCTTGGAATGTGGATTGTTTGGGGTGAGTTTATCTCTGGATGTGTGCAAATGTATGTGCATTCATGTGTGCCTGCGTGGAGATCTGAGGTTGGCTGGTAGGGTGGACCTCTGCGCATAATCACATGTGTGTGCAATCAGAGCCACGTCTGGATTTCTTGGAATGTGGATTGTTTGGGGTGAGTTTATCTCTGGATGTGTGCAAATGTATGTGCATTCATGTGTGCCTGCGTGGAGATCTGAGGTTGGCTGGTAGGGTGGACCTCTGCGCATAATCACATGTGTGTGCAATCAGAGCCACGTCTGGATTTCTTGGAATGTGGATTGTTTGGGGTGAGTTTATCTCTGGATGTGTGCAAATGTATGTGCATTCATGTGTGCCTGCGTGGAGATCTGAGGTTGGCTGGTAGGGTGGACCTCTGCGCATAATCACATGTGTGTGCAATCAGAGCCACGTCTGGATTTCTTGGAATGTGGATTGTTTGGGGTGAGTTTATCTCTGGATGTGTGCAAATGTATGTGCATTCATGTGTGCCTGCGTGGAGATCTGAGGTTGGCTGGTAGGGTGGACCTCTGCGCATAATCACATGTGTGTGCAATCAGAGCCACGTCTGGATTTCTTGGAATGTGGATTGTTTGGGGTGAGTTTATCTCTGGATGTGTGCAAATGTATGTGCATTCATGTGTGCCTGCGTGGAGATCTGAGGTTGGCTGGTAGGGTGGACCTCTGCGCATAATCACATGTGTGTGCAATCAGAGCCACGTCTGGATTTCTTGGAATGTGGATTGTTTGGGGTGAGTTTATCTCTGGATGTGTGCAAATGTATGTGCATTCATGTGTGCCTGCGTGGAGATCTGAGGTTGGCTGGTAGGGTGGACCTCTGCGCATAATCACATGTGTGTGCAATCAGAGCCACGTCTGGATTTCTTGGAATGTGGATTGTTTGGGGTGAGTTTATCTCTGGATGTGTGCAAATGTATGTGCATTCATGTGTGCCTGCGTGGAGATCTGAGGTTGGCTGGTAGGGTGGACCTCTGCGCATAATCACATGTGTGTGCAATCAGAGCCACGTCTGGATTTCTTGGAATGTGGATTGTTTGGGGTGAGTTTATCTCTGGATGTGTGCAAATGTATGTGCATTCATGTGTGCCTGCGTGGAGATCTGAGGTTGGCTGGTAGGGTGGACCTCTGCGCATAATCACATGTGTGTGCAATCAGAGCCACGTCTGGATTTCTTGGAATGTGGATTGTTTGGGGTGAGTTTATCTCTGGATGTGTGCAAATGTATGTGCATTCATGTGTGCCTGCGTGGAGATCTGAGGTTGGCTGGTAGGGTGGACCTCTGCGCATAATCACATGTGTGTGCAATCAGAGCCACGTCTGGATTTCTTGGAATGTGGATTGTTTGGGGTGAGTTTATCTCTGGATGTGTGCAAATGTATGTGCATTCATGTGTGCCTGCGTGGAGATCTGAGGTTGGCTGGTAGGGTGGACCTCTGCGCATAATCACATGTGTGTGCAATCAGAGCCACGTCTGGATTTCTTGGAATGTGGATTGTTTGGGGTGAGTTTATCTCTGGATGTGTGCAAATGTATGTGCATTCATGTGTGCCTGCGTGGAGATCTGAGGTTGGCTGGTAGGGTGGACCTCTGCGCATAATCACATGTGTGTGCAATCAGAGCCACGTCTGGATTTCTTGGAATGTGGATTGTTTGGGGTGAGTTTATCTCTGGATGTGTGCAAATGTATGTGCATTCATGTGTGCCTGCGTGGAGATCTGAGGTTGGCTGGTAGGGTGGACCTCTGCGCATAATCACATGTGTGTGCAATCAGAGCCACGTCTGGATTTCTTGGAATGTGGATTGTTTGGGGTGAGTTTATCTCTGGATGTGTGCAAATGTATGTGCATTCATGTGTGCCTGCGTGGAGATCTGAGGTTGGCTGGTAGGGTGGACCTCTGCGCATAATCACATGTGTGTGCAATCAGAGCCACGTCTGGATTTCTTGGAATGTGGATTGTTTGGGGTGAGTTTATCTCTGGATGTGTGCAAATGTATGTGCATTCATGTGTGCCTGCGTGGAGATCTGAGGTTGGCTGGTAGGGTGGACCTCTGCGCATAATCACATGTGTGTGCAATCAGAGCCACGTCTGGATTTCTTGGAATGTGGATTGTTTGGGGTGAGTTTATCTCTGGATGTGTGCAAATGTATGTGCATTCATGTGTGCCTGCGTGGAGATCTGAGGTTGGCTGGTAGGGTGGACCTCTGCGCATAATCACATGTGTGTGCAATCAGAGCCACGTCTGGATTTCTTGGAATGTGGATTGTTTGGGGTGAGTTTATCTCTGGATGTGTGCAAATGTATGTGCATTCATGTGTGCCTGCGTGGAGATCTGAGGTTGGCTGGTAGGGTGGACCTCTGCGCATAATCACATGTGTGTGCAATCAGAGCCACGTCTGGATTTCTTGGAATGTGGATTGTTTGGGGTGAGTTTATCTCTGGATGTGTGCAAATGTATGTGCATTCATGTGTGCCTGCGTGGAGATCTGAGGTTGGCTGGTAGGGTGGACCTCTGCGCATAATCACATGTGTGTGCAATCAGAGCCACGTCTGGATTTCTTGGAATGTGGATTGTTTGGGGTGAGTTTATCTCTGGATGTGTGCAAATGTATGTGCATTCATGTGTGCCTGCGTGGAGATCTGAGGTTGGCTGGTAGGGTGGACCTCTGCGCATAATCACATGTGTGTGCAATCAGAGCCACGTCTGGATTTCTTGGAATGTGGATTGTTTGGGGTGAGTTTATCTCTGGATGTGTGCAAATGTATGTGCATTCATGTGTGCCTGCGTGGAGATCTGAGGTTGGCTGGTAGGGTGGACCTCTGCGCATAATCACATGTGTGTGCAATCAGAGCCACGTCTGGATTTCTTGGAATGTGGATTGTTTGGGGTGAGTTTATCTCTGGATGTGTGCAAATGTATGTGCATTCATGTGTGCCTGCGTGGAGATCTGAGGTTGGCTGGTAGGGTGGACCTCTGCGCATAATCACATGTGTGTGCAATCAGAGCCACGTCTGGATTTCTTGGAATGTGGATTGTTTGGGGTGAGTTTATCTCTGGATGTGTGCAAATGTATGTGCATTCATGTGTGCCTGCGTGGAGATCTGAGGTTGGCTGGTAGGGTGGACCTCTGCGCATAATCACATGTGTGTGCAATCAGAGCCACGTCTGGATTTCTTGGAATGTGGATTGTTTGGGGTGAGTTTATCTCTGGATGTGTGCAAATGTATGTGCATTCATGTGTGCCTGCGTGGAGATCTGAGGTTGGCTGGTAGGGTGGACCTCTGCGCATAATCACATGTGTGTGCAATCAGAGCCACGTCTGGATTTCTTGGAATGTGGATTGTTTGGGGTGAGTTTATCTCTGGATGTGTGCAAATGTATGTGCATTCATGTGTGCCTGCGTGGAGATCTGAGGTTGGCTGGTAGGGTGGACCTCTGCGCATAATCACATGTGTGTGCAATCAGAGCCACGTCTGGATTTCTTGGAATGTGGATTGTTTGGGGTGAGTTTATCTCTGGATGTGTGCAAATGTATGTGCATTCATGTGTGCCTGCGTGGAGATCTGAGGTTGGCTGGTAGGGTGGACCTCTGCGCATAATCACATGTGTGTGCAATCAGAGCCACGTCTGGATTTCTTGGAATGTGGATTGTTTGGGGTGAGTTTATCTCTGGATGTGTGCAAATGTATGTGCATTCATGTGTGCCTGCGTGGAGATCTGAGGTTGGCTGGTAGGGTGGACCTCTGCGCATAATCACATGTGTGTGCAATCAGAGCCACGTCTGGATTTCTTGGAATGTGGATTGTTTGGGGTGAGTTTATCTCTGGATGTGTGCAAATGTATGTGCATTCATGTGTGCCTGCGTGGAGATCTGAGGTTGGCTGGTAGGGTGGACCTCTGCGGCATAATCACATGTGTGTGCAATCAGAGCCACGTCTGGATTTCTTGGAATGTGGATTGTTTGGGGTGAGTTTATCTCTGGATGTGTGCAAATGTATGTGCATTCATGTGTGCCTGCGTGGAGATCTGAGGTTGGCTGGTAGGGTGGACCTCTGCGCATAATCACATGTGTGTGCAATCAGAGCCACGTCTGGATTTCTTGGAATGTGGATTGTTTGGGGTGAGTTTATCTCTGGATGTGTGCAAATGTATGTGCATTCATGTGTGCCTGCGTGGAGATCTGAGGTTGGCTGGTAGGGTGGACCTCTGCGCATAATCACATGTGTGTGCAATCAGAGCCACGTCTGGATTTCTTGGAATGTGGATTGTTTGGGGTGAGTTTATCTCTGGATGTGTGCAAATGTATGTGCATTCATGTGTGCCTGCGTGGAGATCTGAGGTTGGCTGGTAGGGTGGACCTCTGCGCATAATCACATGTGTGTGCAATCAGAGCCACGTCTGGATTTCTTGGAATGTGGATTGTTTGGGGTGAGTTTATCTCTGGATGTGTGCAAATGTATGTGCATTCATGTGTGCCTGCGTGGAGATCTGAGGTTGGCTGGTAGGGTGGACCTCTGCGCATAATCACATGTGTGTGCAATCAGAGCCACGTCTGGATTTCTTGGAATGTGGATTGTTTGGGGTGAGTTTATCTCTGGATGTGTGCAAATGTATGTGCATTCATGTGTGCCTGCGTGGAGATCTGAGGTTGGCTGGTAGGGTGGACCTCTGCGCATAATCACATGTGTGTGCAATCAGAGCCACGTCTGGATTTCTTGGAATGTGGATTGTTTGGGGTGAGTTTATCTCTGGATGTGTGCAAATGTATGTGCATTCATGTGTGCCTGCGTGGAGATCTGAGGTTGGCTGGTAGGGTGGACCTCTGCGCATAATCACATGTGTGTGCAATCAGAGCCACGTCTGGATTTCTTGGAATGTGGATTGTTTGGGGTGAGTTTATCTCTGGATGTGTGCAAATGTATGTGCATTCATGTGTGCCTGCGTGGAGATCTGAGGTTGGCTGGTAGGGTGGACCTCTGCGCATAATCACATGTGTGTGCAATCAGAGCCACGTCTGGATTTCTTGGAATGTGGATTGTTTGGGGTGAGTTTATCTCTGGATGTGTGCAAATGTATGTGCATTCATGTGTGCCTGCGTGGAGATCTGAGGTTGGCTGGTAGGGTGGACCTCTGCGCATAATCACATGTGTGTGCAATCAGAGCCACGTCTGGATTTCTTGGAATGTGGATTGTTTGGGGTGAGTTTATCTCTGGATGTGTGCAAATGTATGTGCATTCATGTGTGCCTGCGTGGAGATCTGAGGTTGGCTGGTAGGGTGGACCTCTGCGCATAATCACATGTGTGTGCAATCAGAGCCACGTCTGGATTTCTTGGAATGTGGATTGTTTGGGGTGAGTTTATCTCTGGATGTGTGCAAATGTATGTGCATTCATGTGTGCCTGCGTGGAGATCTGAGGTTGGCTGGTAGGGTGGAACTCTGCGCATAATCACATGTGTGTGCAATCAGAGCCACGTCTGGATTTCTTGGAATGTGGATTGTTTGGGGTGAGTTTATCTCTGGATGTGTGCAAATGTATGTGCATTCATGTGTGCCTGCGTGGAGGTCTGGGGTTGGGTGGTAGGGTGGACCTCTGCGCATAATCACATGTGTGTGCAATCAGAGCCACGTCTGGATTTCTTGGAATGTGGATTGTTTGGGGTGAGTTTATCTCTGGATGTGTGCAAATGTATGTGCATTCATGTGTGCCTGCGTGGAGATCTGAGGTTGGCTGGTAGGGTGGAACCTCTGCGCATAATCACATGTGTGTGCAATCAGAGCCACGTCTGGATTTCTTGGAATGTGGATTGTTTGGGGTGAGTTTATCTCTGGATGTGTGCAAATGTATGTGCATTCATGTGTGCCTGCGTGGAGATCTGAGGTTGGCTGGTAGGGTGGACCTCTGCGCATAATCACATGTGTGTGCAATCAGAGCCACGTCTGGATTTCTTGGAATGTGGATTGTTTGGGGTGAGTTTATCTCTGGATGTGTGCAAATGTATGTGCATTCATGTGTGCCTGCGTGGAGATCTGAGGTTGGCTGGTAGGGTGGACCTCTGCGCATAATCACATGTGTGTGCAATCAGAGCCACGTCTGGATTTCTTGGAATGTGGATTGTTTGGGGTGAGTTTATCTCTGGATGTGTGCAAATGTATGTGCATTCATGTGTGCCTGCGTGGAGATCTGAGGTTGGCTGGTAGGGTGGACCTCTGCGCATAATCACATGTGTGTGCAATCAGAGCCACGTCTGGATTTCTTGGAATGTGGATTGTTTGGGGTGAGTTTATCTCTGGATGTGTGCAAATGTATGTGCATTCATGTGTGCCTGCGTGGAGATCTGAGGTTGGCTGGTAGGGTGGACCTCTGCGCATAATCACATGTGTGTGCAATCAGAGCCACGTCTGGATTTCTTGGAATGTGGATTGTTTGGGGTGAGTTTATCTCTGGATGTGTGCAAATGTATGTGCATTCATGTGTGCCTGCGTGGAGATCTGAGGTTGGCTGGTAGGGTGGACCTCTGCGCATAATCACATGTGTGTGCAATCAGAGCCACGTCTGGATTTCTTGGAATGTGGATTGTTTGGGGTGAGTTTATCTCTGGATGTGTGCAAATGTATGTGCATTCATGTGTGCCTGCGTGGAGATCTGAGGTTGGCTGGTAGGGTGGACCTCTGCGCATAATCACATGTGTGTGCAATCAGAGCCACGTCTGGATTTCTTGGAATGTGGATTGTTTGGGGTGAGTTTATCTCTGGATGTGTGCAAATGTATGTGCATTCATGTGTGCCTGCGTGGAGATCTGAGGTTGGCTGGTAGGGTGGACCTCTGCGCATAATCACATGTGTGTGCAATCAGAGCCACGTCTGGATTTCTTGGAATGTGGATTGTTTGGGGTGAGTTTATCTCTGGATGTGTGCAAATGTATGTGCATTCATGTGTGCCTGCGTGGAGATCTGAGGTTGGCTGGTAGGGTGGACCTCTGCGCATAATCACATGTGTGTGCAATCAGAGCCACGTCTGGATTTCTTGGAATGTGGATTGTTTGGGGTGAGTTTATCTCTGGATGTGTGCAAATGTATGTGCATTCATGTGTGCCTGCGTGGAGATCTGAGGTTGGCTGGTAGGGTGGACCTCTGCGCATAATCACATGTGTGTGCAATCAGAGCCACGTCTGGATTTCTTGGAATGTGGATTGTTTGGGGTGAGTTTATCTCTGGATGTGTGCAAATGTATGTGCATTCATGTGTGCCTGCGTGGAGATCTGAGGTTGGCTGGTAGGGTGGACCTCTGCGCATAATCACATGTGTGTGCAATCAGAGCCACGTCTGGATTTCTTGGAATGTGGATTGTTTGGGGTGAGTTTATCTCTGGATGTGTGCAAATGTATGTGCATTCATGTGTGCCTGCGTGGAGATCTGAGGTTGGCTGGTAGGGTGGACCTCTGCGCATAATCACATGTGTGTGCAATCAGAGCCACGTCTGGATTTCTTGGAATGTGGATTGTTTGGGGTGAGTTTATCTCTGGATGTGTGCAAATGTATGTGCATTCATGTGTGCCTGCGTGGAGGTCTGAGGTTGGCTGGTAGGGTGGACCTCTGCGCATAATCACATGTGTGTGCAATCAGAGCCACGTCTGGATTTCTTGGAATGTGGATTGTTTGGGGTGAGTTTATCTCTGGATGTGTGCAAATGTATGTGCATTCATGTGTGCCTGCGTGGAGATCTGAGGTTGGCTGGTAGGGTGGACCTCTGCGCATAATCACATGTGTGTGCAATCAGAGCCACGTCTGGATTTCTTGGAATGTGGATTGTTTGGGGTGAGTTTATCTCTGGATGTGTGCAAATGTATGTGCATTCATGTGTGCCTGCGTGGAGATCTGAGGTTGGCTGGTAGGGTGGACCTCTGCGCATAATCACATGTGTGTGCAATCAGAGCCACGTCTGGATTTCTTGGAATGTGGATTGTTTGGGGTGAGTTTATCTCTGGATGTGTGCAAATGTATGTGCATTCATGTGTGCCTGCGTGGAGATCTGAGGTTGGCTGGTAGGGTGGACCTCTGCGCATAATCACATGTGTGTGCAATCAGAGCCACGTCTGGATTTCTTGGAATGTGGATTGTTTGGGGTGAGTTTATCTCTGGATGTGTGCAAATGTATGTGCATTCATGTGTGCCTGCGTGGAGATCTGAGGTTGGCTGGTAGGGTGGACCTCTGCGCATAATCACATGTGTGTGCAATCAGAGCCACGTCTGGATTTCTTGGAATGTGGATTGTTTGGGGTGAGTTTATCTCTGGATGTGTGCAAATGTATGTGCATTCATGTGTGCCTGCGTGGAGATCTGAGGTTGGCTGGTAGGGTGGACCTCTGCGCATAATCACATGTGTGTGCAATCAGAGCCACGTCTGGATTTCTTGGAATGTGGATTGTTTGGGGTGAGTTTATCTCTGGATGTGTGCAAATGTATGTGCATTCATGTGTGCCTGCGTGGAGATCTGAGGTTGGCTGGTAGGGTGGACCTCTGCGCATAATCACATGTGTGTGCAATCAGAGCCACGTCTGGATTTCTTGGAATGTGGATTGTTTGGGGTGAGTTTATCTCTGGATGTGTGCAAATGTATGTGCATTCATGTGTGCCTGCGTGGAGATCTGAGGTTGGCTGGTAGGGTGGACCTCTGCGCATAATCACATGTGTGTGCAATCAGAGCCACGTCTGGATTTCTTGGAATGTGGATTGTTTGGGGTGAGTTTATCTCTGGATGTGTGCAAATGTATGTGCATTCATGTGTGCCTGCGTGGAGATCTGAGGTTGGCTGGTAGGGTGGACCTCTGCGCATAATCACATGTGTGTGCAATCAGAGCCACGTCTGGATTTCTTGGAATGTGGATTGTTTGGGGTGAGTTTATCTCTGGATGTGTGCAAATGTATGTGCATTCATGTGTGCCTGCGTGGAGATCTGAGGTTGGCTGGTAGGGTGGACCTCTGCGCATAATCACATGTGTGTGCAATCAGAGCCACGTCTGGATTTCTTGGAATGTGGATTGTTTGGGGTGAGTTTATCTCTGGATGTGTGCAAATGTATGTGCATTCATGTGTGCCTGCGTGGAGATCTGAGGTTGGCTGGTAGGGTGGACCTCTGCGCATAATCACATGTGTGTGCAATCAGAGCCACGTCTGGATTTCTTGGAATGTGGATTGTTTGGGGTGAGTTTATCTCTGGATGTGTGCAAATGTATGTGCATTCATGTGTGCCTGCGTGGAGATCTGAGGTTGGCTGGTAGGGTGGACCTCTGCGCATAATCACATGTGTGTGCAATCAGAGCCACGTCTGGATTTCTTGGAATGTGGATTGTTTGGGGTGAGTTTATCTCTGGATGTGTGCAAATGTATGTGCATTCATGTGTGCCTGCGTGGAGATCTGAGGTTGGCTGGTAGGGTGGACCTCTGCGCATAATCACATGTGTGTGCAATCAGAGCCACGTCTGGATTTCTTGGAATGTGGATTGTTTGGGGTGAGTTTATCTCTGGATGTGTGCAAATGTATGTGCATTCATGTGTGCCTGCGTGGAGATCTGAGGTTGGCTGGTAGGGTGGACCTCTGCGCATAATCACATGTGTGTGCAATCAGAGCCACGTCTGGATTTCTTGGAATGTGGATTGTTTGGGGTGAGTTTATCTCTGGATGTGTGCAAATGTATGTGCATTCATGTGTGCCTGCGTGGAGATCTGAGGTTGGCTGGTAGGGTGGACCTCTGCGCATAATCACATGTGTGTGCAATCAGAGCCACGTCTGGATTTCTTGGAATGTGGATTGTTTGGGGTGAGTTTATCTCTGGATGTGTGCAAATGTATGTGCATTCATGTGTGCCTGCGTGGAGATCTGAGGTTGGCTGGTAGGGTGGACCTCTGCGCATAATCACATGTGTGTGCAATCAGAGCCACGTCTGGATTTCTTGGAATGTGGATTGTTTGGGGTGAGTTTATCTCTGGATGTGTGCAAATGTATGTGCATTCATGTGTGCCTGCGTGGAGATCTGAGGTTGGCTGGTAGGGTGGACCTCTGCGCATAATCACATGTGTGTGCAATCAGAGCCACGTCTGGATTTCTTGGAATGTGGATTGTTTGGGGTGAGTTTATCTCTGGATGTGTGCAAATGTATGTGCATTCATGTGTGCCTGCGTGGAGATCTGAGGTTGGCTGGTAGGGTGGACCTCTGCGCATAATCACATGTGTGTGCAATCAGAGCCACGTCTGGATTTCTTGGAATGTGGATTGTTTGGGGTGAGTTTATCTCTGGATGTGTGCAAATGTATGTGCATTCATGTGTGCCTGCGTGGAGATCTGAGGTTGGCTGGTAGGGTGGACCTCTGCGCATAATCACATGTGTGTGCAATCAGAGCCACGTCTGGATTTCTTGGAATGTGGATTGTTTGGGGTGAGTTTATCTCTGGATGTGTGCAAATGTATGTGCATTCATGTGTGCCTGCGTGGAGATCTGAGGTTGGCTGGTAGGGTGGACCTCTGCGCATAATCACATGTGTGTGCAATCAGAGCCACGTCTGGATTTCTTGGAATGTGGATTGTTTGGGGTGAGTTTATCTCTGGATGTGTGCAAATGTATGTGCATTCATGTGTGCCTGCGTGGAGATCTGAGGTTGGCTGGTAGGGTGGACCTCTGCGCATAATCACATGTGTGTGCAATCAGAGCCACGTCTGGATTTCTTGGAATGTGGATTGTTTGGGGTGAGTTTATCTCTGGATGTGTGCAAATGTATGTGCATTCATGTGTGCCTGCGTGGAGATCTGAGGTTGGCTGGTAGGGTGGACCTCTGCGCATAATCACATGTGTGTGCAATCAGAGCCACGTCTGGATTTCTTGGAATGTGGATTGTTTGGGGTGAGTTTATCTCTGGATGTGTGCAAATGTATGTGCATTCATGTGTGCCTGCGTGGAGATCTGAGGTTGGCTGGTAGGGTGGACCTCTGCGCATAATCACATGTGTGTGCAATCAGAGCCACGTCTGGATTTCTTGGAATGTGGATTGTTTGGGGTGAGTTTATCTCTGGATGTGTGCAAATGTATGTGCATTCATGTGTGCCTGCGTGGAGATCTGAGGTTGGCTGGTAGGGTGGACCTCTGCGCATAATCACATGTGTGTGCAATCAGAGCCACGTCTGGATTTCTTGGAATGTGGATTGTTTGGGGTGAGTTTATCTCTGGATGTGTGCAAATGTATGTGCATTCATGTGTGCCTGCGTGGAGATCTGAGGTTGGCTGGTAGGGTGGACCTCTGCGCATAATCACATGTGTGTGCAATCAGAGCCACGTCTGGATTTCTTGGAATGTGGATTGTTTGGGGTGAGTTTATCTCTGGATGTGTGCAAATGTATGTGCATTCATGTGTGCCTGCGTGGAGATCTGAGGTTGGCTGGTAGGGTGGACCTCTGCGCATAATCACATGTGTGTGCAATCAGAGCCACGTCTGGATTTCTTGGAATGTGGATTGTTTGGGGTGAGTTTATCTCTGGATGTGTGCAAATGTATGTGCATTCATGTGTGCCTGCGTGGAGATCTGAGGTTGGCTGGTAGGGTGGACCTCTGCGCATAATCACATGTGTGTGCAATCAGAGCCACGTCTGGATTTCTTGGAATGTGGATTGTTTGGGGTGAGTTTATCTCTGGATGTGTGCAAATGTATGTGCATTCATGTGTGCCTGCGTGGAGATCTGAGGTTGGCTGGTAGGGTGGACCTCTGCGCATAATCACATGTGTGTGCAATCAGAGCCACGTCTGGATTTCTTGGAATGTGGATTGTTTGGGGTGAGTTTATCTCTGGATGTGTGCAAATGTATGTGCATTCATGTGTGCCTGCGTGGAGATCTGAGGTTGGCTGGTAGGGTGGACCTCTGCGCATAATCACATGTGTGTGCAATCAGAGCCACGTCTGGATTTCTTGGAATGTGGATTGTTTGGGGTGAGTTTATCTCTGGATGTGTGCAAATGTATGTGCATTCATGTGTGCCTGCGTGGAGATCTGAGGTTGGCTGGTAGGGTGGACCTCTGCGCATAATCACATGTGTGTGCAATCAGAGCCACGTCTGGATTTCTTGGAATGTGGATTGTTTGGGGTGAGTTTATCTCTGGATGTGTGCAAATGTATGTGCATTCATGTGTGCCTGCGTGGAGATCTGAGGTTGGCTGGTAGGGTGGACCTCTGCGCATAATCACATGTGTGTGCAATCAGAGCCACGTCTGGATTTCTTGGAATGTGGATTGTTTGGGGTGAGTTTATCTCTGGATGTGTGCAAATGTATGTGCATTCATGTGTGCCTGCGTGGAGATCTGAGGTTGGCTGGTAGGGTGGACCTCTGCGCATAATCACATGTGTGTGCAATCAGAGCCACGTCTGGATTTCTTGGAATGTGGATTGTTTGGGGTGAGTTTATCTCTGGATGTGTGCAAATGTATGTGCATTCATGTGTGCCTGCGTGGAGATCTGAGGTTGGCTGGTAGGGTGGACCTCTGCGCATAATCACATGTGTGTGCAATCAGAGCCACGTCTGGATTTCTTGGAATGTGGATTGTTTGGGGTGAGTTTATCTCTGGATGTGTGCAAATGTATGTGCATTCATGTGTGCCTGCGTGGAGATCTGAGGTTGGCTGGTAGGGTGGACCTCTGCGCATAATCACATGTGTGTGCAATCAGAGCCACGTCTGGATTTCTTGGAATGTGGATTGTTTGGGGTGAGTTTATCTCTGGATGTGTGCAAATGTATGTGCATTCATGTGTGCCTGCGTGGAGATCTGAGGTTGGCTGGTAGGGTGGACCTCTGCGCATAATCACATGTGTGTGCAATCAGAGCCACGTCTGGATTTCTTGGAATGTGGATTGTTTGGGGTGAGTTTATCTCTGGATGTGTGCAAATGTATGTGCATTCATGTGTGCCTGCGTGGAGATCTGAGGTTGGCTGGTAGGGTGGACCTCTGCGCATAATCACATGTGTGTGCAATCAGAGCCACGTCTGGATTTCTTGGAATGTGGATTGTTTGGGGTGAGTTTATCTCTGGATGTGTGCAAATGTATGTGCATTCATGTGTGCCTGCGTGGAGATCTGAGGTTGGCTGGTAGGGTGGACCTCTGCGCATAATCACATGTGTGTGCAATCAGAGCCACGTCTGGATTTCTTGGAATGTGGATTGTTTGGGGTGAGTTTATCTCTGGATGTGTGCAAATGTATGTGCATTCATGTGTGCCTGCGTGGAGATCTGAGGTTGGCTGGTAGGGTGGACCTCTGCGCATAATCACATGTGTGTGCAATCAGAGCCACGTCTGGATTTCTTGGAATGTGGATTGTTTGGGGTGAGTTTATCTCTGGATGTGTGCAAATGTATGTGCATTCATGTGTGCCTGCGTGGAGATCTGAGGTTGGCTGGTAGGGTGGACCTCTGCGCATAATCACATGTGTGTGCAATCAGAGCCACGTCTGGATTTCTTGGAATGTGGATTGTTTGGGGTGAGTTTATCTCTGGATGTGTGCAAATGTATGTGCATTCATGTGTGCCTGCGTGGAGATCTGAGGTTGGCTGGTAGGGTGGACCTCTGCGCATAATCACATGTGTGTGCAATCAGAGCCACGTCTGGATTTCTTGGAATGTGGATTGTTTGGGGTGAGTTTATCTCTGGATGTGTGCAAATGTATGTGCATTCATGTGTGCCTGCGTGGAGATCTGAGGTTGGCTGGTAGGGTGGACCTCTGCGCATAATCACATGTGTGTGCAATCAGAGCCACGTCTGGATTTCTTGGAATGTGGATTGTTTGGGGTGAGTTTATCTCTGGATGTGTGCAAATGTATGTGCATTCATGTGTGCCTGCGTGGAGATCTGAGGTTGGCTGGTAGGGTGGACCTCTGCGCATAATCACATGTGTGTGCAATCAGAGCCACGTCTGGATTTCTTGGAATGTGGATTGTTTGGGGTGAGTTTATCTCTGGATGTGTGCAAATGTATGTGCATTCATGTGTGCCTGCGTGGAGATCTGAGGTTGGCTGGTAGGGTGGACCTCTGCGCATAATCACATGTGTGTGCAATCAGAGCCACGTCTGGATTTCTTGGAATGTGGATTGTTTGGGGTGAGTTTATCTCTGGATGTGTGCAAATGTATGTGCATTCATGTGTGCCTGCGTGGAGATCTGAGGTTGGCTGGTAGGGTGGACCTCTGCGCATAATCACATGTGTGTGCAATCAGAGCCACGTCTGGATTTCTTGGAATGTGGATTGTTTGGGGTGAGTTTATCTCTGGATGTGTGCAAATGTATGTGCATTCATGTGTGCCTGCGTGGAGATCTGAGGTTGGCTGGTAGGGTGGACCTCTGCGCATAATCACATGTGTGTGCAATCAGAGCCACGTCTGGATTTCTTGGAATGTGGATTGTTTGGGGTGAGTTTATCTCTGGATGTGTGCAAATGTATGTGCATTCATGTGTGCCTGCGTGGAGATCTGAGGTTGGCTGGTAGGGTGGACCTCTGCGCATAATCACATGTGTGTGCAATCAGAGGCACGTCTGGATTTCTTGGAATGTGGATTGTTTGGGGTGAGTTTATCTCTGGATGTGTGCAAATGTATGTGCATTCATGTGTGCCTGCGTGGAGATCTGAGGTTGGCTGGTAGGGTGGACCTCTGCGCATAATCACATGTGTGTGCAATCAGAGCCACGTCTGGATTTCTTGGAATGTGGATTGTTTGGGGTGAGTTTATCTCTGGATGTGTGCAAATGTATGTGCATTCATGTGTGCCTGCGTGGAGATCTGAGGTTGGCTGGTAGGGTGGACCTCTGCGCATAATCACATGTGTGTGCAATCAGAGCCACGTCTGGATTTCTTGGAATGTGGATTGTTTGGGGTGAGTTTATCTCTGGATGTGTGCAAATGTATGTGCATTCATGTGTGCCTGCGTGGAGATCTGAGGTTGGCTGGTAGGGTGGACCTCTGCGCATAATCACATGTGTGTGCAATCAGAGCCACGTCTGGATTTCTTGGAATGTGGATTGTTTGGGGTGAGTTTATCTCTGGATGTGTGCAAATGTATGTGCATTCATGTGTGCCTGCGTGGAGATCTGAGGTTGGCTGGTAGGGTGGACCTCTGCGCATAATCACATGTGTGTGCAATCAGAGCCACGTCTGGATTTCTTGGAATGTGGATTGTTTGGGGTGAGTTTATCTCTGGATGTGTGCAAATGTATGTGCATTCATGTGTGCCTGCGTGGAGATCTGAGGTTGGCTGGTAGGGTGGACCTCTGCGCATAATCACATGTGTGTGCAATCAGAGCCACGTCTGGATTTCTTGGAATGTGGATTGTTTGGGGTGAGTTTATCTCTGGATGTGTGCAAATGTATGTGCATTCATGTGTGCCTGCGTGGAGATCTGAGGTTGGCTGGTAGGGTGGACCTCTGCGCATAATCACATGTGTGTGCAATCAGAGCCACGTCTGGATTTCTTGGAATGTGGATTGTTTGGGGTGAGTTTATCTCTGGATGTGTGCAAATGTATGTGCATTCATGTGTGCCTGCGTGGAGATCTGAGGTTGGCTGGTAGGGTGGACCTCTGCGCATAATCACATGTGTGTGCAATCAGAGCCACGTCTGGATTTCTTGGAATGTGGATTGTTTGGGGTGAGTTTATCTCTGGATGTGTGCAAATGTATGTGCATTCATGTGTGCCTGCGTGGAGATCTGAGGTTGGCTGGTAGGGTGGACCTCTGCGCATAATCACATGTGTGTGCAATCAGAGCCACGTCTGGATTTCTTGGAATGTGGATTGTTTGGGGTGAGTTTATCTCTGGATGTGTGCAAATGTATGTGCATTCATGTGTGCCTGCGTGGAGATCTGAGGTTGGCTGGTAGGGTGGACCTCTGCGCATAATCACATGTGTGTGCAATCAGAGCCACGTCTGGATTTCTTGGAATGTGGATTGTTTGGGGTGAGTTTATCTCTGGATGTGTGCAAATGTATGTGCATTCATGTGTGCCTGCGTGGAGATCTGAGGTTGGCTGGTAGGGTGGACCTCTGCGCATAATCACATGTGTGTGCAATCAGAGCCACGTCTGGATTTCTTGGAATGTGGATTGTTTGGGGTGAGTTTATCTCTGGATGTGTGCAAATGTATGTGCATTCATGTGTGCCTGCGTGGAGATCTGAGGTTGGCTGGTAGGGTGGACCTCTGCGCATAATCACATGTGTGTGCAATCAGAGCCACGTCTGGATTTCTTGGAATGTGGATTGTTTGGGGTGAGTTTATCTCTGGATGTGTGCAAATGTATGTGCATTCATGTGTGCCTGCGTGGAGATCTGAGGTTGGCTGGTAGGGTGGACCTCTGCGCATAATCACATGTGTGTGCAATCAGAGCCACGTCTGGATTTCTTGGAATGTGGATTGTTTGGGGTGAGTTTATCTCTGGATGTGTGCAAATGTATGTGCATTCATGTGTGCCTGCGTGGAGATCTGAGGTTGGCTGGTAGGGTGGACCTCTGCGCATAATCACATGTGTGTGCAATCAGAGCCACGTCTGGATTTCTTGGAATGTGGATTGTTTGGGGTGAGTTTATCTCTGGATGTGTGCAAATGTATGTGCATTCATGTGTGCCTGCGTGGAGATCTGAGGTTGGCTGGTAGGGTGGACCTCTGCGCATAATCACATGTGTGTGCAATCAGAGCCACGTCTGGATTTCTTGGAATGTGGATTGTTTGGGGTGAGTTTATCTCTGGATGTGTGCAAATGTATGTGCATTCATGTGTGCCTGCGTGGAGATCTGAGGTTGGCTGGTAGGGTGGACCTCTGCGCATAATCACATGTGTGTGCAATCAGAGCCACGTCTGGATTTCTTGGAATGTGGATTGTTTGGGGTGAGTTTATCTCTGGATGTGTGCAAATGTATGTGCATTCATGTGTGCCTGCGTGGAGATCTGAGGTTGGCTGGTAGGGTGGACCTCTGCGCATAATCACATGTGTGTGCAATCAGAGCCACGTCTGGATTTCTTGGAATGTGGATTGTTTGGGGTGAGTTTATCTCTGGATGTGTGCAAATGTATGTGCATTCATGTGTGCCTGCGTGGAGATCTGAGGTTGGCTGGTAGGGTGGACCTCTGCGCATAATCACATGTGTGTGCAATCAGAGCCACGTCTGGATTTCTTGGAATGTGGATTGTTTGGGGTGAGTTTATCTCTGGATGTGTGCAAATGTATGTGCATTCATGTGTGCCTGCGTGGAGATCTGAGGTTGGCTGGTAGGGTGGACCTCTGCGCATAATCACATGTGTGTGCAATCAGAGCCACGTCTGGATTTCTTGGAATGTGGATTGTTTGGGGTGAGTTTATCTCTGGATGTGTGCAAATGTATGTGCATTCATGTGTGCCTGCGTGGAGATCCGGGGTTGGGTGGTAGGGTGGACCTCTGCGCATAATCACATGTGTGTGCAATCAGAGGCACATCTGGATTTCTTGGAATGTGGATTGTTTGGGGTGAGTTTATCTCTGGATGTGTGCAAATGTATGTGCATTCATGTGTGCCTGCGTGGAGATCCGGGGTTGGGTGGTAGGGTGGACCTCTGCGCATAATCACATGTGTGTGCAATCAGAGGCACATCTGGATTTCTTGGAATGTGGATTGTTTGGGGTGAGTTTATCTCTGGATGTGTGCAAATGTATGTGCATTCATGTGTGCCTGCGTGGAGATCTGAGGTTGGCTGGTAGGGTGGACCTCTGCGCATAATCACATGTGTGTGCAATCAGAGCCACGTCTGGATTTCTTGGAATGTGGATTGTTTGGGGTGAGTTTATCTCTGGATGTGTGCAAATGTATGTGCATTCATGTGTGCCTGCGTGGAGATCTGAGGTTGGCTGGTAGGGTGGACCTCTGCGCATAATCACATGTGTGTGCAATCAGAGCCACGTCTGGATTTCTTGGAATGTGGATTGTTTGGGGTGAGTTTATCTCTGGATGTGTGCAAATGTATGTGCATTCATGTGTGCCTGCGTGGAGATCTGAGGTTGGCTGGTAGGGTGGACCTCTGCGCATAATCACATGTGTGTGCAATCAGAGCCACGTCTGGATTTCTTGGAATGTGGATTGTTTGGGGTGAGTTTATCTCTGGATGTGTGCAAATGTATGTGCATTCATGTGTGCCTGCGTGGAGATCTGAGGTTGGCTGGTAGGGTGGACCTCTGCGCATAATCACATGTGTGTGCAATCAGAGCCACGTCTGGATTTCTTGGAATGTGGATTGTTTGGGGTGAGTTTATCTCTGGATGTGTGCAAATGTATGTGCATTCATGTGTGCCTGCGTGGAGATCTGAGGTTGGCTGGTAGGGTGGACCTCTGCGCATAATCACATGTGTGTGCAATCAGAGCCACGTCTGGATTTCTTGGAATGTGGATTGTTTGGGGTGAGTTTATCTCTGGATGTGTGCAAATGTATGTGCATTCATGTGTGCCTGCGTGGAGATCTGAGGTTGGCTGGTAGGGTGGACCTCTGCGCATAATCACATGTGTGTGCAATCAGAGCCACGTCTGGATTTCTTGGAATGTGGATTGTTTGGGGTGAGTTTATCTCTGGATGTGTGCAAATGTATGTGCATTCATGTGTGCCTGCGTGGAGATCTGAGGTTGGCTGGTAGGGTGGACCTCTGCGCATAATCACATGTGTGTGCAATCAGAGCCACGTCTGGATTTCTTGGAATGTGGATTGTTTGGGGTGAGTTTATCTCTGGATGTGTGCAAATGTATGTGCATTCATGTGTGCCTGCGTGGAGATCTGAGGTTGGCTGGTAGGGTGGACCTCTGCGCATAATCACATGTGTGTGCAATCAGAGCCACGTCTGGATTTCTTGGAATGTGGATTGTTTGGGGTGAGTTTATCTCTGGATGTGTGCAAATGTATGTGCATTCATGTGTGCCTGCGTGGAGATCTGAGGTTGGCTGGTAGGGTGGACCTCTGCGCATAATCACATGTGTGTGCAATCAGAGCCACGTCTGGATTTCTTGGAATGTGGATTGTTTGGGGTGAGTTTATCTCTGGATGTGTGCAAATGTATGTGCATTCATGTGTGCCTGCGTGGAGATCTGAGGTTGGCTGGTAGGGTGGACCTCTGCGCATAATCACATGTGTGTGCAATCAGAGCCACGTCTGGATTTCTTGGAATGTGGATTGTTTGGGGTGAGTTTATCTCTGGATGTGTGCAAATGTATGTGCATTCATGTGTGCCTGCGTGGAGATCTGAGGTTGGCTGGTAGGGTGGACCTCTGCGCATAATCACATGTGTGTGCAATCAGAGCCACGTCTGGATTTCTTGGAATGTGGATTGTTTGGGGTGAGTTTATCTCTGGATGTGTGCAAATGTATGTGCATTCATGTGTGCCTGCGTGGAGATCTGAGGTTGGCTGGTAGGGTGGACCTCTGCGCATAATCACATGTGTGTGCAATCAGAGCCACGTCTGGATTTCTTGGAATGTGGATTGTTTGGGGTGAGTTTATCTCTGGATGTGTGCAAATGTATGTGCATTCATGTGTGCCTGCGTGGAGATCCGGGGTTGGGTGGTAGGGTGGACCTCTGCGCATAATCACATGTGTGTGCAATCAGAGGCACATCTGGATTTCTTGGAATGTGGATTGTTTGGGGTGAGTTTATCTCTGGATGTGTGCAAATGTATGTGCATTCATGTGTGCCTGCGTGGAGATCCGGGGTTGGGTGGTAGGGTGGACCTCTGCGCATAATCACATGTGTGTGCAATCAGAGGCACATCTGGATTTCTTGGAATGTGGATTGTTTGGGGTGAGTTTATCTCTGGATGTGTGCAAATGTATGTGCATTCATGTGTGCCTGCGTGGAGATCTGAGGTTGGCTGGTAGGGTGGACCTCTGCGCATAATCACATGTGTGTGCAATCAGAGCCACGTCTGGATTTCTTGGAATGTGGATTGTTTGGGGTGAGTTTATCTCTGGATGTGTGCAAATGTATGTGCATTCATGTGTGCCTGCGTGGAGATCTGAGGTTGGCTGGTAGGGTGGACCTCTGCGCATAATCACATGTGTGTGCAATCAGAGCCACGTCTGGATTTCTTGGAATGTGGATTGTTTGGGGTGAGTTTATCTCTGGATGTGTGCAAATGTATGTGCATTCATGTGTGCCTGCGTGGAGATCTGAGGTTGGCTGGTAGGGTGGACCTCTGCGCATAATCACATGTGTGTGCAATCAGAGCCACGTCTGGATTTCTTGGAATGTGGATTGTTTGGGGTGAGTTTATCTCTGGATGTGTGCAAATGTATGTGCATTCATGTGTGCCTGCGTGGAGATCTGAGGTTGGCTGGTAGGGTGGACCTCTGCGCATAATCACATGTGTGTGCAATCAGAGCCACGTCTGGATTTCTTGGAATGTGGATTGTTTGGGGTGAGTTTATCTCTGGATGTGTGCAAATGTATGTGCATTCATGTGTGCCTGCGTGGAGATCTGAGGTTGGCTGGTAGGGTGGACCTCTGCGCATAATCACATGTGTGTGCAATCAGAGCCACGTCTGGATTTCTTGGAATGTGGATTGTTTGGGGTGAGTTTATCTCTGGATGTGTGCAAATGTATGTGCAAATGAATGTGTGCCTGCGTGGAGATCTGAGTTGGCTGGTAGGGTGGACCTCTGCGCATAATCACATGTGTGTCAATCAGAGCCACGTCTGGATTTCTTGGAATGTGGATTGTTTGGGGTGAGTTTATCTGTGGAAGTCTGCAAATGTATGTGCATTCATGTGTGCCTGCGTGGAGATCTGAGGTTGGCTGGTAGGGTGGACCTCTGCGCATAATCACATGTGTGTGCAATCAGAGCCACGTCTGGATTTCTTGGAATGTGGATTGTTTGGGGTGAGTTTATCTCTGGATGTGTGCAAATGTATGTGCATTCATGTGTGCCTGCGTGGAGATCTGAGGTTGGCTGGTAGGGTGGACCTCTGCGCATAATCACATGTGTGTGCAATCAGAGCCACGTCTGGATTTCTTGGAATGTGGATTGTTTGGGGTGAGTTTATCTCTGGATGTGTGCAAATGTATGTGCATTCATGTGTGCCTGCGTGGAGATCTGAGGTTGGCTGGTAGGGTGGACCTCTGCGCATAATCACATGTGTGTGCAATCAGAGCCACGTCTGGATTTCTTGGAATGTGGATTGTTTGGGGTGAGTTTATCTCTGGATGTGTGCAAATGTATGTGCATTCATGTGTGCCTGCGTGGAGATCTGAGGTTGGCTGGTAGGGTGGACCTCTGCGCATAATCACATGTGTGTGCAATCAGAGCCACGTCTGGATTTCTTGGAATGTGGATTGTTTGGGGTGAGTTTATCTCTGGATGTGTGCAAATGTATGTGCATTCATGTGTGCCTGCGTGGAGATCTGAGGTTGGCTGGTAGGGTGGACCTCTGCGCATAATCACATGTGTGTGCAATCAGAGCCACGTCTGGATTTCTTGGAATGTGGATTGTTTGGGGTGAGTTTATCTCTGGATGTGTGCAAATGTATGTGCATTCATGTGTGCCTGCGTGGAGATCCGGGGTTGGGTGGTAGGGTGGACCTCTGCGCATAATCACATGTGTGTGCAATCAGAGCCACGTCTGGATTTCTTGGAATGTGGATTGTTTGGGGTGAGTTTATCTCTGGATGTGTGCAAATGTATGTGCATTCATGTGTGCCTGCGTGGAGATCTGAGGTTGGCTGGTAGGGTGGACCTCTGCGCATAATCACATGTGTGTGCAATCAGAGCCACGTCTGGATTTCTTGGAATGTGGATTGTTTGGGGTGAGTTTATCTCTGGATGTGTGCAAATGTATGTTCATTCATGTGTGCCTGCGTGGAGATCTGGGGTTGGGTGGTAGGGTGGACCTCTGCGCATAATCACATGTGTGCAATCAGAGCCACGTCTGGATTTCTTGGAATGTGGATTGTTTGGGGTGAGTTTATCTCTGGATGTGTGCAAATGTATGTGCATACATGTGTGCCTGCGTGGAGATCTGAGGTTGGCTGGTAGGGTGGACCTCTGCGCATAATCACATGTGTGTGCAATCATAGCCACGCCTGGATTTCTTGGAATATGGATTCTTTGGGGTGAGTTTATCTCTGGATGTGTGCAAATGTATGTGCATTCATGTGTGGCTGCGTGGAGATCTGGGGTTGGGTGGTAGGGTGGACCTCTGCGCATAATCACACGTGTGTGCAATCAGAGCCACGTCTGGATTTCTTGGAATGTGGATTGTTTGGGGTTAGTTTATCTCTGGATGTGTGCAAATGTATGTGCATTCATGTGTGCCTGCGTGGAGATCTGAGGTGGAAAAGTCACCACGAATCCGGCTGAGATGAGAAGTCATGCAGTGGCCTTTTACACAGACTTGTTTAGTGCGGATAGCTGTGATGTGGACTCTGCTTCGGACCTTCTGCATGGGCTTCCTCAGCTGAGCCCAGGTGATCGGGACGTTTTGAACAGGGATATAACCTTGGATGAGCTTTCTGCGGTGGTGTCTCAGATGGCTTCAGGCAAAGCTCCAGGAATAGATGGTTTACCATCAGCCTTTTTTAATCACTTCTGGAGTCTTCTGGGTCGGGACCTGCTGGATGTGTAATGTTTTATAAAAGGGATACTTCCAGCTTCCTGCAGGCATACCGTTATCTCTCTCATCCCAAAGAAGGGAGATTTAGCCCTTCTTAAAAACTGGATACCAGTGTCCTTTTATGTGCAGTCTATAAGATTCTTTCCAAGGTTTTATCGAACAGACTGAAAATGGTCATTGACCTGCTGATTGGTGTGGATCAATCTTACTGTATTCTGGATAGGTCTGTGATTGATAACTTATTTTTAATGAGAGATGTGTTTGATATTTTTAAAGTGTACAATGCTAAAGTTGGTGTCGTTTCTATTGATCAGGAGAAGGCTTTTGACCGTGTGGACCATGATTTTCTTTTTTCCACCTTGAAGACCTCTGGTGTTGGGCAGGGGTTTCTGACTTGGGTGAAGCTGTTGTATAGCGATGCTTGCTGTGTTGTGAAGGTGGGAGGGTTGAGTTGTCCTGTGCCGGTTCGGAGAGGGATTAGACAAGGTTGCCCTATCTCTGGACAGCTTTATAGCATTGCCATTGAGCCTTTTCTCTGTAGACTGAGAAGCAAGTTGAAGGGTTTCTCTTTTCCAGATATGGTTCAGAGCCCTCCTGTCATTGTGTCGGCATATGCTGATGATGTTAATGTTTTTATTACGGATCAGAAGGATGTGCAGGAATTGCAGGAATGTCTGGTTTTGTATGGGAACACTTCCTCAGCTAGGGTTAATTGGAATAAGAGTGAGGCCTGCTTGGTGGGGCAGTGGAATTTGTCGAGTATTCCCAAGCTTCCTGGGAACCTTCGCTGGGGTCAAAGGGGCATTAGGAGTCTTGGGGTTTACTTGGGGAGTGATGACTTTGTGAAGCAGATCTGGGAGGGAGTGCGGAAAAAGGTGGAGGCTAAGCTGTCTAAATGGAACCGGTTGCTCCCCTACCTGTCCTACAGGGGTAGAGTTCTGGTAGCTAACAATCTAGTTGCCTCATCTTTATGGCACAGGTTGCTTGTTTTAGTGCCACCACCTGGTCTTCTGGAAGAGGTGCAGCGGCTTCTGGTGAAGTTTGTTTGGTCGGGACAGCATTGGCTTCGTGCGGAGGGCCTGTATCTTCCTGTGGCGGAGGGGGGACAAGGCCTGATAGATGTTTTGTCCAGAACAGCAACCTTTAGACTACAGACGGCACAGAGGCTGCTGTATGGCTGTGGTCACAGCTGGCTGGCTTCTGCTCAGTTGCTGCTTAGGAGAGCGGGCCAACTTGGTTTGGATAAACACCTCTTTCTTCTGAAGTTGGATCAAGTGGATCTGTCTGGACTTGTGCCATTTTACAGTTCGGTGGTGAACGCCTGGCGGACGCTGAAGGTCGCACGCGCTCCTGACCCCAGACCTGGGATGTGGCTTCTCGAGGAGCCGTTGTTTTTTAATGAATTTTTTCCCAGCACTGTGTTTTCTTCTGCTACAATAAGGTTTGTGGAGGCTGGCGTTGTCAAACTGGGTCATCTTACAAGGATGTCTATGGGTGCACTTGGTGGTGTCACAGGCATTAAGTCCTACAGAGTGCTGGAGAGAATTATGGAGGAAGTTTGGCAATCTCTGTCGCCATCACTGAGAGACTTTGCTGGAGACCGTGTCCTGGCTGATCAATGGGATGATGACAGCGAATATGTTTTCCCTTCATTGATGGTCAGTCCTGCCTTTGAGGAGCAGCCTGAGGGGAGTGGTATGCTGCTATCCCTGGGGACACCAGTGCTCGATAGTTTCAGCTCTTGTGGCAAGAGGCAGCTTTATTTATGCTGTGTTAAGATGCTGAATTTCCGCTCTCTGGTTGGAATCAGGGAGTCAAAATGGACTGAGTTTTTTTGCTTCGGTCTCTACCCCTAAAGGCAGGTGGAGGGTCCTGTATAAGCCTCCTGTTGAAAAACGGATGGCTGACCTCCAGTGGAGGATTATACATGGAGCAACAGCCACGAACAGACACAGAGCCCACCTGGACCCAAGCACTGGGGAGGGTTGTCCTTTTTGCTCAGAGAGGGAGACGCTGGAGCACTTAGTGGTCTGTTGTCCGCGGCTAGTGGGTTTATTTTCTTTGTTGCAGGAGTGGGTGGAATCTTTGGGGGAGACTTTCTCTGTACCTTTGTTTGTCTTTGGCGCTAAGTATTCAGTGCAGAAGAGACAGACCTTGGTTCTGATTAATTTTTTGTTTGGCACAGCTAAGCTGGCAATATGGAAAGCTAGGAAGAACCAGATGCTGGGTCAGAGTTGGACTGATGTTGTGCAAAGTCTAAAGGGCCTGTTGGCATCCCGTCTGAGAGTAGAGCATGCTTTTTACTCTCTGACTAATAGTCTGGACTCCTTTGAAACTGTGTGGGGCATTGGAAGGGTTTTGTGTTCAGTAGGAGCAGATGGGACACTTGTGCTTAACTTTTGAGTGTGTGTGCTGGGTACCTTAGTTAATGGTTAGTGTGCAATGACTGTATTGATTGTGTGTTTGTTTTTTTGTTTTATTTGTTCTGTTTAACTCGGTGTAAATAAAGTTGTGTGAAAAGTCAAAAGTCTCTGTTCCTCTCTCTCTCGCACTGCATGCTGGGAGTTTTATGGTGGTGAGTTTGGTGTGTCTGAGTGATTTAGGTGTGCAATACTCAGAGACATGACCAAGGTAAGAAAGGCTGAAAGACGACCACCACTGAACAAGACACACAAGCTGAAACGTCAAGACTGGGCCAAGAAATATCTCAAGACAGATTTTTCTAAGGTTTTATGGACTGATGAAATGAGAGTGAGTCTTGATGGGCCAAATGGATGGGCCCGTGGCTGGATTGGTAAAGGGCAAAGAGCTCCAGTCTGACTCAGACGCCAGCAAGGTGGAGGTGGAGTACTGGTTTGGGCTGGTATCATCAAAGATGAGCTTGTGGGGCCTTTTCAGGTTGAGGATGGAGTCATGCTCAACTCCCAGTCCTACTGCCAGTTTCTGGAAGACACCTTCTTCAAGCAGTGGTACAGGAAGAAGTCTGCATCCTTCAAGAAAAACATGATTTTCATGCAGGACAATGCTCCATCACATGCGTCCAAGTACTCCACAGCGTGGCTGGCAAGAAAGGGTATAAAAGAAGAAAAACTAATGACATGGCCACCTTGTTCACCTGATCTGAACCCCATTGAGAACCTGTGGTCCATCATCAAATGTGAGATTTACAAGGAGGGAAAACAGTACACCTCTCTGAACAGTGTCTGGGAGGCTGTGGTTGCTGCTGCACGCAATGTTAATGGTGAACAGATCAAAACACTGACAGAATCCATGGATGGCAGGCTTTTGAGTGTCCTTGCAAAGAAAGGTGGCTATATTGGTCGCTGATTTGTTTTTGTTTTGTTTTTGAATGTCAGAAATGTATATTTGTGAATGTGGAGATGTTATATTGGTGTCACTGGTAAAAATAAATAATTGAAATGGGTATATATTTGTTTTTTGTTAAGTTGCCTAATAATTATGCACAGTAATAGTCACCTGCACACACAGATATCCCCCTAAAATAGCTAAAACTAAAAACAAACTAAAAACTACTTCCAGAAACATTCAGCTTTGATATTAATGAGTTTTTTGGGTTCATTGAGAACATGGTTGTTGTTCAATAATAAAATTATTCCTCAAAAATACAACTTGCCTAATAATTCTGCACTCCCTGTAGAGGGATCCCTACCAGGGTTTTTTTTTGAGAAATATACGGAGGGTTTTCAGGAGTTTTTCCCTGGTTATTTTGTCTAAGGATCGGAGTGGGAGCAGAGAGAGTTTTATCGAGTTATTGTAGGGTTGTTGTTTTTTTGTCGTGCATTTTTGGAGAAAAGACGGAGGGTTTTTTTGCTGGGAGCCGCGGTGAGTTTATGCTTGGGGGATCACGAGTTTTTTGCGACTCGGATTAAACAAATGCATATAAATTGAAATAAAGTTTTCCCCCGAGGCATGCAACCTGTATGTCTGGCCATACTGAATGTTACAAAAGCACAAGTTTAACTTGGACCTGTATCGGATTGGCCAACAGGGGTGCGAAGGGAGCCGCCCCATTGTTATGTGATTGGCAGCGGGGCGAAGTTAGGCGGAGTTGGTCTCCGGCGGAAATTTTCAAACGAGGTAAGCAGCATTCGGGAGCTGAGCGGGGAGCAAACAAGCAGGAAAAATTGTGCTCTGGAAGCGGTTGCAGGTCAGTGCGATTAAGAGCGAGGTAGAACTTAGACTCTGCGTTGAATTTTAGAGGTTGCTAGTAAGAGGGATGGTTTTGAAGAAAAAAGACTAAGGATTTTTTGCCCTGTTTTCGAATATAAGGGTTTTGGGAATAGAGGGTAGCTAACAAGTTATTGTAGGGTTTTGGAGAAAATGCGGAGGATTTTTTAAAGGAGTTTTGCCTTTGCCCGGTGGAGGATCGGGGGGAGGGAGAAAAAAGACTAAGGATTTTTTCAGGATTTCCCCTGTTATCGAATATAAGGTTTTGGGAATAGAGGGGGTACCTAACAAGTTATTCTAGGGTCCGGAGACACGGGTGCGCCACCGCGCGCCCAGATACACAGCCTCAGGCACGCGCGCACACACACACACACACACACACACACACACACACACACACTGACCCACCACCAGGTGGCGTTTTTTGAGCATAAAAAGTAAAAACTTTTTTAATGGCTTAAAAAATAAAAGAATGCTATTTTGATATATAAGAAACTTTCTAAATAATCAATTAGTTGTTTTTAGGGGGGGGGGGGGAAGCAATGAGCTATGAACTAGCATATTTTTTGCTGAATATCATATTTTTATGAATATCATATTTTTATTACTTCCTTTAATGCTTTATTACACTCAACAAAAATATAAACGCAACACCTTTGTTACTGCTCCCATTCCCCATGGGATGGACGTAGAGACCTAAAATTCATTCCAGATACACAATATAACCATCCCTCCCAAACAGTGGTCACAAATCAGTCCAAATGTGTGGTAGTGGGCACATCTGCTATATTGAGATAACCCATCCCACCTCACAGGTGTGCCACATCAGGATGCTGATCTGACATCATGAGTAGTGCACAGGTGTACCTCAGACTGCCCACAACAAAAGGCCACCCTGGAATGTGCAGTTTTGTCTCACAGCAAAATGCCACAGATGCCACAAGCAATGAGGGAGCGTGCAATTGGCATGCTGACAGCAGGAATGTCAACCAGATCTGTCGCCCGTGCATTGAATGTTCATTTCTCAACCATAAGCCGTCTCCACAGGCGTTTCAGAGAATATGGCAGCACATCCAACCGGCCTCACAACCGCAGACCTCGTGTAACCACACCAGCCCAGGACCTCCACATCCAGCAGGTTCACCTCCAAGATCGTCTGAGACCAGCCACCCAGACAGCTGCTGGAACAATTGGTTTGCACAACCAAACTATTTCTGCACAAACTGTCAGAAACTGTCTCAGGGACGCTCAACTGCATGCCCGTCGTCCTCATCGGGGTCTTGACCTGACTCCAGCTCGTCGCCGTAACAGACTTGTGTGGGCAAATGCTCACATTCGATGGCGTCTGGCACGTTGGAGAGGTGTGCGCTTCACGGATGAATCATGGTTCACATTGTTCAGGGCAGATGGCAGCTGAGAATGTCCCAGTTCTTGCATGGCCAGCATACTCACCGGACATGTCACCCATTGAGCATGTTCGGGATGTGCTTGACCGGCGTATACGACAGCGTGTACCAGTTCCCACGAATATCCAACAACCTCGCACAGCCATTGAAGTGGAGTGGACCAACATTCCACAGGCCACACTTGACAATCTGATAGACTCCATGCGACGATGTGTTGCACTGCATGAGGGAAATGGTGGTCACACCAGATACTGACCGGTTCTGGGTCCCCAGACCCCCAATAGCGCAAAAAACTGCACATTCCAGGGTGGCCTTTTGTTGTGGGCAGTCTGAGGTACACCTGTGCACTACTCATGATGTCAGATCCCAGGCCTCTGGTAGAGGTATATATATATAACACAACACCCAGCACGCGGTAATATAAAAAAAAAAAAAAAAAAACACCCAGCACGCCCCTGCGGGCGGTTTATCCTTCAAGCTCGGGTCCTCTACCAGAGGCCTGGGAGCTTGAGGGTCCTGCGCAGTATCTTAGCTGTTCCCAGGACTGCGCTCTTCTGGACAGAGATCTCCGATGTTATTCCCGGGATCTGCTGGAGCCACTCGCCTAGCTTGGGAGTCACCGCACCTAGTGCTCCGATTACCACGGGGACCACCGTTACCTTCACCCTCCACATCCTCTCGAGCTCTTCTCTGAGCCCTTGGTATTTCTCCAGCTTCTCGTGTTCCTTCTTCCTGATATTGCTGTCATTCGGAACCGCTACATCGATCACTACGGCCGTCTTCTTCTGTTTGTCTACCACCACTATGTCCGGTTGGTTAGCCACCACCATTTTGTCCGTCTGTATCTGGAAGTCCCACAGGATCTTAGCTCGGTCATTCTCCACCACCCTTGGGGGCATCTCCCATTTTGACCTCGGGACTTCCAGGTTATACTCGGCACAGATGTTCCTGTACACTATGCCGGCCACTTGGTTATGGCGTTCCATGTATGCCTTGCCTGCTAGCATCTTGCACCCTGCTGTTATGTGCTGGATTGTCTCTGGGACATCTTTACACAGCCTGCACCTGGGGTCTTGCCTGGTGTGATAGACCCCAGCCTCTATGGATCTTGTGCTCAGAGCTTGTTCCTGTGCTGCCATGATTAGTGCCTCCGTGCTGTCTTTCAGTCCAGCTTTGTCCAGCCACTGGTAGGATTTCTGGATATCAGCCACCTCCTCTATCTGCAGGGGCCGTGTGTGTATGTGTATATATATATATATATATATATATATATATATATATATATATATTAGGGGTGCAACGATATTCGTATCGATATTGAACCGTTCGATACAGTGCTTTCGGTTCGGTACGCATATGTATCGAACAATACAACATTTGTAATTTATTTTATCAACTTTCCTTCTGACGATGCTGTCTGTGTGGAGCGCTCAGTGAATCTGCGTTCGACTACTCCGCCTAGGCTGCACTGTCGACCCTAGGCGGAGCAGTCGAACGCAGATTCACTGAGCGCTCAACACAGACAGCATAGTCAGAAGGAAGAGCGCAGGGCAAGCTAGCAAGACAGAAGTTAAGCTCTCCTTGCAACATGGACGTTCCCCACTTTCATTCAGATCTGGCGTTTGGAATTATTTTGGTTTTCATGTGACGTATGACCCTGAAGGTAAGCGAGTCATGGACTAAAGTAAAACAGTATGTTGGATGCGCCATGCAATGCTCAATTACATGGGTGGGAACTAGTGTGTTAGCGCAGTTAGCTCGTTAACGTGTTGGCCGTCTAGCCCCATGCACGGGGCGATCGGCGGTAGCTCGTTAACGGAGATTTGCCGTGTTGTGGCGTTAAGGTCATTTCAACGAGATTAACCTGAAAGCACTAGTGGGAACACAACGAATATGACTGCACATTTACATCATCTTAGTGCAAAGACAAAAACAACAAGCATGCTACTAACTTTAGCCGAGTCATTTAGACAGCTGTTAGCACATGATTCTCCTTATGCTACTGAGAATATAGCCCAGAAGAAGCGGATAGTATAGCTTTTATTTTGGAAAGAGGCATTTATCTGTAATAAACTCTCTTTTCCAAAGATGAGTGATTCCTCAATCAGATACAGAGCTCGCAAAATCGCTAGCCCGACGTCCTGGGGCTAGCGATTTTTTTCAGACGGGCTACCCTGCCCGTCGGGCTATTGTAGGAAGGAAAAATATATGTCAATGCTTTTGCATTCTTTCAGAAATGTAGCTGGGTAATTATGTCATTGGCATCGGTGAGCCACTGTCAATATGTGATATATTGAAATCGCGTTTGAATTTGCGCTTGTTTTTTTGCTTTCACTTTGCAATCGTGCGAACTGTGTATAGAGAGCGACAGCACTGATCTGTGAGTGATGATAATTTGTGCACCAATTCCTCTGACATCGTCTTATTAATCGTTAGCTTACTATGCAAACATGACAAGTGAAATCTCCCGCAGCAAGCTTAAACATGTGAGAGGTTGATCGCGCAGAGAATCGCTGAGCTTATGTGAGTGCGTGTGTAAAAGCAGCAGGATTTATATTTGACTACGATGACCTGGATGACTGAGAACCTTCACAGACAGATATATATTTTAGTTCTGCTGAGCCAAATAAGACAGGTCAGGGTGAAGAAGTGACAGCCAAAGAAAAGCTTACCACAAAACGGAGAAGTTATGACAAATCAGACTATAAGGCAAAAAGAAAGTGCAGCTTTATGGTTTCATGGACAAAAGAATTTCTGTGGCTGCAATATGACGAGCTAAATAACCAGGGGTGCACATAAGTGGTCCGCAGGTGCGCATTCGCTGTCAAAATAAAAAACGCGCACAAGGGTTAGAGTTAAATTTAAAAACTGTACTTTTGAGTTAAAATATATATTTATAATTTTAATAAATGACAAATTAAAAAGGCATGAACATTTTATTTTGTATCGAAAAAATATCGAACCGTGACACCAAAGTATCGAACCGAACCGAACCGTGAATTTTGTGTATCGTTGCACCCCTAATATATATATATATATATATATATATATATATATATATATATATATATACACACACACACATACATACATACATACATACAGTGGGGCAAAAAAGTATTTAGTCAGCCACCGATTGTGCAAGTTCCCCCACCTAAAATGATGACAGAGGTCAGTAATTTGCACCAGAGGTACACTTCAACTGTGAGAGACAGAATGTGGAAAAAAAAAATCCATGAATCCACATGGTAGGATTTGTAAAGAATTTATTGGTAAATCAGGGTGGAAAATAAGTATTTGGTCAATAACAAAAATACAACTCAATACTTTGTAACATAACCTTTGTTGGCAATAACAGAGGTCAAACGTTTACTATAGGTCTTTACCAGGTTTGCACACACAGTAGCTGGTATTTTGGCCCATTCCTCCATGCAGATCTTCTCGAGAGCAGTGATGTTTTGGGGCTGTCGCCGAGCAACACGGACTTTCAACTCCCGCCACAGATTTTCTATGGGGTTGAGGTCTGGAGACTGGCTAGGCCACTCCAGGACTTTCAAATGCTTCTTACGGAGCCACTCCTTTGTTGCCCGGGCAGTGTGTTTTGGATCATTGTCATGTTGGAAGACCCAGCCTCGTTTCATCTTCAAAGTTCTCACTGATGGAAGGAGGTTTTGGCTCAAAATCTCACGATACATTGTCACGGGTCTGGGTCCGTTGGACCCAGTATGTGGAGTTTCATGTTTTTGTTATTCCATGTTTGAGGTTATTATGTTTTGGTTTTAGTTTGCATCAGGGATTGTTTTCTTGTTCTCTTGTTGTGTTTATGATGATGATTATGATGTTTATTATTTGAGTTTCATGTTTAAGGATTTGTTCTCGGTTGTATCTCACGTTTAGTTTAGTTCAGGTTCCATGTGTCATTCTGTCTGTCTCTCAGTGTCAGGTCTGCGTCTTGGTGTGGTGTTCTCATTTCCTGTTTTATTGTGAAGGTCTGGGTCTCATGTGAGTGTGTTCAGTTTTACCTCTGTCTCGTCTTGTTGATCATTCCCAGCTGTGTCCACCACCTGTGTGTAATTCCCCTGTGTTTCTCTGGGTGTATTTAAGTCATGTCCTCCGTTATTGTAGTTGCTGGTCCGTCTGTGTATTCCACCCTGCCTCATCTGCGTTTCTACCATGTCTCACCCGTGTGTTCTCCCTGCTGTCCGCCGTTAGTCTCTTCTGGTCGTTCTCGTTAAGGTTTGTGCTCTGTAGTTTAGTTGATCCCAGTATAGTTTAGTTCTAGTTTAGTTCTAGCTCCAACATCGGCTGCAGACTCACCCACCCCCACTGCTGCTGTTCCACCTCTGACACCTCAGACACTTCACACCTCCTCTATTCACCCTGCTCACTCCCCCCCACCCCCAACAACAGCATCCAATACACACTCAACACAAGGCTCCAGCCTGTCTCTCTCAACCACCCAGGTTAGGAGGGAACTGAGGAGGATTAATGGCAAGAAGGCAGCGGGCCCAGATGGCATCAGCTCGAGGGTCGTCAGGTCCTGCGCGGACCAACTGTGTGGGGTGATGGAGCACCTCTTCAACCTGAGCCTGAGGTTGGGAAGAGTCCCACAGCTCTGGAAAACCTCCTGTGTTGTACCAGTGCCAAAGACTTCACGCCCCAAGGACCTCAACAGCTACAGGCCGGTGGCTCTGACATCCCACCTGATGAAGACCCTGGAGCGGTTGGTCCTGGCTCAGCTTCGGCGCCTAACAAGCTCATCACTGGACCCACTTCAGTTTGCCTACCAGCCTGGCATTGGCGCGGATGATGCCGCGGACGATGTAGGAGGTGTCATTCACCTCCTACATCGTTCCCTCGCTCACCTGGAGACCGCTGGAAGCACTGTGAGAATCATGTTCTTTGATTTCTCCAGTGCCTTCAACACTATTCTTCCCTCGGTTCTGAAGGACAAGCTGGAGAACTCTGGAGTGGACCATCACCTCACTACCTGGATTTTGGACTACCTCACCGACCGACCACAGTATGTGAGGACTCAGGGCTGTGTGTCGGACAGGGTCGTCTGCAGTACGGGGGCCCCACAGGGAACGGTTCTGGCTCCGTTCCTCTTCACCATCTACACTGCAGACTTCTCCCACAATTCCACCCAGTGCTTCCTGCAGAAGTTCTCTGATGACTCTGCAATAGTCGGCCTCATCACTGATGGGGACGACAAGGAGTACAGAGGTCTGACCCAAGACTTTGTGGACTGGTGCCAGCTGAACTACCTCCAGATCAACGCCAGTAAAACCAAGGAGCTGGTGGTAGACTTCCGCAGGCACAAGCATTCTCCACTGCAACCACTGAACATCCAGGGTATGGACATTGAGGCTGTGGACAGCTACAGGTACCTTGGTGTTCATCTGAACAACAGACTGGACTGGACTCATAACTCAGACGCCCTCTACAGGAAAGGGCAGAGCAGGCTGTACCTGCTGCGGAGACTCAGGTCGTTTGGGGTGGAGGGCCCACTCCTGAAGACCTTCTATGACTCTGTGGTGGCTTCTGCTATCTTTTATGGTGTGGTCTGCTGGGGCGGCAGCATCTCTGCTGGGGACAGGAAGAGACTGAACAGGGTGATCCGAAGGGCCAGCTCTGTTCTAGGATGCCCTCTGGACCCAGTGGAGGTGGTGAGTGACAGGAGAACGGCGGCTAAGCTGTCATCCCTGTTGGACAACGTCTCCCACCCCATGCAGCAGACTGTGACAGCACTGAGCAGCTCCTTCAGTGGGAGACTGCGGCACCCACGGTGTGGGACGGAGAGATTTCGCAGGTCTTTCCTCCCCACTGCTGTCAGACTCCACAACAAAGACTTTAACTGAACAAACACACACATCCACACATGTGCAATAACACTAAGTGCAATAATCTTTTCTGGCATCGTTGTATTTTTACTCAGTTGTATATAGCATTCGTATTCTATTTTTATCTTATTGTATATTTTTATTCTATTTTATTCTACTGTATATAGTATATTATTTTATTCTATTCTGTACAGCTGTGTACTGTATTTATTCTTATTGTATTCTAATTTTTGCGTCATAACTTTTGCACTGTCCACTTCCTGCTGTGACAAAACAAATTTCCCACGTGTGGGACTAATAAAGGTTATCTTATCTTATCTTATCTTATCTTATCTTATCTTATCTTATTTGCCGTTTGTATTTACTTTCATGTTCAATAAACCACCTTTACACCTTCACGACTGCCTGCATTTGGATCCTCCTTCATTTCCTCCACACGGCTCACCTCACTCGCCGTGACATACATGGCCCCATTCATTCTGTCCTTAACACGGATCAGTCGTCCTGTCCCCTTGGCAGAAAAACAGCCCCATAGCATGATGTTTCCACCCCCACACTGTAAACCCCAACAGTCTACCTGACTTATAAAGTTTGTGGATATAACAATTAAAATTCCTCACAAAGTTGAAACAACTTAAAACTTTTCTGTTCGGTTAACGATTCAAACAGTTATAATTGTACATGGCTTAGAAGTTAAGAGTAAATACTGCTTTCTTAATTATGATTTTTGAGTAAATGTTTTTTTTCCGAGCTCCGCATGTGTACGTCATGACGTCTTCTCTAACCTGGGGCCTGTTCTTCGTACGTCGCTTACTACATCCAAGATCAAATGACACATCCAAGACCAAACCATCGCGCTAACCGTGAGCTCGCTAATCCGGTTCCCCGAACACACCTGCTGTTGACGATTAGTACAGCTGGACGCAGGAATGTGACATCACTGGGTGTCGTAAAAGGGGCTACGCATCGATAGTAGAAACATTGATCGGCAACCCGCTGATTGGTCGGCGAAAATGTCGAAGGGGCGTGCTTGGTATTTTCCGGCAGCAGAGCAAGAACTCATGAGTGAGGGATTTCAGGAGTTTCAGAGTTTAATTAAAACGCAAGAGAACACTGCAAAGGCTGCAAAAGCAAGGAGAGAGGGCTGGCAGAAAGTTGCTGACAAATCAAACTCGTAGGTAATTTAATAATAATAATAATAATAATAATGGATTGGATTTATATAGCGCTTTCCAAGGCACCCAAAGCGCTTTACGATACCACTATTCATTCACTCCCACATTCACACACTGGTGGAGGCAGCTACGGTTGTAGCCAGGCTGCCATATCGCGCCATCGGCCCCTCTGGCCAACACCAGTAGGCGGTAGGGTAGATCTATCATATGACACTATATTGTCCAATATCATATGGCATTATATTATATTATAATATGTTATATTATATCCCCTTTCACATTAGAGCCACAACAGGACCCACAAGAACATGGGAACAAGTAAAAGTGGAATACAGGAGTATTCTACAGAATGGTAATATTTATCTCTTAGATTGCTTTGCGTCTCTTGGCAAGGTAATACTGGCCTGTAATACTCTGTTAGTTTGTTCATAACAGCAACCAAGAAAAGGGCAGAGGAAAAAAAGACAGGTGGTGGTCCTGCACCCCCTCGTCAACAAGTTGGTTAAGTAAATAATACCCTCACGGGAATATCGATATCTCTCTATGAGCACACTGTCGCGCTGAGCTAAAGGATCCTGTCTATCCCGCAATATACGCTGAATTCTGAGGACTCTCCTTATCAATCTTGCACCTTCCGCAATGGGTTGGTCGCGTATACGGACAGGACATGGCTGCGACAGGCTTCCCAAATCCACCTTCGCTTTTATAGCCGTGGTCTCTCATCTTGATTACACGAAGTAATTTACAATTACTACTCTGAAATATGAATTACATCTGTAATAATCACATACATGTAATAGAATGTTAATAGTTCATTTCCCTTTTTTAGGAAATGACCTGTATGTATCTGTGTGACATCAATAAAAGGATCAAGTGCTGCATTATCTTTAGTTACATTGATGTTATTTATTTATGGTGAAACAGTGGTAAAATATCGCTGTTGCTTTCGTATAAATGAAGCGGACATACCTGCGTGGCCGCGATCTAATCCTGTTTACATAAAGTAAACCTGCTCCCGAGCAGGTTTACGCTTACGGCTCTGTTGCTATGACAGCAAGTCCCGGATGAGCTTCGGGGAACCGAACGATCAAAGATCACGCGAAATCGTCAACAATCTAATCCAGCTAACTTACTTAGCGAGGTACGAAGAACAGGCCCCAGAACGACGTTGACAGAAAATTCTGTTCAATATGGCTGCCCTTCTCGAGCGACTGGAGAACACATTTGGAGAAACTTGTAAGTAAAACGGAACCTTCGTTATGTTTATTTTTTCCGTAAAAAAGCAAGTATATTAATATGTTGCAGCCAATAACTTGTTTTCGAATGCGCTGTTGTGTTAAAAAGCACAGACCCAGGTGGTGAATAGTTGTTCGCTGTTGTTCGCGCTCTTTTTCAAACATAGATTATGTCGTCAGTTTTAACCGATTAAAACACAGTTTTACTAAGAATCACACATAAAGAAAGGGTCTTAGTGATATTTTAACGACCCCTTGCCAACGCAAGAAAGTTGGCGTTTTTACAACAGCAGCCTCATTGTTCGGCAGGTTTTTTTTTTCTTCTCATTAGCATCATTCAAAAGTGACTTAGCTAGCAGTGGCAACTTCTATCTAAAACAATTGAAATATAGCAAGGTGTTGTATATTTAGTGGGCTAATAAGGTTTTCAATATTTTTATTTTTTCTTTCAAGGCTGAAGACCAAAGACAAAAAGACAGAAGAAAAAAAATTCAGACTGCAATTAATTTCAGGTGGAGACAGTAAACACAGGTGAGTTGAAAGATCTATTGAAGAGACCTTTCTTCATGGCCATTAAAACATTTTTAGGTTAAAAGACCTGTGTCATGAATCGCTGTGCGGCAGGCAGGAGTTGGACCCAAAATGCAGGACTCAGACTCAGGGGATGAACTCAAAATCACAGCTTTAATTGCTGGTCACAGAAAACGAGCATACAAAACTAAACTGGGAAAATATAAACTCACAGCTTGCAGAGAGGCACACGAGGAAACACACAGCTTGAGGGACGACGCAGCACTGACTCAGAGAAACACAGGGTTTAAATACACTGGGAAGTAACGAGGGGAATGAGACACAGAAGGAGAGCACAGCTGGGAGAAATCAGAACTGACGAGACAAGGGAGCAAAGTAGGATACACTCACATGAGACACAGACCTTCAACGTAAAACAGGAATTAGCACAGATGCAAACTAGACTAGGGGAGACAGAGCAACTAAGAAACACAGAGGGCAGCTACCAAATACTCAGAACTAAACAGAATACAAGAAAACCAAACTAAGACACTACAATAAAGAATACGCTGGGACAACAAAGAGAACTAAGAACATAATACAAAAAACTCAGAGGTACAAGAAACTCAAAACACTGGGTCACTGACCCAGGACCGTGACAACCTGTTTTTTTTTAATCATGCCCTGGCTTTGTCACACTGAATCATGTTGAAAAGATCTATTTTCATGGCTCCCCCCATTACCATTTCCTTGTACTTCTTTCTACCAGTCTATTTTATTTTGTGACATTAACATCTTAAATGTACCCCTAATTATTAATAGCTGTGTTAGTATTTATAATGCATTTTTTGTTTTTATCATGTGCAGATCTACCAAGGGTCAGTGGCACAGTTCACCTTTTGTGGTAAGTTATAACACTTCATATGTGGAGACCCTTTCTTGGATATCTGCCACTGTGATGGTTACTGGACCCTGTTCAGGGAGGTCGCTATGGTCTGCCCTCAGATCCACTAGCCACTGAGCATTGCCGTTATGGGTTGCATCCTTCTCCCATATGCTCTTCCAGTATTGCTCCGTCTCCAGCCTTGGTGGTGCTGTTCTCTTATTGTTCCCTTGCCACTGAGAGTACACCTTTGCTGGTTCTGTGGAGAACAGCTGGTTTATTCTCCTGCCTTCTATCTCTCTGGTGTACCTCCTCAAGCGGCTGGCCAAGGCTGTGAGTCTTTGCTTGGCAGTTTCCAAGGCCTCAGGTATGGACAGCTTGCTGTATTTCTTAGGCACCTTATTTGTCGCACCTTTCTGCAACTCCGTTAGTTGCCTAACCTCCCTCCGTGCTACTTTGATCTTGCCCTCTAGCCTCCTTCTCCATGGAGGGTACTGCCCCTTGTCGCTGTTCAACTTGTAGCCAAGCATCTCACTGATCACTGCTGCCGTATTGTAGATCAGCTTGTTAGTGTCGGTAATCGTGGTTGTAGGTATTGCCCGTAGTGCTGCATTAACATCATCTAGCAGACCTTCTGAGGGTACTTCACGTAATCTTGGTAACCGGCTACGGGGGATCCAGGTTTCAAGCTTGGCCATGATCCTATTTTTCAGATCAGTTCCTCTCGCACTCAACAATATCAATATATATATATATATATATATATATATATATATATATATATATATATATATATATATATATAAACCGCACACAGTGGCAATGACTTGAACATACTTGTTGCTTAGCGTGTAATATCAGCCTCGAATCCCGCCTATCGTCATTCATCGATGAGAGAGAACAGACAGCTAATCCACCGGCCCGATGACAAATTCTAATGTCTCGGGACTTTACTACAGGAACTTCCTGGCTGACGTCAGTCTTTCAGCGTGTCTCTTCTCCCCTCTGTGAATGTCGACTCCAGGGCTCCGGCTCGAAGGACCAATTAATGATAGGTTTATGCTACAAACCTATTCGCTGGAACGTTAAGGACAATTTAATTACACAGCAAAGCAAGACACGAGTAGGCAAAGTTCTTTATGTTTCTCGTGCACGGGAGAGAACTGGACAAACACCGTTCCTTCGCTTGACCCCAGTTGCTCTCATCCGCTCCCCCGTAACACTGCTCTTTTATTGAGGTTACATGAATATGCATAGGTTCATTAACATATGACGTCTACATACAAACAAAGAGTACCTTGCCTGTGCGTTGTGTGTGTGTGTGTGTGTGGGGGGGGGGGGGGGGGGGGGGTCAGAGTGTGACCCCATAAATGACTTCCCTAAACCTGCTGGTCTGGAAGTCCAGCAGTTCATCTAAACAAAAGGCACTTAGACTAAAGCAGATATAGCTACGTTTATCCTACCATAAAACAATAAGACAAGGTACGACCTCCCCCATGCTCCCAGGATGTGGGTGTGAAAGCCAGAACACTCTGGAATGCACACAAAGCCTTTGCAGACTATTAAGGATCACACATCCTATCACTACACAATCGATTATACACCTCTAAGTATACATGGTTAAATATTTCTAAGCATAAATGACAATAAACAATGCAAATCTAACAGTTACGTCTAGTTGTTAGTTACCCAGTCAAGAGATCCTTAGTTCTACTTTATCTTTTGTTTTTGTTTTAGTGCGTTTTCCAGGAATTAAACTGCCACTTTTACTTAAGTTTCTGCCCACCATGATGATAGGTGCAATGATTTATTACAGTGTGCAAACATACATGGAAACACAGTATATAACGCAAAAACAGAGTTTCTATAATTCTATTGACTGTGAAAGTCTAGAGCCTCTTTATTCTTCATCACAGCCTGGACTTTCTGAGATGGCTGTTAGGGTACCTGTGTGTTTTGTTGTTTGGTTCTTTGAGTTTTGTTTATTTATTGTGTTCTTTGTGTATTTTGTATTTCCTAACTTAGTTTACTTATGCTCTTGAGGTTATTCTGTCAGGGCGTTTGCGGTTGCCCAGGGCAGCATCACGGGCATCGGCAAAAAAAAAAAAAGATTACTCGTATTCATGCTGCCCCGACATCAGCCAGTGCATATTGGGAATGTCATAGGCATCAATCGGTTTTCTATCACCCATTTGCTGGGAGTAAGGGCGCCCTCCATTTGCGAGGTGCGCCTGCTGCTTGCGGCACAGGGAGGAGAGGGCGGGGCGGCGGGGGATTCTCTGGCTGGCTGGAGTGGCATCTAATAACCAACTCGCAAAATAAAACAAAAATAAAAACAAACCAACAAGCACGAAAACACCAGACATTATGATACAGACTTATAATTTGCACCGATGTTTTTTCGAAATTCTATACACGGAAAGTGAGCGCGAGACCCCTCGGTGCGCCTGCTCGCTGCTGAAGTCAAAGTTGGGTGGCTGTAGCTCAGGTCAGCCACTAATCAGAAGGTCGGTGATTCGATCCCAGGCTGCCTCCTGGCTGCATGCCAAATATCCTTGGGCAAGATAATAACCCCATGTTTGCCTACTGGTGGTGGTCAGAGGGCCCGGTGGTGCCAGTGTCCGGCAGCCTCACCTCTGTCAGTGCGCCCCAGGGCAGCTGTGGCTACAATGTAGCTTGCTATCGCCAGTGTGTGAATGTATGGGTGAATGACTGAATGTAGTGTAAAGCGCTTTGGGGTCCTTAATGACTAGAAAAGTGCTATACAAATGCAGGCCATTTACCATTTAAACTTTATTGTCATCTCTGCTACATACAGTCCAGTATATAGAGAGACGAGATGATGAGGCTCCAGTTACAGCAGTGCAAGTAAACAAACAATAAATATAAGAAGAGTAAGAAAATAAATATACACTTTAGGACTCGGGGTAAAGGATCAATAACAATTTAAAATGTATAATTTACAGTTTGATGATTTAAAGTCTCACACACAATCCGTCGAAAGGGGAGGGGCCTGGGTTGTGTGAAATCCCAGAAATAAAGACAAAGTGAATCTGTGAACTAAGGTGTAGGTCTGTTAGGTTATGTTGTGGTGATCTTCGAGTTGGGGGATTTGTGTTCATACTGGAGTGCAAAATTAAAACCAAGATGGACAAGAAAAGTTCAAAGCCATCAGGTGCTCAGTTTAGAAAAAAAGAGAAGAGAAGAGGAGGGGAAACAAGCAAAAGATGCAGGTAAGCAGATGTGTGATTGGATAATGGCAGGTCATCCTGAAACAATCAGAGTCAGAATACGTAATTAATCCCTAAGGAAATTATGTGGGTTACAGTTGCTCCAAGAACCAATGGTAAAAATAGTAACAGTAACAGACTAAACTCCAAACAATACCTTAAGTTACAGATTTTACACATTTAAGAAACAGCACTAATATATATATTGGGGGGGGGGGGGGGGGGGGGCAGAGGGAGTGTTCGCCCAGGGCACCAAACAGGCTAGGACTGCCACTGCTCATTATTGTTTTCTGCTCATGTTATGTTCTCAGTTCTAGTGCTTAGGTTTCTGTTACCTTGGCTTCCCCGTGTTCCACGTTTCATGTTAAGTTGCTCTTGTCTTTGTGCTCAATGAGAGCGAGAGAGAGAGATGTGTGCCGTGGACCTCTACCTGCTGCTCCGCCAGCACCGAAGTCTTGGTCGCTTCAAGTTGGATTACTCCGGTTCACTCCTACCTGTGCTTCCCAGCCACAGCCCGCCATACTACGAGCTGGAGGCTAAGCTACCTGGCTAATCAGCTTCCTCTTCCTGGAGGAAGTGGCGCTCCCGCCGCTGTCCCTCAGTGGCTGATATAACTCCCGGTGTTGAGTCAAATACTATTTTTCTCATGCTCCTGGTTATAATTAAAGACAATAATCACGCCTCAAAAACTGTTAAGACTGTCAAACCCAAGACTGTTTATTTTGAACCTGTTGATTCATTGGACTGTTTTCACACTGCTCCTTCTGAGCCTTGAGTTGTGTTCTCTCTGAGACTGTTAACTCAAAGACTGTATTTTCAAAACCTGCTCATTGTGGTCGATAAAGTTTAAAAATGATGTTTTCTGAGTCAGTCTGTTCTAAACCTCCACCTCTCTCCGTGTTTCTGTTCCCAGGGCAGCCGCGGTCCAGCCTTCCCCTGCACACATCAGTTTCCCAGGTGAGGGGGGGCTAGGGCCAGGCTGTTCCCTGCTCTGGCTCCCAGGCCGGCGGAAGCTCCACCCGTCCCGCTGTTTTTGGTGCCTGTTCCGGCTCGTAGGGTGAGGGCAGCCATGACCCAGCTTACTCCTGCTCCCGTACCTACTCCTTGGATGGGAGTGGCTCCAGTACTCCCTCGTGTCCACTGTGGGAACGGTAGAGCCCGTTCAGCTGTCACCACTGGGGGCTCTGGAGAGATGTCCGTCCACCAGATCAACCAGCCACTTAAACACCTGTGGCAGCCACGGCGCCACCGGTGCAACCACCAGCTCAACCACCTACGGCTGCCATTCCAGTTTTGTGTTTCTTGGTGCCAGCAATAAAGCTGTCTTTTGAGTAAAGTTTCTGCCTTCGAGTCTGCATTTTGGGTCCTCCATTCCTGCCTGCTGCACACAGCAATCCTGACAATGGCGTTGTAATTCCTTCAGGAATAGTTCTCCAAGCTTCGTGAAGGACAGTCAAAGCTCTTCTTTGAATATTTCTGCGATTTACTTGGTCTCTGTCAAGATGATCCCACACAGTTTAATGCTGAGCTCTGGAGAGGCCAATCAATGAGTGAGTTCATGTGCGTGTGGATTTATCTTAGCATGCTCTTACTGCATTGGCGGTGCATTTGGGATCATTGTCATGAAGAAAAATGATGCTGTTGCCGATTAGAGGCTGCAGATGATGCAACATGGTGGATCAAAATCTGATGGTACAGCACTCCATCACATCCATAGCCACTGATTTTCAGTCCAGTTCTTGTGTAATGTGGCACACCTCAGCCTTTTCCCCTATTTTCCTTCCTTAAAAATGGCTTCTTGACACAATCCTTCCGCTGAGACCGTTTCTGATGAGGCTTCAGTGAATAGAAGATGGATTAGCTGAAGGGCCATCTCTCAGGTCTGTCCAGGATTGTATCCTCTTTCTTAAGGGCGTGACTTTGAGACGCAGTTCATCTGCTGTAGATAGTTTACAGCTAATGAACAGCATCTGCTGTAAACTATAGCAGATCTATTCTCCACTTGTTCAATTTTTTCAGACTTTTTAAGGACACATTGCACACTATCCTGAGATGTGCCAAGTTTTCAGATAATAGCTCTTTGGTGGCGTAAAAATACAAGTTTATACTTTTAAACTGTTATTTTTGGCATTTTTCATTCAAGAATTGGGAACAAATTACCTGTGACAGGCTGCTAGTAACAAAGTGCTGACATATAAAGTTAAGAATTGTTTCTTTCCCAGGGAGGCCCCTTCATTGTCCATTTTTTTTAAAAACACGTCTTAAAACCCGTTTTTATTCTGTGACACAGTCTGACCCTGACTTTACTGCTTCAGTCTAATCTAATGTGGACCACACTGTAGTGGTTAACTATCTCCAAGCTGCCTTTTCTGTCTCCTGGAGAAAATTGTATATTCCCAATTGATTTTATTCTTTTTAAATTAGAATGGTATCTTAGAGGTCTTCCAATCAGGTTTTAAAAACCTCCATAATATCCTGTCTCAGAGTGACGCAGAAAAACTAGTTCATGCATTTATTACTTCCAGGCTGGGCGACTGTAATTCATTATTATCAGGAAGTCCTAAAAACTCCCTGAAAAGCCTTCAGCTAATCCAAAATGCTGCAGCAAGAGTCCTGACAGGGACTAGAAAGAGAGAGCAGATTTCTCCTGTTTTGGCTTCCTGTTAAATCCAGAATTCAAAATCCTGCTCCTCACATACAAGGTCTTAAATAATCAGGCCCCATCTTATCTTAATGACCTTGTAGTACCATATCACCCTATTAGAGCACTTCGCTCTCGCTCTGCAGGCCTACTTGTTGTTCCTAGAGTATTTAAAAGTAGAATGGGAGGCAGAGCCTTCAGTTTTCAGGCTCCTCTTCTGTGGAACCAGCTTCCAGTTTGGATTCAGGAGACAGACACTATCTCTACTTTCAAGATTAGGCTTCAAACTTTCCTTTTTGCTAAAGCATATAGTTAGGGCTGGACCAGGTGACCCTGAATCCTCCCTTAGTTATGCTGCAATAGGCATAGGCTGCCGGGGGATTCCCATGATGCACTGGGTGTTAATAGACCTCTCTTCATTAAATCGTACTTGTTATTAATCTCTGTCTCTCTTCCACAGCATGTCTTTATCCTGTCTTCCTTCTCTCACCCCAACCAATTACAGCAGATGGCCCCGCCCCTCCCTGAGCCTGGTTGTGTTCGAGGTTTCTTCCTGTTAAAAGGGAGTTTTTCCTTCCCACTGTCGCCAAAGTGCTTGCTCATAGGGGGTCATATGATTGTTGGGTTTTTCTCTGTATCTATGACGCGCCTTGAGGTGACTTTTGTTGTGATTTGGCGCTATATGAATAAAATTGAATTCAATTCTAGGTCTGTTTTTCATTGTATTTACAGGGCTGGAGATCATGGAATATCCTTCCACTGTCATGCTGACGACTGCCAGATTTATCTGCCTCTGAAGCAGAAAGCTGCCTTCTGTATTAACTCACTTCTGGCAGAAGATATTAACACTTGTCTAACATGGTGGACTGATGTTGCCTTTATTAATTCATCTCTGTTTGTGCGACTAGTTTAGCAGTGGTTTTGTGTGTCATATTTGCTGTGAGTCACTGGCTGTGATGTTGTTGGACTAATTGAAGGCAGGTGTATTTGATTACACTGATGCCCTGTCTACTTACAGCCCGCACTACAAACACTGCTGTGATATTTTTTCTCTCTGTGCAGGTATGAAATATGACCTGATATGTTTATGATGGATAGTTTGCTCCTCTGTGGGTTGTGATAGTTTGTCTCTGTGCAGGCCAACACCTACACTATGCCTCAGAGTGGAGTTGCTGAGGCCGGAGTGATCACTGGCCTCCTTCTTACAGGGTGGTGGGTCTTGGAGGACACCTGCTGGTCCCTGTTAAAGTGGACTTGGACTGTGTGCTTTTTATTCTGTACTCAAGTAGGACACTGGACTATTTTAGCCTTCATGTCTGGATCATTGTATTAATGATTTTGTAGAATTTGACTGACTGTCATGCTGCACTTGTTACACTTGGATGGCCCTGAACTTTTAAAATGTAATTCAAGCAAAGCAGAGGTGATTGTGTTTGGGCCTAGCAGCCCCTGTGATTCCTCCTCTGTTCATTTGGGACCCCTGGCAGTGTATTTTAAACTTGTTGTTAATAACTTGGGTTTTAAGATGGACAGTGATTTTTGAATTGGACACTCAAATTAGGGCTACTGCCAAGTTCTTATCATTTAAGGTGCTTGGCAAAGCCTGATTTTCCTCCAGGCAGACTCCATTGGCTGCCTGTATGTTTTCAAGTTCATTTTAAAATTCTGTGGTTTGTTTGTTTTGTTGTTGTTTTTTACCTGAGCTTCATCCTTACTCAGACCTCCCTTCACTGTCCAGTTTTTAAAATGCATCTTAAAACCCCTTTTTATTCCTTGGTGTGTGACACCCATGATGCACTGGGTGTTAATAGACCTCTCTGCATTAAATCGTACTTGTTATTAACCTCTGGCTGTGTCCCAATTCAGGGTCTGCACGCTTGAAGTACGCGCACTACGCGTACTACGTACGGTGCGTACTATAAGTACGAGAAGTGCGGAAGTGAGAGGCTTGTGAAATGGGACAGTATACGCTTCGTCGTGCTGCTCAGGTTGCCTAGCAACCATGATACTAACCGCGAGACACGTTACATACAGCTTTGTGTGACAACAATGAAGGAGAAAAATCTTTTGTTAGTCATTCATTTTTGTCATGACATCACTTTGATTAGTTGCGTATCTGAGGCTGAGACCACAGGACTATAAAACATGATTGTTTTGATCAACGAGGCTAGAGGGCAAGATCAAAGTAGCATGGAGGGAGGTTAGCCAACTAACGGAGTTGCAGAAAGGTGCGGCAAAGAAGGTGCATAAGAAATACAGCAAACTGTCCATACCTGAGGCCTTGGAAACTGCCAAGCAAAGACTCACAGCCTTGGCCAGCCGCTTGAGGAGGTACACCAGAGAGATAGAAGGCAGGAGAATAAACCAGCTGTTCTCCACAGAACCAGCAAAGGTGTACTCTCAGTGGCAAGGGAACAATAAGAGAACAGCACCACCAAGGCTGGAGACGGAGCAATACTGGAAGAGCATATGGGAGAAGGACGCAACCCATAACGGTGGCTCATAATGGTGCTCAGTGGCTAGTGGATCTGAGGGCAGACCATAGTGACCTCCCTGAACAGGGTCCAGTAACCATCACAGTGGCAGATATCCAAGAAAGGGTCTCCAGTATGAAGAGCTGGACAGCACCAGGGCCCGACATGGTTCACGCCTACTGGCTAAAGAAGCTGACTGCACTCCACGAGCGTCTGGCAGCACAAATGAACCAGCTGCTAGTTAACGAGAGACACCCGGAATGGCTAACTGAAGGTCGGACGGTCCTGATCCCCAAGGACCCCAAGAAGGGACCAGTCCCATCCAACTACCGACCAATAACCTGCCTCAGTACTACATGGAAGCTCCTGTCAGGCATCATATCGGCTAAGATGAACAGGCACATGGGTCAATACATGAGTGGGGCACAGAAAGGGATTGGCAAGAATACCAGAGGCGCAAAACACCAGCTACTGGTAGACAGAACAGTCAGCAGAGACTGCAAGACCAGACTGACCAACCTGTGCACTGCCTGGATTGATTACAAGAAGGCCTATGACTCAATGCCCCACAGCTGGATACTGGAATGCCTAGAATTGTACAAGATCAATGGGACCCTAAGAGCCTTCATCAGGAACTCAATGGGGATGTGGCGTACAACACTAGAGGCCAACTCCAAGCCCATAGCACAAGTCACCATCAAGTGCAGGGTCTACCAAGGAGATGCTCTGTCCCCACTGCTGTTCTGCATAGGCCTGAACCCCCTCAGTGAGATCATTAACAAGACTGGCTACGGATACCGACTACGGAACGGAGCAGTTGTCAGCCACCTCCTGTACACGGATGACATCAAGCTGTATGCAAAGAGTGAACGAGACATCGATTCACTGATCCACACTACCAGGCTATACAGCAATGACATTGGAATGTCGTTCGGACTGGAGAAGTGTAGTCGGATGGTAACAAAGAGAGGGAAGGTAGTCAGAACTGAGGGGATTGAACTACCAGAAGGCAACATTGCAGACATAGAGGACAGTTACAAGTACTTGGGGATCCCGCAGGCGAATGGGAACCATGAAGAGGCCGCTAGAAAAGCTGCAACCACCAAGTACCTGCAGAGGGTCAGGCAAGTCCTGAGGAGTCAGCTGAACGGTAAGAACAAGATCCGGGCCATCAACACGTACGCCCTGCCCGTGATCAGGTACCCTGCTGGGGTAATAGGCTGGCCAAAGGAGGAGATAGAAGCCACTGACATAAAGACAAGAAAGCTCCTTACCATGCATGGAGGGTTTCACCCCAAGTCCAGCACCCTGAGGCTGTACGCTAAGCGCAAGGAAGGGGGCCGGGGGACTGGTGAGTAATGTTTCTGTAACTTTTCACCATTAGTTAATGTTCATTTTCATATTAATATTGAGAACTATAACCTACAGACAACCTACACTCAACAAAAATATAAACGCAACACCTTTGTTACTGCTCCCATTCCCCATGGGATGGACGTAGAGACCTAAAATTCATTCCAGATACACAATATAACCATCCCTCCCAAACAGTGGTCACAAATCAGTCCAAATGTGTGGTAGTGGGCACATCTGCTATATCGAGATAACCCATCCCACCTCACAGGTGTGCCACATCAGGATGCTGATCTGACATCATGAGTAGTGCACAGGTGTACCTCAGACTGCCCACAACAAAAGGCCACCCTGGAATGTGTAGTTTTTTGCGCTATTGGGGGTCTGGGGACCCAGAACCGGTCAGTATCTGGTGTGACCACCATTTCCCTCATGCAGTGCAACACATCGTCGCATGGAGTCTATCAGATTGTCAAGTGTGGCCTGTGGAATGTTGGTCCACTCCACTTTAATGGCTGTGCGAGGTTGTTGGATATTCGTGGGAACTGGTACACGCTGTCGTATACGCCGGTCAAGCACATCCCGAACATGCTCAATGGGTGACATGTCCGGTGAGTATGCTGGCCATGCAAGAACTGGGACATTCTCAGCTGCCATCTGCCCTGAACAATGTGAACCATGATTCATCCGTGAAGCGCACACCTCTCCAACGTGCCAGACGCCATCGAATGTGAGCATTTGCCCACACAAGTCTGTTACGGCGACGAGCTGGAGTCAGGTCAAGACCCCGATGAGGACGACGGGCATGCAGTTGAGCGTCCCTGAGACGGTTTCTGACAGTTTGTGCAGAAATTGTTTGGTTGTGCGAACCAATTGTTCCAGCAGCTGTCTGGGTGGCTGGTCTCAGACGATCTTGGAGGTGAACCTGCTGGATGTGGAGGTCCTGGGCTGGTGTGGTTACACGAGGTCTGCGGTTGTGAGGCCGGTTGGATGTGCTGCCATATTCTCTGAAACGCCTGTGGAGACGGCTTATGGTTGAGAAATGAACATTCAATGCACGGGCGACAGATCTGGTTGACATTCCTGCTGTCAGCATGCCAATTGCACGCTCCCTCATTGCTTGTGGCATCTGTGGCATTTTGCTGTGAGACAAAACTGCACATTCCAGGGTGGCCTTTTGTTGTGGGCAGTCTGAGGTACACCTGTGCACTACTCATGATGTCAGATCAGCATCCTGATGTGGAACACCTGTGAGGTGGGATGGGTTATCTCAATATAGCAGATGTGCCCACTACCACACATTTGGACTGATTTGTGACCACTGTTTGGGAGGGATGGTTATATTGTGTATCTGGAATGAATTTTAGGTCTCTACGTCCATCCCATGGGGAATGGGAGCAGTAACAAAGGTGTTGCGTTTATATTTTTGTTGAGTGTATATCCAAACAACCCCAATTCCAAAAAGTTGGGATGCTGTGTGAAAAAAAATAAATAAATATATATATATATATATATATATATATATATATATATATATATATATATATATATATATATATTCCATAGGTCCCTCATCCTATTCATGTAGCCCCTTCCGCCGGGGTTACTTGCATAGTAGCATTCCAACAACGCCCTGTTTTCGTCTCTTGCCCACCGATGCCTTCTTGTTCCAGTAGCCCACTTTTCGTCAGGGTGCCCTGGTTCCTCAACACCTGACGCGGACCTTGTTGATCCGGGCGACGTCCGAGCCGGCATGCCTTCATATTTATCTGTCTCGCTCATGTCTGCGGTAGGCTTGCTTAGCATAGGGGGTCTAGCCTTAGGACCCTTACTGGATACAGACGCCCCAGGCAGTAATCGAACTTGCGATCCTCTGTTCCAAAGGTGTGTAGTCTAACCACTACGCTATGGAAGGACAGGCCCCTGCACGGTATGTACCACCGGCAGATAGAGGAGGTGGCTGATATCCAGAAATCCTACCAGTGGCTGGACAAAGCTGGACTGAAAGACAGCACAGAGGCACTAATCATGGCAGCACAAGAACAAGCTCTGAGCACAAGATCCATAGAGGCTGGGGTCTATCACACCAGGCAAGACCCCAGGTGCAGGCTGTGTAAAGATGCCCCAGAGACAATAGAGACAATCCAGCACATAACAGCAGGGTGCAAGATGCTAGCAGGCAAGGCATACATGGAACGCCATAACCAAGTGGCCGGCATAGTGTACAGGAACTTGAAATTGAATATTACTTAAACTCTCTTAAATTAACTTCCAATAAAAAAGGTTTATCATTGATTGAAATTTATTCAGAAATGTTTAACGAATGAACTGTCACAACTTTCTGTCATGGCTCGCTGTGTGGCAGGCAGGATGAGGACCCAAAATGCAAACTCACGGACTCAGGGGATAAACTCAAAATCACAGCTTTAATGCTGGAAGGCAGATCACAGGAAATACAAAACTTAAACTAGGAACTGTGGAGCAGGGAAATTATTTTACTGCTATTGGTAAATAATCATCATTATTACTATTGCATTAATAATATAATCTGCAGCATTGATATTGTATTCAGAGGTTTAAACAGTGTGTGTGTCTTTCAGAAAGACTAAGTTGCAGTTGACAGGAAGTTGCAGAGAGTTTGCAGGAGTGAAAGCAGAGTCTAAGTTATTCTGAGGAGCAGGTTAGACGAGGCTATTTGAATTACTAGGTTATTCAAATTGTCTGTTATACTTTTATATTCTTTTATTAAGCTTTTAGTAGAGGTTCTTGATTAGAACATTTATTCAATATAGCACATATAGTTTCAGTTAGGTTATTACACATAAGGATGAGCCTCTGGTCTGGTAAAAGGTCAGAAGTGCAACGGGTGAATTTAGAGAGCATTTGAGGACGACACACACACACTCAGTTAGAGAGAATCATTTATAGGTGGAAGTTTAATCATGTTTTGCTTGGGGTTGCAAAAGAGCAGTTTGTCGCAGAACTGCTGCTGAGGTGTCAAGATGACAAGAGAGCTTCCGGCAGTGACAGGAAGTACCGGCCATGAAGATAGAAGACAACATTCTTTTAAACTGTGTTAAAAGTCATTGTGGTTTTGATTTGACGTATGTATGTATTCTGTCTATGACGTATGAAGGGGCGTCATTAATTCAAACCCTGATGCTATAAAAATCTGTATATGCTTTGATTAAGTCGAAGATTAATTCCTGTCTTCCCACGCGTGTATTCATTAAAATCAATTGTTTGACCAAGATCTTCTGGACCTGGTTGTTTGTACTCTCCTTCCTCAATTATGTGAACCTTAACAGAACCATAAACTAACACTCGCAGAGAGACACAGGGAAATCCACGCAGCATGAGGGGGAACGCGACACAGAACTGAGGGAGACGCAGACATAAATACACAGAGGGTTAACGAGGGAAGTGGGAGCACATGGGGAACACAGGTGACACTAATAATCATAACGAGACAGGGCGGGGTGAACATAACATGACGTATACAGGTGCGGGAATCACAAAGTAAAATAGGAAAACGCGAAAAACCTTTCCGTAGTCAGGAGCGAGCCATGGCTCCTCCCGTAGCTCTTCCTCCAGTTGCGCGCATGCGGCGCGCTGCTGCTCCTCGAGGTCAACGTCCATGCCCCCCACAGCTTCCTTGTGTTGCTCAGTGGAGGGCGAAACAGGCCGTGGCGGTGTGCGACTGAGCCAGGGCTTCCGACGGAGCTCGTCCTCCCGATACGCCCGTAACACCTGCTGCCGCTCCTCTTCACTGAAGTCACTTGCCTCTGGCATCTCCGTGCTCCGCGTAGTGTAGTCAGGCGGTGGCGAAGATGTGGAAGCGAAACGTGAACAGACAGTGTAACGGTGGTGAGCCTCATAGTTCCGATTCTGACCGTTTCCGGCTCTTCATGCTGGAACAGCTGCCCCGGGCGGATGCCCACAGTGGAAACGAGAAAGTCCCGGATGTGGGGGCGCAGCGCGCCGAACAGCCACGGGAGTCCGGACCAGGGTTTTAATAGTTTTGCAATTTTCATTAGTTTTTATTTTTATTTAGTTTTGACTTCAGATTTTCAATTTTATATCAGTTTTAATTAGTTTTTACCAATTGTTTGCTAGTTTAGTTTAGATTTTTTGAAAATCCTTAGTTTCAGTTTAGTTTTGATTAGTTTCAGTTATAGTTTGTGTTTGCAATAATTAAGTGTAACAAAATCCCAGTTTCATCATATCAGTCATTCTCTTCTGCTTATCCTTGGGTATGTTGCTATTCCAGCTACCATACCCTGCACCCTGGACAGGTCGCCTGTCTCTCGCAGGGCTAACACGCAGAGACAGACAACTCACATTCCCACCTATGGGTTCTTTAAATAAATAAATAAATAAAGACAGATGAACAACCATTGATACCAGGCAACTATAAAATGTATATCTTGGCCCCAATGAGACTATTAGCTCTTGCAGCACCGGGTGTTCGTAATTTTGGTTCAAGTGAATTGATAAACTTTTTGAAGGCAACTGACTCACACAGTTATGTAGATGTCCCCGTCCTGTTGTCTCGGGATGCATCACGCTGCCTTACCTGGGGTTAGCTTCTGTTTCTGGGGATGAGGGTTGAGTGTGCTCCCTTACCTTCTCAAGGTAAGCTAGGTTAGCCTTCTTGTGTGAGCTTTTCAAGTGCACTTTAAGGTTTGTGGGATTTTTTTCCCTTTAAAAATGTTCCTCATAATTTGTCTCTTTCCACTACAAGACACTTGCTTTATCCAAAGCACAGTCATATTCAAAGTAATCCCAAATTGGACTCTGGCGCTTTCTCCTGACATGATTCTGCGCGTGGACGGAGCAACACAGACGACTCGACTAACGTACTGGCCACCTGCTGGCATAATGAGACAGCAAGAAAAAAATCTGGAAACTAAATTTCATTTTCACCCTTGACTCTTGTATGACACGCACACATCAATGAAACTAAACACATTTTTGCTATAAATTCAGTTAATTTTAGTTAGTTTTGTGAACACTCATTACAGTTTTAGTTAGTTTTCCTTTTTTTATTTTTATTTCAGTTAACGAAAATGTTTTTTCACTTCTAGTTTTCGTTATTTCGTTAGTTTTCGTTAACGATAATAACCTTGGTCCGGACACCATCCGCTGTAGACGAACGGCTACGGTCTCCCGGTATTCGCCTCCTGGCAGCGTCGCCCACTCCTGACAGTGATATTCCACCGTGTAGATCAGATCTTCCCGGAGGTCCGCGGAGGGGTTGTGAGCTGCTGGGTCCATGTCGTGGTCGCGTTCTTCTGTCATGGCTCGCTGTGTGGCAGGCAGGATGAGGACCCAAAATGCAAACTCACGGACTCAGGGGATAAACCCAAAATCACAGCTTTAATGCTGGAAGGCAGATCACAGGAAATACAAAACTTAAACTGGGAACCATAAACTAACACTCGCAGAGAGACACAGGGAAATCCACGCAGCATGAGGGGGAACGCGACACAGAACTGAGGGAGACGCAGACATAAATACACAGAGGGTTAACGAGGGAAGTGGGAGCACACGGGGAACACAGGTGACACTGATAATCATAACGAGACAGGGCGGGGTGAACATAACATGACGTATACAGGTGCGGGAATCACAAAATAAAATAGGAAGTACACGGGGGTTCAGACAGGAGGGGAGAGAGAGAGCACAGGAAGAACATAGACATAATGGGCAGGGGAAACATGGAACAAACACAAAGAGAGACGAGGGCTCATAAATACACAGAGGGGCACACAGGGGGTAAGAGTCACGAAGGGAAAACACTTAGGGAACAACAAAACAGGACAACTCAGGAAACATGGCCTAAATAAGGAACGAAATACAAAAAACTAAGAATACTGGGCCAACATGGCCCAGGACCATGACACTTTCAAGTACAAAGTTGTTATGAAGTCTGTCACATTCCCCCCCTTTTTTTCTTTTTTTCTCCTTTATTTATTTATCCTTCTTATTTCATTGTACTGTATATTGTTACTCTTATTTCCCTTGTATGTCTACTGTACAAACCGAACTGGAATGACTGACTGTTCGCTTTATAAGTTCAATAAAGTTTGGGGAAAAAAAAAAAACCTCTTCGGCCGCTCCCTTCTGCCGTATTTTGCGGCAAAATTATCCACACCCACCGCCGCGCTATGAATTGTGGGATATATGGGACCACGAAGTGTGCACCGGACCACGTTTGATATTTGGAGAAATCGACGGCGCATTTGGAGTATGCATTTGAAGTACACTTCGAATTGGGACAGCCGTCGTCGCGTGGCGGTGACGTACCCGCACTTGAAATGCATACTTCAAGCGTGCAGACCCTGAATTGGGACACAGCCATAGTCTCTCTTCCACAGCATGTCTTTATCCTGTCTTCCTTGTCTCACCCCAACCAATCACAGCAGATGGCCCCGCCCCTCCCTGAGCCTGGTTCTGTTCGAGGTTTCTTCCTGTTAAAAGGGAGTTTTTCCTTCCCACTGTCGCCAAAGTGCTTGCTCATAGGGGGTCATATGATTGTTGGGTTTTTCTCTGTATCTATGAAGCGCCTTGAGGTGACTTTTGTTGTGATTTTGTTGTGTGTGTTTTGCTTTACCAACATCTGTATTCGTCTGTACAACTGTGACAGTGTCAGACATCCTCAGCACAAAGTGATGCTCAAGTAATTCTGTGGAATGTAGACAACAGCTGAAGAAAGTTTAGTATAAAAGACCAACAGGTTGAAAGATAAAAGGGGAAGAACTAGTTATAACAATAATGTTGGATGCTGTTAACTCTGACGTCATTCATCGGTGGTCAATTTTGTTATTTGAGTAAACGAATCTAATTGAAACTACAATGTTGATATTTGTAATATCTTCTGTCTATAAGTTCATTTAACAATAACACTACTTGTTACACAAAGTACATAAAATTTGATACAAGAAAGAAAATGTTATGTAAAATGTTGCTCTGAAGTATTTTATTGCGCTAATTTAACATCAATCTTGTTGGATTTACTGGAGCTAAATAGCTGAACTCTGTAAAATGTAACCAGTGAACGTTTGTCATGTTCACATAACAATTTTTTAATGTTTTAGATGGAAATATGGTGGCATAATAAAACCCATTCAGTGAAGTAGAACAGATTATTTTTGAGTATGTTGCAGCTGTTGATGGTTCCTTTTACATGCTTCTGTTTGTTTAATGAATAAACTGTTAAATCCTCAGACTTCAATCTTTCAATCCAATAAACGACACCAAACAAGAGCCAGTAGCAGAAAAATAGAACAGAATAGAAAAGACCTTTATTGTCATTGTACATGTATAAAGAAAAATGTGCCTTTTTATGTATGTTCTGTTTTGGCAGATTTGGCAAGTTAGTTTTTCATAGGCACAACCGACATCCTCACCTCTGCTGCTCAACTCACGAATGCATTCTCCCTTCAGTGACGCGCCATTTAAGGGGAAATTAACAGGCTAAGAAGCATCTCCCAACAAAGACGTCACTGACCAAACAAATGTCCTAATTTATTGTGCAAAGTTTTCACACACAGGATATAATATATATATAATATATATGAATAAATGCCTTTGCATTTCAAATTCTGTAATATCAATGTTTTAGTCGTTTTTAAATACAAGAGCAGCAGAAAATGTTCAATAAAGACAAAGAAGCTGTGAACCAAATAGCATTTTAATGAAATCATTAGTGGTTAAGCAAAGTAACATTACAAAGGAAACAAAAGCAAGCAAACGGTTAAGTGTAAAGAACATTTGTTCCATTGGCACAGGCTTCAGTGCAGCTGCATGTTGTTACTGCTCTCACAGACATGGCATTGTTTCCCCCTTTTGGTGGTTTGAGCATCAAATCACCAAAGGTCTCAGCTGCACATCGACAATGCTAAAATATTTCAGCCGTCCTTACATATAAATGTCATTTGTTGCAAGCTGTGCAAACATCACAATTGTTTGACATGTAAATGTGGAAGAAGCGCAGGCAGCAGCGCACTGGCTGTGATTCACATTATATACAAAGATGAACAGCAAATGGTGATGACTCTGGGAACTAAGCTTTGACAAACACTGCAGAAACCTTTGGGAACAGTTACATGAAGCTCTCTTAGAATCATTTGTCATGTATTTGTAGCCTTCTGGCTTCTGGCCACGCCCCCTGCCCTTACCACAGAACACCTGTAGAAATATATGATGAATGAGCTACAGAGATGCAGTCAGAGCAGAACATTCAAATGCAAATCAACATAAATTCTTGACTTTTAAAAAGAGCTGTTGGTTTTATTGGTGAACACACGTGTAGAGGAAAATATGATGAAATGACCAGACACTAGGGGTCAGTGTCAGTCTGCAGCAGTCACATAAAAGCTCCAGAGAGCACACAGTGATTGTAAAAGCTGAGGATGCGTTGGTCCTTGTGGCAGCTTCTTTACCCAACTCATATCAGACGGTCTTTTGAACAAAAAAATGACAATAAAAAATGACAGAAGACTTTTTTCAACACAGGAGAAGATCACTCAAAGAAATGTAATGGACCTAACTACCTTCATTTTCATAACGGTTGTTCTTTGGGAGAAATGGCCGTACAATGTTCTGTAAAAACAACAAAGACACAGCGAGTCTACTACAGTCTGTCAGCAGTAAGAACATTAGCCTGATATAAAATGTGATCACATACAAATACACAAATACTCAACAATAACTTGGTAACAGACATCATTGTGCTTCTAAGTAAAGAGTAAATTAAGCAGAATACTATAACATTAGTAAGTAGAGACGGTGGAAGGAATAGCATAGCATGTGTGATACTTGATATTTCTGGATAAGCGTGAATATTTACTCTGTGAATTTATCATTTATCAGTCGGGAATCTGCAGCCCGACATCCTTTAAACAAACATTTCTCCAGCTGTGAGTCAGACAAAGGAAAAAGGGACACTTTCTAAGAATAATTCAGCCCTGCTCACAACAAACTTTCATCTTCTCCCCTTTATCCTGGTCTTTGCTCATGATCATCTCCACCTTTGGAAATCTGAGAGGAATGTCACATATTCCTTTGGATAGTGATTCTTAAGCCATAATGTGTAATCAAATAAAGGAAAAAATATAACTTGTTGTAGTCTTAATAACAGCGCAGCCTTTAGCACGTGGTCCATAAAAAGGACCTTTTGGGGGAGGGGCCTCTGTAGATGATCACCTTATAGAGCTGAAAAGCCAAATGTGTTAGCACTCTTCATGGTTATAGCTCCAGGGTTTCCTCTCTGTTCTCAGGTGCTACTTTTAAAAATCCTAACACAAAGACTGACTCTGACTGTGAGTGCAGAACAATCAGGGCCAGTGGAGCTTTGAAGCAGGCAGACATGTAGGTGAGATGCAAACAGAGCCAAAGGTCAGTTAAAGACATCACCGGCCTCCTGCAAAAGCTCTGACTTAGTTTGGTTGTGTTTATAATTGTTCTGTTTTGCTGCAGAGAATGATTACAATCTGTTTGAATGCTCACTTTTTTTAGGCTGAATTATTGTCTTGGGCACCACCTGTCGGATAATCTGAGAATTACATGTTCCCAGAAAGCATTTTTGTGAACACAATGTTGTCTTAATTGGCAGGAATCATGGCCAAAATCAAAATAATAATAATAATAATGATACCCAGGTTGTAATTAGCCTCATAATTTTCTGTGGTATCTTAATCTTAATGCTAACAATGATCTTGTTAGCATCTGCTTTATATCTTTAATCGCTATCTCTGTCTCTGTCTTCGTGCTCCTGCAAAGCATCGTGGCTGTCCTCCTCTTCATCCTCATCAGCCTCTTCCTCATCACCACCTCCATTCATCATTTCCATCTCCACCTCCACCCCTCCTTCCTCAGCCTCCGCGTCCACTTCACTGAAGGGCTCGGGATCCTGTGACACCTCGACCATCTCAGTGCCTTGAACCACTTCAACAGCACCTTCGCGAATCTTTTTGACGTGGAAGGTGAAGGGGGGCACTTTGTACACGGCGGTCTTGGACCGGGCATAAACCACATGGTCTGGTGTGAAGGCTTTCTTCATCTTGTCGCTGGATGTCTTCATCTTCTGCTTGCGCTCAGGGTTGACGCTCATGCGTGTCCCGAGTTTTCCCATCTTCTTCTCAATGTTGTGGCGGGTCTTCTCCAGGTTTTCCTTGGTCTTCTGCTTGGTCTTTTCTAAATTCTCCTTGGTTCTTTGCCTTGTCTTTTCCAGGTTCTCCTTTGTCTTCTGCTTGGTCTTCTCAAGGTTCTCCTTGGTTTTTTGTCTGGTCTTCTCCAGGTTCTCTTTGGTCTTTGCTCTGGTCTTATCCATCTTCTCCTTTGAGAAAACAGTTTTCAGGTTTTGTACACGCTGCAGGCTGCTGCGCTTGATGCGTTCGGCACGAGTCTCCTCCATGGCCTCCTCGATCTCCAAACCCTCTTCGTCCGATGAGAGGTCCACGTGAGGCTTGTCTGCCTTTTCTCCTTCTTCTCCCTCTTCTCCGGGCTCTTCCACAGCTTCTTTGAGCTCGAGCAGACTGCCTCCTCTGCTTCCCGACACAGACTCGGAAACCTTCATGGATTTTGAAATGCTGAGTTTCGAGGGAACTTTCACTTCATCCTGTGGAGAAAAGAGCATAAATCATGACATTATTTCTTCTGATAGAGGTTTTGTTAACGTACTGTAGCTAAACACATTACTGACATATTATCACATTTTAAGGCTGATAGTGTGTCTTGTTACATATCACAGTCCAGAGCAGCGTTGTGGTTCTGCTGGTTGGTGTATCCAGATTCATACAGGATTAAAAGACTGATTAATGTGGTGAAGTCACAATTCAAATTTTAGCTTTAGGATAGGAGTATTGGTAAAAGGAGTGGTATGTCTCTGCTATCATGAAGTGCTTTATGTGTGTTTGTGCATTGTTCCTCTTTCTGTCGATGTGTGCAAGTACTCACAGGCTAACCAAGCCGAGCCGTGTGACTCACTTCAGGTTTTCCACACAGTGCAGCCATTAGAGGCCATCATAAACAGAGACGATTCTGAGTAAAGACATGAAGCTGTCTCAGAGGAATGAAAGGAAAACGTTTGTGTGGGATGTCAGCTGTGACAAAAGGGGCAAACAACATAATTACAGTGTGCGCACAAAGCTACTCTGACCCTTCTGCTGACATCATTAAGATGTGCTTAACACACATGCGGAGGGGAGGAGAGTGCTCCGGGACATTTAAAGTTTTGTGGTTGAACCATGTTTGTCTCTGCAGGCTGCTGCATGCTCTCATTCTCTGTCATGTCGTGTTAACCTGGAAACTCTGTATCATCGTCCTCCAGAGACGGGACCTCTCAGCAGGAGAGGTAGTGGGATTCTTATTTCTGCACTCATTTGCTTCTGAGATGAACCATTGTGGTTTTTATTACCTCGTGACTTCTAGCACACTGTCTGGAGGCGACATTCTGGAATAGCGGTCCTATCACTCTGCATCTGGTGAGCTTTGCAGTTTCCGAACTTTACTTGTTTGGAATATTTTGTATGTGTGACCTGCCTCGCCTGACCCTGGCCCGCCCTGTAAAGCATTCCTGTATAGAAACACTTCACGCTCGCCTCCATAGTCATTCATTCCCCTCTCTGTTCCATTTTCCACCCACCATATCTTCCCTTTCTCAATAACATTCCAGCCAAGGGAGCCTATCTTTCTCTTTTCTCATAAATTCAGCACTCTGGCCTGCAAATGCAGGGATGGAAGAGAGGGCGGGGGTCTTCCTCTTTCCATCACGGCAACTTTGAATCCAACTGGGCTCCAGACATGTACTTTGTGTACTGAATGTAGTACTTGCTGTATGTATTGTGTGTTTGTCTCCCCTTACACTGCCTTTATTGTCAAAACAGGAACTCGGTGGGGCCGGGACAAAGGACTAGCAGGGATGGGGGATGGTCAGGTGAGGAAAGTGGAGATGCTTTTCTGCTGTCGTATGAAACGACTAATTGCACACATGGGATGATTCTAAGAGTCGTGGAAAACCATCTGGTCCGCAGGAAGATGATAGCATCAAAGTCTTAGCTGGAAGGTAGCACTGAGAGCTAAGTGTGAGCATGTAGAGGAGGGGGGGGGGTCTGCATCCATTGTGTTCTGTTCTCGTGGTTTTATTGAGGTATTGTGCTGCAGTATCTTGGGTAAACTTGACCTTAGATGAAGGATTTTGGCTTTCCTGCCGGGCGGGGGTGCTGGAAAATACCTGCCTAGTTACAATTCATTGTGTCTTATATTGAAGTCAAGGACAATGCAGTGGGTGCTGAAAATCACTTAAGAAAGGTTAAACCTCGAGCCTGGATCTCTCCACACTTAAAATACTCCCAGGTACACTTCCTTCCAATGACACCACACCATTTATTATTCCAGAAATAATTTGCATGTCCCAGTAAACAGTAGATTTGGTATTCCAGATTCCAGGATGGGCTTTTGTTTTATACAAACCAACATGCTTCTTTTGCCGTTTGCACCCATATTCATCACATACATCAACAGCACAAATAGGTGCTTAAGTAAAAAAGGGTCATTCCACATATCTTTGTAATGACATTTTTACATATTTTATCTATCAGAATCAGAATATTTTTAAATCCTCTAAAGAAATGACGTACAAACAGTGCCGTAGCTCCGCAAACGCACATAACGCACACTGCGTAGGGCACCAAATGGCCGGTAGGGCACCAAAAAAATCAGGGTCGTAAAAAAAAAAAGTAAACCATATTAATACTATAAATATCATATGCATTAATATGGTTAAACAATACAAAAGCAACATAAAACAATTTTCCCGAGAAAAGGGGTGAATCTGCTTTGTGCCCTGTCTCCAGTCTCCTCCTGGTGCCCCCCCACTCCCAGTGGTCTGTTCTATAATTGGTAAACACCTGTTTGAACATGGCCTCGAAACGGCAACAGGAGTCGGGAGCGGAGAAAAGAAAGAAGAAGAGGAAGCGTGATGAAACTCAGGCGTCGCTTGCCGGTAAGGCAATGTTTAAATAATAATAATAAAAAAAGTTCATTATTGTAGCCCTTGCTTGCACGCTCATGTCCGTCAACTCTGTGATAGCTCCTGTTAGCAGTGTTCATACTGTGTTAACAAATGTTGCAAATGATTGATGTTGGGTAGTTTGTTTACGTTGTGGATATGAATATAGAATGGACTACTAAAAGCAACTCATCATGGTCACTCAATTGACGGTTTTCAGATAACGTTAGCAATCGTGACTCACGATTGCTAACGTTATCGTGATTCGTGAGACTAGCATTTCCCTCCTCAGGTTGCTAGCTGGCTAACGTCATGCATGCTACTGATTAACCTTAACTTTGGGATAGGTCAGTGATGCAGTCAAGTATTATTATCAGATTAGACAAGATTACTTTGTATGTTGCTGCATTTCAGGATATCTATAAAGACGCATATCTTATTTATGCCATTGACGTCTGAACACATAAATAGTTCTCGTCTTTCTTTAGGTTCATAGATCAAGGGCGACATCTGTTGGTGAAACTGTAATATGAAACCTATATCTTCCAGTAATATAGATTTCCTACTTGCGCATTTATATCAAATTATGTACAGCATGTTTATATTGCCATTTGCCATTATGAAAATCTATACATGTAAAATATAGTTAGTAATTTTTAAATGTACCAGTGACTTACTTAATTTATTAGTCTTATAATGCAATCTTTCGTAGGCCTACTGTAGATTCAAAATTGTATTTCTGTAAAATCCCTGAATATTTTCTCTTGTATGCAGGGTCAATGCTTAAATATGTTCAAGGAGGATCTCAAGGACAGGATGAACCATCCAGTAGTAGTGCCATCCCTGGACATCAACCACCAGCCATTGTAGACCCTGCAACAATCCCTAGCCAAGAAGAACAAGAACCATCAACCACCAGTTCAGGTACAGTTCCATACACAAGTACCACTGAGAGTCCTGTCACTGAGAGACTATCAGAAAGTGACACTGTGGAGACATGTGTGCCCCCTTCAACCGATCCTGCTCTTTGGCCAGCTCACATTGTAGATGCTGATCGTGTTGAAATTGTGCGGAGAGGTCCTTTTAATGTCAGCTCTGATTTTAATTTTCCAAAGGGGCCTGATGGAAGAGCATTTCACACTAGCCTTAAGTTCAAAATTCTTCCCAATGGAGAAAAGGTTCACCGGAGCTGGTTAGTGTACTCACCGCAGAACAATGCTGTGTTCTGCTTTGCATGTAAGCTTTTCAGTGTGAAGGATATAAAGCTGAGTACAGAGGGCTTCAGTGACTGGTCGAACATCAACATCCGTTTGAGGGGTCATGAGTGTAGCCAAGACCACATACAGTGCATGCTTAAGTGGAGAGAACTGGACACACGGCTAAAGAAAAGCATGGCAATAGATCAACAGGAGTTGACCTTACTAGAGGCAGAAAGGAAAAAGTGGCGAGAGATTCTCAAACGATTACTCTCAATAACTCTCTCACTGGCTTCCAGAAATTTGTCTTTTAGGGGCTCTTCTGACTGTCTTTATGAGCCGGACAATGGCAACTTCTTGAAGGAAGTAGAGCTTATGGCAACATATGACCTTGTAATGGCAAATCACTTGGCCAACATAAAAGATGAAGGTTCCCACACACATTACCTCAGCCCTGAGACACAGAACGAACTAATTCAGATTATCTCTTCAGAAACATTCCGCGCCATTGTGAAGCAAATCCAGTTGGCAAAATACTTCTCCATCATTCTTGACTGTACTCCAGATGTGAGTCACACTGAACAAATGTCAGTCATAGTACGCATTGTTTGTTTCCAAGCACAACCAGATATTAAAGAATACTTTCTTGGCTATATAAATGTGGAGCAAACAACTGGCCTTAACCTGTCCAATGTTGTCCTTGACAAGTTGAAGGAGCTTGGCATTCCATTTGAAAACTGTCGAGGACAGGCCTATGACAATGGGGCCAACATGAAGGGGAAGAAGCAAGGTGTTCAGGCCAGACTGCTACAATTAAACCCGAGAGCATTGTTTGTGCCTTGTGGAGCTCACACGATGAATCTGGTCATAGCTGATGCTGCCAAGTCCTCTCCAGATGCAACTGGCTACTTTGGGTATTTGCAGAAGTTGTTCAATTTCTTTTCCAGTGCCACCCAGCGATGGGCCATTTTAACAAAACATGTGAAATTGACACTTAAATCTTGGAGTGACGTTAGATGGGAAAGCAGGCTTCAAAGTGTAACTGCTGTCCGGAGTCAGACAAAAGAAGTGAGGGATGCTCTCCTGGAGGCCAGAGAAGCTGTAAGTGATGCAGTCGCAAAGGTGGAGGCTCAAGTGCTTGCTGAGGAAGTAGCCTCATTTCGATTTTTGATTTGCTCCATCGTGTGGTGTGAACTTCTTACAATCACAAACCAGGTGAACAAGTTACTACAGTCCAGCTCCATGCAGCTCGATGTTGCTGTCAGGCTCATTGACACTGCCAAAAGTAACCTCTCTAAATACAGACAGTCTGGGTTTGATGAGGCTGTGTCAGCTGCCAAAGAACTCTGTGAGGCCCTGAACATAGAACCACAGTTGAAGGAGAAAAGGCTCAGGAGCACAAAAAGGCAGTTTGCATATGAAGCTGTTGATGAGCCCCTCCATGATGCCCTTAAAAAGCTTGAGGTCACATTTTTCAATTGTGTTGTGGACTCTGCTTTAATCTCCCTACAGGAGAGGTTTGAGACCATGAATCAAGTGAAGGAGAAATATGGAGTGCTGCTTGATTTCAGCAAAGTGAATGGGATGTCCAAGGAGGATTTAAAAAAACACTGCACTGAAGTACAGAAGACACTGACAGATAAGGGAGTAGCTGACATTGATGGACCTGAGATGATGCAGGAAATCATCAACCTTCCTCAGCTGCCACCACAGACGTCTGCTTTGGAAATGCTGTCATTTTTACATGACAATCAGCTTCAAGAGGTATATCCCAATCTGTGGATTGCTCTGCGTATTGCACTGACCCTGCCTGTCACAGTTGCCTCTGCTGAGCGAAGCTTTTCAAAGCTCAAACTCATTAAAACGTACCTGCGTTCATCAATGGGGCAGGAACGTTTAAGTGGTCTGGCTGTTATCAGCATCAATGGTGACGTGGCTCAGAAGCTATCATATGATGACCTTATAGCTGATTTTGCAACCAGAAAATGCAGGCGTGTGCCTCTCTAGGCCCTAGAGAGGCACACCACGCCTGCATTTTCTGGTTGTCAGAGTATGCCCTAGAGTCTAGGGCATACTCTGACAACGAATTGTAAAAATGTTTAACATAGTTACTTAAGGAATGTGGCTTTTGTGTTCAAATTCTTATTTTTCTTATTTAAGTTTCTTATTTAAATTCTATTGTGAAACTATTTGTAAATATATTAATAATAATACTATTATATATATTATTTTTTTATAAAAAAAATTACACATTATTGCCAGGCTCTTTGTTCTTGTTCCAATGTTCAATTTTTGTTTCAGTATTTATTTGTAACAGTATTTTTAACCTCCTTTAACCTTATTTATTTGTTTAACTGTCATGTTTGTTGTTATTTAATTAAACAAATTCCACTGAGAAATTCAAAAGTATTAATGTTTTTTTTGTTTTTTTTTCAGTGGCGGGGGGGGGGGCACCATAAAGCATTTGTGCTTAGGGCACCCAAATGGCTAGCAACGGCCCTGCGTACAAATAAACATCAGGATCCTTTCAGCCGGCAGAGAAGGTATTTTGCTTTGGCTAGGACACCATCTGAGCCATCACAGGACAGCAGCACTAATTTTTACAAACAAATTCTTCTAAAGATTTTTTTTGTTCTGCAAATTCATTATAGATCTAACTGCACAGAGCGATATACAAGTAATGACAATTATCAACATGGAAGAGATATACACATCAATAAATCAATAATTATAAGCCAATGAAATCTCGTATATGATTTGAAAATCCATCCTTTCGCTTCCGCCTATCCTTCTCAGGGTCGCGGGAGCCTATCCCAGCTGTCATAGGGCGAGAGGCGGGGTACACCCTGGACAGGTCGCCAGTCTGTTACACACAGGGACAGACACCCATTCACTCCCACCTATGGGCAATTTGGATTAATCCCCCCCAAACTGCATGTCTTTGGACTGTGGGAGGAAGCTGGAGTACCCGGAGGGAACTCACGGGGAGAACATGCAAACTCCACACAGAAAGACCCCATCAGACCCCGGCCTGATGGTGGAATTGAACTCAGGACCCTCTTGTTGTGGAGCAACAGTCCCACTGTGCCACTGTGCTTCCCTGAGAAAGTGTCATTAAAAATTGTACCTTAAATATATTTGAATATACAACCTGTGCACTATTGAGCTACTTCAATAAGATTATAATGTTGACTTAAATACTTTTTTGTGATGGACGGTTCACACACCAGTTTTTTATTCTATAAAAATATTTCTGTTATCCAAAATAAATAGTTCAGAAAACTGGAAAACAGAGTTTTGGAGGATCTGGAGACTGAAGCGACTTCTTTGCTCATTGGTTGCTTTGTTTTCTGTCACATGATCACTGAAAGGCTTCTCATGGAGATGCTGCATGTTGTCTTAGACCACAGAGAATCACAGAGTCAGTTTAGTTTTAGATGAGTACAAGAAAGTGGATGCATGGATGGACTATAGAGAATATAAAAATAGTTGTGGCAATAACTTAGTGTTAGTGTTCTGCTTAAAATGAGATGTCAATGATTGTCTTGTCTTTAAGGAGCCCAAAGTCAGTCTATCAGTTTGGTAAAGATGTGTGTGTGTGTGTGTGTGTGTGTGTGTGTGTGTGTGTGTGTGTGTGTGTGTGTGTGTGTGTGTGTGTGTGTGTGTGTGTGCGTGTCTGTGTGTGTGTGTGTGTGTGTGTGTGTGTCTAAAGTACATGGAAAGAGCGCAGGAGGAAGTTCAGGCAGTCACCTTGGTGTGTTGACTTCCTGACTCTGCTAATTTAATGGGACATTGTTCTCCGTGAGGATGCTGTGCCAAAGACAGGAAAGCACACTCAGAGTCACGGAAAATAGACCAATGAGGTACGTAAGGATTGGCAACCTCTCAGTGTGTGTGTGTGTGTGTGTGTGTGTGTGAGTGTGAGTGTGAGTGTGTGTGTGAGTGTGAGTGTGTGTGTGAGTGTGAGTGTGTGTGTGTGAGTGTGTGTGTGTGTGTGTGAGTGTGTGTGAGAGTGTGTGTGTGTGAGTGTGAGTGTGTGTGTGTGAGTGTGTGTTCCTGTCTAGCTATCTTTGTGAGGACCAAAATCTGCATTCTACTATACTTGTGTCAGGATTACAATTAGGTTATGGTTAGGTTAGGGTAAGAAGCTACCGAAAACATTATGTCAATGAAGGTCCTCACTAAGAGGCTTGTGTGTGTGTGTGTGTGTGTGTGTGTGTGTGTGTGTGTGTGTGTGTGTGTGTGTGTGTCTGCACTACAGTTTTTTTACAGACGCTAGGACACATGTCTCAATACTTAGGTCACTTTTGCAAAACTCTTCACACAATCCTCCTAACTGACTGTCAGCTTGGCAAAGCAGTTCATTCCACATTCAAAATGCACTACAACTACCAAAACACTTCATTCAGGTCTCAAATAAACTCATTCTTCCAGAACACTAGCAAAGGTTGACAGCCGACAAACACACTTTGTCACCCACAAAACAATGACCTAAAAAACACTAACAACATGTAGCATTACACAGTGTTTTCTTGTGTAAAACAAGGACACATCTCTGTTTATAATTTCAATATATGTTACTGGAATGAATCAGACATCATGCAGAATTCGTTAATATTTGTTTATGTATTTTTATTTTTTTGCACTAAGTAATCCCAAAATAGAAAGTCAAAGTCAAAAGTCAAAGTCAACTTTATTTGTCGATTCTGCCACATGTACAGGACATACAGAGAATAGAAATGGCGTTACTCTCAATCCCTAGATAAATAGCAAATGAACATTTAAATATATTTAAATATAAAAGTGATTACAGTTTTTTACAGTCGCTAACAAGCGCCTACCCATACTTCAGATACCTTTTCTAAACTCTTAACACAGACCCACACCTACAAAACACAATTGGCCAAATGGATAATATCCTTCCCAAAAATTACACTTTGTTAAATATATACTAACTCCTCATTTCAAAATTAGAACACATCTTTCTCTGCACACACTAACTGTACAAAAACACTATAAATCTGACTCAAAATGAAATTAGTCTGTCAAAGAATAACACTTGTTTTCACTTCACAAGGTACATGCAGTCAATCAAAGTACACCAGGTTTCAAAATACTGGCTATCATTGACATTACAAAAACTGCATAGACTTTTATGTTTCAGTTTCACAGGTATTTGCATGCGAAACATGCAATCCACCATATTGACACCAGAAATGTCTTGGTTGGTAACTGTATGTCCACATGTACAGTAATGTTCACATTCAAAAGCATTCCAGTAAAAAGCAAACAAGTTTTTGTTTCTTTACTGTTTACCACAGGAGGTACAGTAGAAACACGGTATGATAGGACAGAGAAAGTTTTACAGTATTGCTTACAGTGAACAAAATATCCATGAAACACACAAGAGCATTCTGAACAAAAAAACAACAGCAAAAAGCCAAGATAAAAAGGGGGGGAGGGGGGCTATAAAAAGGCAAAAGATTTGCATCTAATCTCTGCGATCTTCAGGGTTAGGCCACATGTTTTCATCAACATCACATCTGATGTTATCCAAGTCGATGCACCTGGGATAAAACCGCCTGGTATGTCGGATCCACCGACATATCATTGCAGAAGCAGAGGTTTTTATACTGTATCTAAGGTTTGGGATATTGTTTTTGCTATTGTGGGATGTTGTGTGTTAACATTCGTAGATACTACAAAAACAGTTCATGATTTTGCTGGGAGGTATAGCTTGTCTGTTAAGAAAATGTAAGCATTGTGGAAATGTGTTCACTGACTGCATATTGGGTGAACACGACATGAAATGTGTGACTGGTATGGCCACAACAGACCGATGCTGTGCTAATTGTGTTTAGAGTTTTGCAAATGTGACAACTGTTTGGACAAACGCTTGTTAGCGACTGTAAAAAACTGTAAAAATGCAAGTAAAAATTTAAATAAATAAAATTTTACATATAACAGAAAGCTATACAATATAGCTTTCTGTTATATTTCCCATTTCTAATAATGGGTAAGTGACATTGAGTGTAAACCAGGCAGAGTAGTGCAATTAGGCAAATAGTGCAAATGGAGATTTAGTAATGTACGGTAAGAGAAAGTGTAACAACAAAGTCTTATGAGTCTTATACAAGAATTTGTATACACACCATCCACTGATACACATACAATAGTAATGCTATTCTACTCCATTTCTGGCTGGGTCCATGTTTACATCACAAAAAAACCTATTCAGCAGTTGTCTCCTTTTGTAATGAAATTGAAGGAGTAACATCTGTGCAGATGTTCATCTACAATGAGAATCAGCTGTGGCTGGTTAAACTGCATTTTTAGATTGGAAATATGTTTCAATAAAATATTGCTGTTGGATTTTGCTGTCTTTTTAAGTTTTGCATTGTGTTATTGTTTTGGCCATAAGTTTAACAGTTTTGAAAACAGTATGTAAGCACATGCAAAATGTCCTGTACGTACAAAGATTTTTGGCAGTTGTTGTGTCTGAGTGAGAAGATAATTCATGAAATTTGAGAGATGTAGTCATTGAATGCATTTTGTGCCAAAACAATGATAACTGGTCCTCAGTTTAGCCCACATAGACTTCTGTTGTGCTCACTGTGTGAGGAGTTTTGCAAACGTGACCTAAGTATTGAGAAATGTGTCCTAGCGTCTGTAAAAAACTGTAAATGTATCTAACATATTCACCAACAGGTCAACAGTGTTCGGGCTCGTTGGCTGCTCCAGTCGCTTGGCTTGGTTTATCTCGGCTCCCCCGACTTCATGTTGCCACTTCACATTATTTCACTCCTAGTAGCTTCAATCTGCTTAAAGTCATTCACTGTTGCCATGTCAGTGCAAATCGTCTGAGGTGTGGTGGGAAGGTGTCTGCTTGTATGGAGACAGTCTGTATAAACTGATCCTCCTGCTATCTGAGTTGCTATTTTCCTGAGGACTGATAGGTCACAGGTGCTGGTTCTGTATAAGTTGATCTCTTTTCTTGAACATCTCATCCTCCAGAGCAGGTTAGTACTACAGTAGAAGTTACCATGAAACAACTGAACATTTTTGTAACCTCAAAACATGAACTAACTCACGAGGCTGAAGCTGCTGGTCCTGCTGCACAGAACTATGCACTGAGTTTTAAGCACTGCATTAAAGCTCCACAGTGTTCCATGACTGTTTCCATGCTTAGACTTGGTCAAACCTATTGTGAGTATAGCCATGAGCCACAGGTGTTATGAGGTTAACGTTTCAATTCTCGACTTTAGAAGGTTGACAAAAATCATTTCTGTTTAATGGCTCCTCTTAAACATGTGATCTGAAAAAGTAGCAAGACAAAATGTATATTTCCATGACAGTTGGCTTGTGAGTTGTTCTTTAAATGTCAGTCCCCCAGAAAACACTCAGACACACACAGTGTCCTCGCTTGCTTCTCAGCCTGCCCTCAGTTACTCTTTGCATCAGCAGTTGTATCATGAGGATTCCCCTTTTTCCTGGATTTACTGGAAAATCCCCTGAATGTGTGTGTGTGTGTGTGTAATGGAATGTGGACTCCTAGAGCTTAGTACAGTAGAGTATGCATGCTGCTCACACAGGTACACACACACACATGCTTTTCCACAGCAGTAGGGGAACTCTCGGTGGTTAGAGTTTAAACAGGAAAACAGAAACAGAGAAGGGTGTGTTATTGCCGGATTCCTCTCGCTCTGCATCAGCCTGATGAGTGGTTGCTGTGTGAGAGTGGAAAGCTTCCATGGTGCTCCTACCCCGCCCCCCACCACACACACACACAAATTACGGCTCCTGACTAGTAAACATTGTTTTGCTTTTATCTGGAAACATTATAGTTCCAGTCAGCCTCGTCCCTGTTACCATGGAAACACAACTTCAATTCAGCACTTTGGTGGTGAAACTGGAAATCTTTGCTTCCAGAATGATTTTTGTTGTCATCGCAAACTACGACGCAACAATAGTGTCATGAAGTGCACATGCACAGATTTATCTCCAAGGATATAATGTTGTAACTGTATCCAGTTTGCAGCAGGAAGCTCACACACACACATTTGGCAGATACTTGGCTGAGGTAGTTGTTCGGGCATTGTTATTGCTGCCATGGCTACCATGGACCCCGCTGGCTACACCCAGGAAACCCAACAATTTTTGGATTTTTGGATTTAACAGTGTGTCCTAGAAAAAGGAAATCAGACCAGTTAAAGTCACATGGAAAAGCATGACAAAGGAAAATGCTTGACCAAAGAGCTGCACTGAGATGGACCGTGGCACAGGAGTCATCGTGCACACTCATCATTAAACAAAAACAGTTCTGCTGACAGCACAGAGCATTAGCCAGCTGATCTCAGCAGCACACACACACACACACACACACACACACACACATACACACACACACACACACACACACACACACACACACACACACACACACACACACAGTCTAATAGGGTGTTCATTAACATTAGACTGATGTGTGCATATTGTTACATTCAATAGAAAAAGATATCAAGCGGTTCATGGAAACTATCTGTTACAGCATGTTAACTTAGAAATAACACCTCACTCTTTTCTAAATGATGAACGCTGATTTATAAATGTTTTATGAAACTGCAAATATTTGATGTCTCGTGTTACAGTTTTTTACAGACGCTAGGACACATTTCTCAATACTTAGGTCACGTTTGCAAAACTCCTCACACAGTGAGCACAACAGAAGTCTATGTGGGCTAAACTGAGGACCAGTTATCATTGTTTTGGCACAAAATGCATTCAATGACTACATCTCTCAAATTTCATGAATTATCTTCTCACTCAGACACAACAACTGCCAAAAATCTTTGTACGTACAGGACATTTTGCATGTGCTTACATACTGTTTTCAAAACTGTTAAACTTATGGCCAAAACAATAACACAATGCAAAACTGAATAAGACAGCAAAATCCAACAGCAATATTTTATTGAAACATATTTCCAATCTAAAAATGCAGTTTAACCAGCCACAGCTGATTCTCATTGTAGATGAACATCTGCACAGATGTTACTCCTTCAATTTCATTACAAAAGGAGACAACTGCTGAATAGGTTTTTTTGTGATGTAAACATGGACCCAGCCAGAAATGGAGTAGAATAGCATTACTATTGTATGTGTATCAGTGGATGGTGTGTATACAAATTCTTGTATAAGACTCATAAGACTTTGTTGTTACACTTTCTCTTACCGTACATTACTAAATCTCCATTTGCACTATTTGCCTAATTGCACTACTCTGCCTGTTTTACACTCAATGTCACTTACCCATTATATTGTATATTGTATAGCTTTCTGTTATATGTAAAATTTTATTTATTTAAATTTTTACTTTTTAATTATTTTACTTGCATTTTTAATCACTTTTATATTTAAATATATTTAAATGTTCATTTGCTATTTATCTAGGGATTGAGAGTAACGCAATTTCTATTCTCTGTATGTCCTGTACATGTGGCAGAATCGACAAATAAAGTTGACTTTGACTTTTGACTTTGACTTTCTATTTTGGGATTACTTAGTGCAAAAAAATAAAAATACATAAACAAATATTAACGAATTCTGCATGATGTCTGATTCATTCCAGTAACATATATTGAAATTATAAACAGAGATGTGTCCTTGTTTTACACAAGAAAACACTGTGTAATGCTACATGTTGTTAGTGTTTTTTAGGTCATTGTTTTGTGGGTGACAAAGTGTGTTTGTCGGCTGTCAACCTTTGCTAGTGTTCTGGAAGAATGAGTTTATTTGAGACCTGAATGAAGTGTTTTGGTAGTTGTAGTGCATTTTGAATGTGGAATGAACTGCTTTGCCAAGCTGACAGTCAGTTAGGAGGATTGTGTGAAGAGTTTTGCAAAAGTGACCTAAGTATTGAGACATGTGTCCTAGCGTCTGTAAAAAACTGTATTTTCTCTGCAGGAGAAATGTTTCTGTGCACGCAGCTCAAAGCTCATTTAACACGAGACATCAAATATTTGCAGTTTCATAAAACATTTATAAATCAGCGTTCATCATTTAGAAAAGAGTGAGGTGTTATTTCTAAGTTAACATGCTGTAACAGATAGTTTCCATGAACCGCTTGATATCTTTTTCTATTGAATGTAACAATATGCACACATCAGTCTAATGTTAATGAACACCCTATTAGACTGTGTGTGTGTGTGTGTGTGTGTGTGTGTGTGTGTGTGTGTGTGTGTGTGTGTGTGTGTGTGTATTTCTTATTGAATGCCATGGGAAAAAGTGATGTTCAGAAAGAGCATAAAACTCCTCCTCCTGTTTTCCACTCATCCCCTTTAATCAGAGACATGGGACCAAAGAGAGAGAAATACAGATTGCTATATAAAGTGAAGGCATGCCGCAGGTCCCTGAGGGAGGAGAGGGATGAGTCACCAGGCCTAGAGTTGCACTGGAGCGCAGCACCAGCCTTCTTTTCCAAATTCCCTTTTTTCTTTTCTTTTCTTTCTCTCTGTCCTTTCCAAAGTGTAGTACCTCCCTGAGGTACCACGTGGTCAGACGGGGATCACTGTGCAATGAGTCAGATTGGCATAACAGCTCCAGAGCAACTGAACAAATATTGTGTGCCAGTTGTTGGCCAAGTTATTCTATTTCTGATTAATTTTCATAGTCTTTGGCTTTCATCAGTCACATGTTCATATTAGATCAAATAAACAGTTTGTAAGTGCAGATGTAAGGCAGGTAAAGGGCTGTGCTGAAAGGTAAATGTAGCTGAATGTGGTTTAAGTGAACATTAAGTGTAATAGCTGTGCTTTGTTTGGTTTTTCTTTATGTCTGGTGCCTTCTTACAAGGCAGCTCCTGCTGTGTCCACTGCACTTGTCTTAAATTTGCTTTGTTCTCATATAGGTTGTTCACATACTTTGAACACATAACGTCCCACTAGCATTCAGCTTTATTGTGAATATCGCCCAGATCACTGAAGTCTTGTCTTCCTATCCGGTCGTTAAGTGATGATGTGACGAATCCTACTTCCGGGTCTAAAGTAGTCTGCGTTTAATATGGCTTTTGTGTTGTTAACATGTTTAATGTTTTGTATTTTCTTCTATTTGATCTCAAAAAGCTCCTAAAACAGTCAGTGATCACTGTTGACCTCCCTCGTCTTTTATTACCGCTAATCATTTATTTAAGCTCAGTTTTTAAAACCTTAGGATGTAACTACAGCCCAGCCCATGCAGCAGTATATGAATGACTAACCTCGTGTTGTGGATGGATTATCTCAGTTGTTCTCCTGGCTGAAGTTTGGTCCTTTTACAGCATCCTGCCATGCTATTACATTTGTTCCTGACCACCGAGAACACTCACGTTAACTTTTATCGAGTGGGAAAAACGTTAGCTTGTTTATATTATGCTAACATAGCTGTGTCGCTAGCGGTCACGTAGCACATCATTATATACCAGCTAGCCCAACTTCAGTAACCCTACAAACGTCACTGCTGTTTAGTTTTCTGTCTTCATTTATGCTGGAAGTGATAACAGAGCTGTACGTTTGAATCTGTTTCTAAAACCCCGCAGTCAGGACATGCTATATTGTATTTAGATAGAAGCTAGCGAGCTAACTTCCTGCTAACTTCTAACTCCGTTAAATGTCATAAATTCCGTTTTCATGGATGCCTGGATGTTAAACTCAATTGTTACACCTGGTAGAGCAGAACGCTGATCATTTTATTAAAGATGAAAGACTTTAGACAGTTTTTCAACTCTCAGTAATGCCACAGTGATCGTTTGATATATGGACCTGCAGCGGAGTTTAGACCCAGACACAGCTAGTGACGTCAGACTTAACGACCGGATAGACTAAATGCAGCAGAGAACAAAGACGGTGATCAAATCTCTGGCGTCTCTCACCATCATACTCAGCTGGTCGTTACCATGTAGTTATTAATAGAGACTCCTGATACATAAGTGCTTGTTTCATGCACCATCATGTACTGGATATGATGATGATGATTTTAAAAATGCTATAAACTAAAACGTTCTGCAAGTTTAGTCATAACGAGCGGTTCTGTTTGTGCTGCTCATGTTGGGTTTGCAGATTTTCAGGATTTTCCCTGTAGGCTCTTCACCTCACAGCTCCTTAACAAATACAATTTAACTCATTATTTTAATAACTGAAGTGATTAGAATTGCATGAAAGCCACCTTCAAGTATAATTGTGAAATGTGAGCATATTTCTGTATTTGTTTAATGTTCTTGTCTGGTTTTGAAATAATAAGCCAATCTGTGACGAGCAAGGTACCGTCCCTACACACTGTTCCCCGGGCGCTGCATTGGTGACTGCCCACTGCTTCACTGGGTGAATGTGTTAAATGCAGAGGAACTATTTCCCTATGGGGACTAACACATACACATTAATTAATTAATTCATTAATTAATTAATTAAAGACAAATAACACACAATCGTCATTCAAATGCATTTGCTGCTTTGGTCAGATGTGTCTCTTTTATGTCATTTTGTACGTTTCTTAAAGGCCCACAGTGCGTCTCTAAGCCTATGTGGGACTTCAGAGCCCGACAGTTTCCATAAAGCTGTCATGGTCCTGGGCCGTGTTGGCCCAGTATTCTTAGTTCTCTTGTATTTTTGTATTTAGTTCCCTGTTTAGGTTCTGTTTCCTGAGTTGCCCTGTTATGTTGTTCCCTGTGTGTTTTCCCTTCGTGGCTTTTACCCCCTGTGTGCCCCTCTGTGTATCTGTGAGCCCTCGTCTCTCCTTATGTTTTATTCCATGTTTCCCCTGCCCGTTATGTCTGTTTTCCCCGTGCTCTCTCTCCTCCTGTCTGAACCTCTGTACTTCCTGTTTGACTCTGCCCGTCTCCCGTCAGTGTTATGTTCACCCCGCCCTGTCTCGTTATGGTTATCTGTGTCAGCTGTGTTCCCCGTGTGTTCCCACTTTCCTCGTTAACCCTCTGTGTATTTCTGTCTGCGTCTCCCTCTGTTCGGCGTCGCGTTCTCCCTCATGTTGTGTGTGTTCCTCCCTGTGTTTCTTGGCGAGCTTTGTATTTAGTTTTCCCAGTTTAGTTTCGTATTTCCTACGTTCTGCCTCTCCAGCATTAAAGCTGTAATTTTTGAGTTCATCCCCATGTCTGTGAGTTTTGCATTTTGGGTCCTCCTCCTGCCTGCCACACAGCGATCCATGACAAAAGCTCTCGTCTGTTTAACCAGCTGAGCTTTGTAAAGTTGCATAAATGAACCAATAAAGTTTTCTTGAAGTGTTTCCAAGGCTGCAGACGTGTGTGTGTGTGAGGCAGCCTGGTGCTGTTCTCACTCTTACTGCAAGACACAGCTTGCCATTGTGGATTATCACTGGAGGTTGTTTTCATGGCATGCTTTGGTTTATGAGTATTCTGATCATGTACTTTCATGCAGAAGCACATATCAGTGTATGAAGGTAACCGAAGAAACACACAATCCAGTGTGATTAGTAAACATAATGCCTCCTGTGACTGATGGCTTCCAAATGAATACAATGAATCTATCTGTAATTTTCAAAAGTTTGTGTACTTTAGGCAAAGCTTGAGATAAGCCTTCCTCTCAGAAATGTTTCATTTTTACGCGATGAGCTTCTAATCACAAGCCTCAGCTCGAGCCCAGTAAAAAGAAAGGGGCAAGTATCTGGAGCTTGGCAGCCTCTCTGTGTACATGTCCCCACACTTGGACGGACAGAGATGATAGCGGTCGTTTCCATGGTCACCCTGTGTTACTGTTTCCAAAAACAATGAGGAGGTTGGTGTGTAAGGAGAGGAGCTGCCGAACAACTGCCTTCTTCCTCAGCCTCAGCTGTGACTGTGCTCTGCTGTTGCTCTGGCTACAGAAGAGCACAGTCACACTGGTGGACACTGGTTTTCAGAGGTGTACGACCAACTGGTCATTACTGTTAATGACTTCACATCCTGGCTTTATTGTTTGGTATGAGTCAAGCTCCAAAAATGTTGGAAAATACTTCCCACAATTTTTCATTTGACCCCCTGCCCTGCTTTCAGACTCCACTCTGTTATAAACATGAACGCCAAGCTCTAGATGAGATAGAGCCTTATCTGTTTCAACACACCAGTGTGTCACCTGTTGTGAGGTAGAATAGACAGTCGGTCACTGTGGATCAGGTTTAAAGCTAAGAAAAAGATGAGTGATGGTGACTGACCCTTTCATCGTGGTAACCATATTTGTTTCATTTTCTTCATCACCCTGGACAGTAAAGTCACTAAGCAGTGAATGTACAGCGACTGTCTCGTGGCATCTGTTTGCAGTGTTTATTCTGGCCTACACTGATAGCTGACATCGCTTCCTCCTTCGTAATCCTCTGCACTTCTCGATTCACTAACTGTCCTTCTCTTTGTCTACATTCAGCTCCTTAGCGTATTCCTTCCATCCTCTCTAAACACTCTCTTCACTCAGAAACACCGTCTGTGCGCCCTCTTCTTGAAGTACATGTTCACCACAACCATTTCCATGCTTTTAGCAAAGTCTACTAACATTTGTCCTTTTGAATTGCTCTCCTTCAAACACACCTCCTCACATCTGTTCCTTTCACCTACATGTCCATAGAAGTCACCACTGTCTACACCCTGGGGAAACTCTCTGCCACTTCCTCCAACTTTCTCAAGAACTCCTCTCCATCTTCTAAGTTGTCTGACACTCTCTTCAGCTCCACACTCTTCCTTCAAGATTACCCCTACTCCATTTCTACACCACGGTAGAACCCTTTGAATATATCTGCAATGCTCCTGGCCTTGCTTCCCTTCCACTCTCTCCTGCAAACACAGTATAGCTACCTTACCCTTCAAATTCAGATAGTTAATCATAAATGTTTAGCCAAAAACTAAAATATAAAATGTCCAGATGATGAGCTGGAGCGACAAAACAAATAAAAGCTCGCTCAAGTTCAGCACCCATGTCTATCTCAGACCATACCATGCTGTAGTGGAACAAACGGGCTCTGGTTCTTCTTCTTGCTGCAGTTAGCACACTAAATCCTTGATTACCCTGTTAATGAAAATAACTGAACCCCTGCTAACAGCAGATATGTATACTGGGAATGTGTCTGTGGGTGACTTTGCTTTGAGGCTTGCTTTTTAAAAATAACTTTGGTGGTAATAGCAACATGGTTTGGTTTAAATTGTCCAACTGTTTTGTTAGTGTAGATTTGATGCAGACATTCATGAAATATAGAAAAATTTATTTTTCAAGCTATATGGAGGATAGGAGTCCTGGTCCCTGGAACTGGGACAGGCATTACACTTTCCCAGTTTGACTGGCCATTCACAGGGAGAACACAGAAAGGCTCCCACTGATTTAAAGGCAGTGGATTTGTCTCACCATGGAGCCAGGTTCCAACTCTGTAATGAGACAAAAACTTCAGGGTCAACTTACCAGGAGGTTTCAAGACCTTTGCTTCACCTGCCTGGACGTCTGTTAACAGATAGTCAAAACTGTCATGTCACATGAAGACTTTACGTGACTACTAAGCAACATTCATGCTCCCAAAGCTTCCAAAAATCCGCAGTTTCATACAAAAGTACTCTGAAGAATAAGTAAGACACTTTGCAGTCTAATGGCAATAGAGCTTACTTTGGTCAGTGTAAGGTGTTAAAAAAGCGAGAGCAACACTGAAGTCATAACAGAGGTTGATGACTCTGTGACTTATCACAAATGCTCTTGTGTTCAGGGCCACTAATGTGACTGGAAATGAGAGTCTTCGAACCTGGAATCATATGACAGAGTGGATCATATGAGGAACAAGCTAATGTTTTCAAAAACCGCAGCTTTTCACTGTGAGTCACTGACAATTACTCTATTGATGTCAAGTGACCAGTACTGGAGCAGATCCAGCTGAAAAATATGACAGTATTTGTGAAATGACCAAACACTGAAGGGTTTGTCAGTGATAAAGTCCCTTTTTTAAATGCATAATCAGTGATGTGTGAATGAATGACTCCTTCTGCAGGTACTTGCCATGGTTGACTTTTGTGCATCTTTATCATGGTTTTCGGTCAGTAGTTTGATGGAGTCATACCCGTTCAGGGATTCAAGATTCAAGACTCAAGGTTCAAGGTTCTTTATTTGTCACATGCATAGTTATACAAGTAAAACACACAGTGAAATGTAGCCTGACACGCTCCTCGACTTGTGCAAAAGGGGGGAGAGAGGAAGAACATTATATATTATATACATTAGGTGAATGTGCAGTAGTAGCATGTATGCAGCAAGCAGGTGAATTCTGTACATTAAGTGAATTAAATAATTCACTTAATGATAGACAATCTGAACATTTTACAAAATAGACAACATGAACATATTTAAAATTAAAGGAATTTGAAATGTACTTTGTGCCGGTGGGTTTAGAGTGTCTACAAGAGAGTCCTGTCTTAGTCACTTAGGGCCCGGATGGCTTGGGGATAGACAGAGCGTTCTCACTCCCGAGGCGTAACATGTCGACGTTTTGTCACGTCCCGCGGCGTTCCTGAGGAACGCGAAAGGAGACCTTCGGCGTTCTTATGGTACGCGGCGGGTTAAGGCTGGAATCCAGTGCAATGACGCTCCCGCGGTAGTAGACGTTCCAGCCCTGTATTCCAGCCCTAAACCTAACCTTATCCCTAGCCCTGACCATAACCTTATTCCTGACCTTAACCAGGACTTTAATGATGTTAAATAGCGTGTTTCTAAGCGATTTGAAGAAAAAGAGCGAACATGTGTAGGTTCAGTCCAGACGGTTCTCATATTTCCTCTTTTTCCGAGGTCGTCATTTAGGAACGTGGTGGGTAGCCGAAAAGGTAATATGGTGACGATTTGTCACCTAGCGTAAAATGTTACGCTTTGGGAGTGAGAACGGGTTGGGATAGAAGCTCCTCTCGAGTCTCTTTGTCCTAGCCCGGAGAATGCTGAACCTTCTACCGGATTGCAGAAGTTGGAACAGGTTGTTGCCAGGATGGGACGGGTCCTTCAGTATCTGCTCTAGTCCGGCTAGATGTACGTTCTGCTGTACAGATCACTCTCTGGAGAGCTTTTTGGTCCTTAACACAGCTGTTCCCAAACCAGGATGTCATGTTCTGTGTGAGGATGCTCTCCACAGCGCCTGTATAGAAAGTCCTGAGGATCTTTGGAGAGACCCTGAACTTCCTCAGTTGTCGTAGGTGATACAGGCGCTGCCTAGCCTTTTTGGTCTGGACCTGAATGTGGGCAGCCCATGTCAGGTCTGAGGAGACGTGGACACCGAGATACTAGAAGGACTGCACCCTCTCCACTGGAGCTCCATTGATTGGAGGAGATGATGTTCTTCAGCAGCCTCTCAAACACCTTCATTACTACCGAGGTCAGTGCAACTGGCCGGTAATCGTTCAGGGATGAGGGTTTGCTGTTCTTGGGCACAGGGATGATGGTGGATCTTTTGAAGCATGTGGGGACCACAGACTTCGGAAGTGAACACACCTGCTAGCTGGTTAGTACAGCAGCTCGGACGTCGTGCTCCACGATGCTGATCACCGGTCTCTCGCTGATGACTGCACTGTCCTCGGTAGTCAGGCGGTAGTTAGCATTAGCCAACTGGCTAACCTCAAAACAGGTGTAGAACTGGTAAAGCTCGTTGGTGAATGCAAAGTCAGCGTTGATCGGTGCAGTGTCCCTTTTGTAGTCCGTAATGGTGCATAGTCCGTGCCACATACTCTGTGTGTCGGTTGAAGCGAGACTCCACGCGCTCCAGGTACCGGTATTTGGCATCCTTCGCCGCACGCCGTAGGAGGCGCTCATATCGCCAGTGCCAAGACCCATGTTGTAGGTGGCGGTCCTGGCGTTTACTGCAGTGCGGATCGATCTGTCCATCCACA
>NC_140603.1:2511903-2569403 GCF_057381915.1 Diplotaxodon limnothrissa
CCTGTATTTGTATAGCGCTTTTCTAGTCCCTAAGGACCCCAAAGCGCTTTACACAACCTGTCATCCACCCATGCACACACACATTCACACACTGGTGATGGCAGCTACAATGTAGCCACAGCCACCCTGGGGCGCACTGACAGAGGCGAGGCTGCCGGACACTGGCGCCACCGGGCCCTCTGACCACCACCAGTAGGCAACGGGTGAAGCGTCTTGCCCAAGGACACAACGACCGAGACTGTCCAAGCCGGGGGCTCGAACCGGCAACCTTCCGATTACAAGGCGAACTCCCAACTCTTGAGCCACGATCGCCCGATGATCCAAGCATCTTATTGTATGCATGGACTTCCATTAAAAAGCTATGTTAAATACATCATTGCACAGAGACCAACTGACTTCATTCTGAAAACCGTTCGACTTTGAGGATGCTCATTTTATTACCAGAAAAGCTAAAAACAGCAAACAGGACACTGAGACAGGAGCAGGAGACCTGAGCCCAACACATTTCATTCATGTTTGTCTACTCACTCCTGGATTTATGAATATCAAAGGCATTTTAAATAACACAGCCTAAAGTAATATAATTCCATTTTATTCAACCAGATTATCTGTCCCTGCGTGTGCTTCCGTCTTTGGTTAGAGCACCAGGTGAGCACTGTCAAGAGGTCCAGGTGAGTGAACCTGATTAACAGAGCACTGACCAATAGTTATCAGCTACAGCTACCTGTGGCATCACACCTGGGAGTCACAACAGCCACAGTCCTAATTCTGAACATAACCACGGTCCAGGTGGTGTAGTTATGAAAAGACCTCTCCTTAGAGTTGTTATAAAATGGAAAGTATCCACAGCCACAGATGTGCTCAAACATACCGTAAAGTTTGTTCTAAAGTTAGACAGTTTGTAGTTTTGAAGCCTGGCCTTTTACATTTACATTAAAGGGCTGCAGTTTTTAGCACATTAGGCACAGACACACACGCCCTTTAAACACCTGGAGAGCTACTTTGTGTTAATATCATAATAAAACCCACAGTGGTGCTTCTTGATTTAGTTTACAGACTAGAACCTTTAGACTGGAGTTTAAATGGAGCTAGAGATCGTGGTCATGGTAAAACCTCCACGTGCAGCATTTCAGATTCATTTGTCTTTCCCATGATTAGCTTTGAATCTTCAGGACTAAATACGAGCGCTTTATTCATCAGAGGAACTGATCTGAATGACAGAAGTGGGAGAAATAGAAAAAGGAATGAGGTGTGACGCAGGGTGAAGTGCGGGTGGCTGGAGGAGCTAGGGAGGTGGAGGAATGGGGCCGTGACTGGTTCCACATCAGGAGGAGTGGAGGTTAGAATGGAGAGTTGGGGATGCCTGTGCAATGAATCAGCTGTTTAAATATGATCCCTGCTCTTCATCGTAACACACCCATTCACTCCCTCAAGAAGAGGAGGTAGGGATGCACACCTCCTCTTCGTGACATGCTATTTATCATTCCACCCTCCTTACAGTGCTGGAATGAAGCCCCTCGGGCCAACCTGCTGCACTGGGCCCACAGTCTTTATTGCTGGTGTTGTAGCAGATTTAGACTTAAAGTGCAGGGTTAGAAAAACCAGCAGGCACTGTCCTGGTTATCATATACTGCCACTAGCTGGCTTCAGGTCAACGAGCCACATGTGTTCAGGTATAAACTAAACATCATCACACTGAACTTTATAAAACAGTCTGTCCTTAAAGGTGTTCATGGTTCTGCTCAGTGCACAGATGAGTGCGATGTTCAACAATGGAAACAAGCTTCTCACTCAGCACCACGACCTGAACATGATGTCTGACTGAGCTTTTAAAACCTGCAAAAATTAAACTTCACACAAGAACCGGCTAGTAGCAAGGCAAAGTAATCAGTAATCAGTGGGTGCACATTTTCTTAGCTACTGATTGGCTGTCGAGTTATTTTTTGTAGGTCAGTGGAGCTGATGGTGTGTTTAAGTGTGACAGCATGGACATCTGCAGCAACAAGATAATAAAAGCTAAAGCTGCGTCCACACAGCACATCACTGTGTTGCTGTCAGTAGCAGATATTCCTAAACCTCTATTCTCACTGGCTGCCTCAAGTTTGAGAAAAGTTTAAAGTCAACAGAGTTTTGCTACCTGTGGTTACTTTAAGTTAAAATAGACAAATGTGACTGATGATTAAAGCTGAAGGAAGCCCCGGGAGAGCGCAGAGCAGAGCTGGAGTGATGAGAGGAACTTGTAGAAAGACTTTGTTGAAGGAGCACCCAGAGTGATGTGAAACGTAACAAGTGTGATGTGGACTAAGAAAAACATGCTGTGTACTTTTGGTGTGGAGCTGTGAGCTGTGCTGATGTTTCCTGTGGTCAGCTGCATCCGAAACCTGATGGGGTTTAAAGATACGAGCCAGGAAACCAAAACAATGCAAGACGCAAGGTGATCATTTTCACTGCGTGTAAACTCTTTAAACTTATCAGTGCACCTTGCATTTCAGCGCTCTCACACGCTACTGTGGTGTAGAGTATCACATTCCAGGCCAGATCCTCACTGAGTGCAGTAAGCTCTCGTCTGGCAGCGTATGGCCTCAGCTGTCAAGGAACTGAACACAGATGTAAGAGAGTAAATCTCAGGCTTGCTGGACAAGCAGCTCAATGAGCCCAACGCACACAGGCTGACACAAACACACACCGGAGGAGGAGAGCTGCTGCTCATGCTAACAGGGAGGCAGGTGCTTCACGTGCTGACAGAACGCCCTCTGGTTAGTTTCCACCTACACATTGTATCGTAGCTCATCACACGTGCCAGCAGCATGGGGTGGCATTACTTTCGATTGGCTGTAATATAATGTAATATGACTGAGGTCATAAAACCCAAGAAAGACACAATCTTGCTAACCTCCGTGATTATTAGTCTTCCAGGGTGCATTTACATATATATTAAACTATACATGACACCTGAAGTCAATGGCAGCCTTCACTCATGGTGAAATCATCACTTATATCAATCTCAGCTTGTGAGGGAGGCCTAGCAGGGACAGCATCAGACTACAGCACAGATTCAGCCCCCTGTGCTTCACTACAAAGCCCTCGTGCTGTTTCCTCACTGTGTGAGCCGGCCCCTGGAACAGCAACTGTGCTTTTATTACCAGCAGAGCACCAGGCCAGGGCCTTTCCTCAGGGTACCAGCAGCACAAGTGTGAGTGAAAAGTGGGAAATACCTGAGACACATCAGAAAGCTGTGTGTTTCTAGGCTGCAAATACGCTCAGAGCCTCGGGGTTAGACCGCTACGTCCTGATTTTGTAATAACATTTCAACACAGCACGTGAAGCAATCCAAGCTGTGAAAATATATTCTTAGCACTACAGATGCAGTAAAGCCATTTAAATGAATACTAATGCTGTTAGTATGCTGTGTACTGCTTATGCCGCATGGCTGTTAGCTTGCACTGGACCGCACGTGTGAAATGAGATGTTGCTTTTGTGTATATTGTTTTGAACAGCAGCATTGTGTAAAGCTCATGGTGATGCTTAAATGTGGTGCATGTTCCACGTGTCACCTTGATGCTGGTAACCCACAGAAATCACGTCAGCACATATTTCTGCACAGCCATCAGTATGTAGACTTTTACATGCTGTTATGCTGCGATATAGGATGAGCTATAGCTCAGGAGGTAGAGCGGATCTAACTGGAAGGTCGGTGGTTTGATTCCTGGGATGCCAGACTATCTCCTAACCCCAAGTTGCTCTCCGATGCATCTCTCAGTGTGTGACAGTGATGTTAGATGTGCCTGTGTGAATGAGGCAAGTTGTGTAAAGCGTTTTGGGTGCCCAGGCAGAACCAGTCCATAAAAGGCTAGTTTTCCTGTGAACGCTGGAAGCCTGATACACTGCAGTGTTTGCAGCTGAGATTCAATATCCTAAATTTTCCCCAAATGATTTACAAGTAGTGGAAACAATGTTGCACATTTGATGTTTAAAAATATGCACATGAGTGATTGTTCTCTATGTGTCCATTGGTGGTTCCATGCACTTCTACTTTAAGTTTAGTTGCTGCCCCGCCCCACCCTCCATACACAATAAAGAACGGTTTAGAATATGTCCGATCACCTCCAGCATGACGGGGCCCTCGGCTCCTATGATCTTTGATCTGCATGATAGACAGCACCTTCATCCAAACACTGAGTGAACATGAACAGTGCTGGTATTCCACCAGGAGACCTGAAGGATCGTCGGGGGATCACTCTTCACACGAGGGCCCAAAACATTATTCAGACACTTTTTTTCCTCTAATTTGTCACACATCTGTTTGCCCTCTGTGTTCAGACTGAACGAAGACGTTGACAGTGTTAATGTTTCCAAGTATCAGTGTGTGTCCCATGCTGGGGTGTTGGCCAAGTGTTTACTGTCTGACTTTTAAAAAGAATCTGCCCTGAAAGGGCAACAGAGGAGCAGAGAAAACTGAAAACAGAACAACACATTGTGGCTTTGCTTTTTTAATGAAGATGAATCTGATCTTATGTCATAGTTGGCAACTGTAACCAAAGCCAGTGTTTTGAGTTAGCGAGGGAGCCGGTGATTGGCATTTCAGGGGGAGTTTCTCTCGCCACAGGGGCAGAGCGCTTGGCTAACGTTAGCAAAATCCCAACCTCTGATATTCCAAACAGACTGTTTTGGAAGCTTTCAGCCCTCAACTTCAGCAATTTATCGGGGACTAATTAAAATGTAGATTTACGATGTTCTCAGATTGAGAAACAGTTCAGTCATTGAATTCCTTCATATGTGATGAAAAGATAAGTTTGTTTTTCACTCAGAGTCCTGCCCTGCTCATCTGCTGATTGCTAAAAAAAAGTCTTATACTCGTAGACCGAGGCACAGACGCCAGCAGCATTGTGTAAGTCCTTTAGCACAGAGTTCAAGTCCGACCGTGTGCAGTCAGGCAGTCTGCAGCGCCTAAGATGGAGCCCTCATTTGACTGAGGGAAACAGAGAGAGTGAGGTGGGTCCAAGCCACGATGTCTGAGTCAAGGGTGGAAACTCTGAATGTTCTCGCGCCACTGTGCAAAAAAGCTGCAAGCTATTACACATCACAGTGCAGCCTCTCAAGCTAAAAAAAGAAACAGGGCTCTCCTCAGCTCCCCTCAAAGAAAAAAACGTGCTCCTTCTTAAAAGAAACATCTGCCCCCAATCCTCTGCTTTAAACTGGACCTGACGCATGCTCGTGGTATTTTCCATCTTTTTAGAAATAGTGAGGAAAGAGTGAAATGACTTTCTGAACCGATTTCGTCTGACTTGAGCTGCCAGTAGGCGAAGGCTCTTTGTCCTACATACAGCATGCTATGGAAGAGATACCTGGAGGCCACCTGTACTGCAAACTGAAGCTGCATATTCATTTTAACTGCTGTAGTTTTGGTGTTGAGAAGGTGGAGCTGCAGAGACACACACACACACACACAGACACACAGACACACACACAGACACACAGACACACACACAGACACACACACACACAGACACACACACACACACACACACACACACACACACACAGACACACAGACACACACACAGACACACAGACACACACACAGACACACACAGACACACAGACACACACACAGACACACACACACACACACACACACACACACACACACACACACACACAGCCATGATCTCTGCTTCCCTGTGTCGTCTAATAACTTAGTGCCAGTAGAAAGGGCATTAATGATAAGACCTGGGGTGAACTCAGGAAATGTATCATAAATTGGAGAAAGAGAGGAAGCTGTGTTTTCGGATAAATTGTTACCATCGCTCTAGCTTTGTTCTGTTGGCTCATACTTTAATTATTAAGTGTGATTTGGAGTCATTTGGTTCATGATTTACAAACTCTTGTTTGCTGTTCATCCTCCTCAGTCTAATGCTGTCGTTGGTTGATCGCTTCACTCTAATGCAGTTCCACAAGCATTTGGCTCCTTTTGCAAAGCCTGGTAATAATTACATAATAATTACAGTTCTCTGCTTTTATTTCCATGCAGAAACACAACGTTTCTGTTAAAAGATCATTTTTTTGTTTTTCAGGAAATTAAAAGTCTGTGGATGATCAGGGTGGTGTTTGAAATGCAATACGAGGGCGCGTCTATACAACAAAAACACTATCTTTGCATTTTTTTTGTCCATCTTAAGTGATTATTCTGAGCAACATTGCAAAGTCAGAGTAATTCAAAGGTCAGACTTTCTTTCTTATCATCTGTCCAGAGAAAAGTCTTACTGGTGTGTCTGAGAGTGAAAGCAGCTTCCAGTAAGAACCACTCCCTGAAGCCCTCAGCATCCCAGCAACATCTTCACCAGACTAAACCACCTTTGTAGGAGTTTTCAGTGATATGGCTCACAAACCAAAACCCTGCTCGGTTATTCGGTTCATCCATGAACCACACCCATCTCTCAGGGTTTCACTCCCACATCAGACTGACTAACACATACTGAAACACAAACACTCTCCCACCTGATAAATCATGACTTTGAAGTTGCGTCTCTTGAGCAGCTCCGCCTCGTTGTTCTCCAGCTTCTTGATCTGGCCTCCTTGCTTCTCCAGCGTGGCTCGCACTGTCTTGACATTGACGCTCACCTTGCGCACCTTTTCCATCATCTTGTTGACACTGTTGGATGTGGTGCTGTGGCTCTTGGTGAGTTTTGTGAGCTCGCCTTGGATGCTGGTCACCGTACGCTCCATCTCCTGCTGCCTGGCCTCCAGCCCGCTCTGGGTCTGCTGGATCTGGTCCACTGCCCCGATGATCTTGTCAAGCAGTGAGAGCACCATGACCCCATTAACCTGTGGATCAGCTTTAACGCCATCATCTTTGTCCTCGGCGGCGTCCCCTTCTGTGCCCATTGTGGACAGTTCTTTCTTGGCTGCGGCAAGGGCGTTGTCTTCATCATCTGAAGGTGGAAGGTTAACCTCATCATCAGAGATCTCAGTGAGAGTTTGAGGCTCCAGCTGGGCACTTCCAAACTCCAGTGCTTCCATGGCTGCCATGTTGGTAGATTTTATAAAGTGTAATCAACCTTTTTCACCACAGTTTCTTCTGGATTACTTTCTCACTCCTTATCTTCCCACCTGCGTCTTCCTCTGCTCTGCTCTGCAGCCTCTTCTTTTTTACTTCCTATTTACAAACTCTCTAATCCCTCTCCAGCACACATACATAGAGCCTGTCTTTCTCGGCTATCTGTCCGTTCTGTCTGAAGCTCCTGGAGTCGGGCCAGTGATCAGGGGAAGCCGAGCGATGCTGGATGTGACCACATGAGCGTTAGGATGTAAATGTCTCACCAGGCAGAGAGATCCTCCAGTCAAGCTACAGCCGGCAGCGCTTTTTTTTTCCAACCCACCCTCCCTTTTTTCCACTGGGCTCTCCTCCTCTCCTCACACCCCTCCTTTATCTCCTCCCTAAATTTACAAATTTCAGTATGACTCCACCTAAGTCCAGCCCCTCATGACTCGATGGCACACCCACATGGCCTAGCCTTGTCCCATCAGCATGGCTGAAATAGTTAGCAGAGCTGCACTGATCTGCTCGTATACAAGCTGAGGCACAGCCGAAGGAGGAATGCCAAGCTGGAGCTATTCTTGTTTCCATTCCTGTCTCCCTGCTCTCCACAACATGGAAAGCAGCAGTGGATGAAAAACACAAAGAATAGAAAGCAGCTTGTAAAAGCTAACAGCTTACAGTTCTAAAGTCTAACATTTAATACTATTAGGGTAAGTTGTCCCAAGATTTTCAACCACAGCTTGAATCTTAGCGATCAGGCCCTTTTGGGTTCAGTTAAGATTGAGGCCTTGTTTAGACCGCAGCACAAGTTCAGACCAACTATTTTTTAGACTGAGGCTTAAGTCAGCGCCAGCTGGCTGTGTTGGCTCCAAAGACATTTCTTTCTACACGTGACGCTGATAAAGTATAAACTTCTTTCCACAGAAAAGAAAACTACCATGAGGTGCTGTGGAGGAAATTTATGATGTCTTTCCTAACCAAGAAGTGACATATCATATGCCATAAAAGTGACATATCAAACATGTCTCAAGGAAATTTTCTGAAAGTCAGGTTACCATCTGGTAAATCTTCCTCATTTCAAGCACTGTCGTGTAATTTGTGACAGGAAGTAATGCTGCATCTGCAACTGGGTCAGACGAGTCTGATTCCTCCTGGGTCGTTGTGCTACTTCCTCAGTGTAACCCAGTGATGTCCTTGTGTTCTCCTAGTGCTAACGTCAGCCTCTCTCTGTGTATAGATTCCCTGGACCTTGGCCTGTTTTCCTTCCCCGTGGACCCTGAGTGGATAAGCGTAAGAGTGAGTTTGGACTGGATTATTGTGTGAGTCAGCGTGTGAAGAGGAGTTTGGACCTTCCCCTGGCTGCCCTGGACCCAGCTTCGTCCCCCCAGCACTGTATATATGTATATATCTCACCTGGTGACACCTGTGTAAATAAATTCATTCAGAGTCCTGTGTTTGATTCATGCACTCGTAATCGTGACAGTTATGCAGATGGGAACTGATAAGAATTTAGTGATTATAAATTCATTATCAATATCACTTATCGATTCGATTCCCTATCGATTCTCATTGGCTCCAGTTTGAGGGTCACCATCACCTCTCAGCGGCATATCAAAGACATTACATCCATGCACATTAACTACATGCTGTGTGATCGAACATTCGTGCATGTTGGAGGTGTTCCCCGCTTTGTTGTGATCGGTGATGACAGGGGATTTCTTTATTAAATTATTATTATTATTTTGTTAAAAAAGTGAATGCACATATTGCACAGAACACTTGTCTTAAAAGTAATGCAGTACGTTACTTCATTACACCCAGGATAAAGACATTCGTGTACTACTCGTTACTTTCATGTTACTCTATAAGATCTGAACACTGTCACATAGTTACCACTGAACAATATAAACCTACAGGCTACAGTCACACACACCAACACAATCCATCCTGATGACCTCACACGTGATCTTTCTCTGTGTGTCGGTATGAGCACAAAGCAAAGATGAAAACCAGCACAAAGAGACTTCATAACGGTTGTCACGGTGATTCTACTGTAGAAACGCCTCGCCTCTGTCAGTGCGCCCCAGGGTGGCTGTGGCTACAATGTAGCTTACCATCACCAGTGTGTGAATGGGTGGATGACAGGTTATGTAAAGCGCTTTGGGGTCCTTAGGGACTAGAAAAGCGCTATATAAATACAGGCCATTTACCAAACATGAACAGGTAGAAGCGGAAGCTGCAGCCTGACTGCTGTTCAGCAGCAGCTCAGGTTATCACGGTGCTGGGTCAGCACTTCCTCAGCTTCAGCATCACTCTGCGTTCTTCGCTATTAGAGTTAGCATGCTGTTTGTGCAGGTGCTTGCTAAGAGCCAAAGTTGTGTTAACAGTATGATGCAGCTGTTTCTGTCCTGCAGCAGTCTCCACTTTACAATCGCGCTCTCGTCCTTTCTCCTACAATAATAAAAGTCTCGTCCATGTGCTCTAAACTGCGCTACTATTTCCTCCTCTGACACACGAGCTGAAATCAGCTGATTGTAGCGGGAGAACAGATAGGCAGGCATTTCTTCTTCACTCACCTGTGTTTGTACACCACTCTACATCTAATCATTATTAATCTCTGGTTCTCTTCCTGTCTTCCTCCCCAACTGGTCACTGTAGATGGGCCTGGTTCTCCAGGAGATTTCTTCCTGTTCAAAGGGAGTTTTTCCTTCCCCCTGTTGCCAAGTGATACTCACAGAGGCTCATCTGATTGTTCTCTGTATGATTGTAGGGTCTTCACCTTACAATATGAAGTGCTTTGAGCTAACTGTTGTTTTGATTTGGGACTCTAAAGTAGCAGAAACAGCTTCAGCAGGTATGCTCCAAGTCTTACTTCATTTTCATGTTCACATACTGCAGGATGACTCGTCTCCAGGATCACCATGTCCTTACTGATGGAGCTCCAGTCAGCCATGACCTGCTGGAGAGCTGTCTCCTTATGGGGTACTGTCTCTGTAGATGATGTCTTTGTGCTTTTTTCTCGGAGCCATGGAGTGATCAGCTGATCAGCTTTGTTCTCCAGTTCCTGCCCCACGGCATGCAAGCATGGAATAGGATTTTAACATGCTCACCTGCCATGTGAAAACTACCCCAGCAGTGCACTCAACCCAGAAACTGCTACAGACACACAGTGGAGTGTTTACATACAAACACTTATTTAATTAAACTCCTTCTTTACTGTATTTTATTTTTGTTTTTGTCATCTGACCTGTTTAGCTCTCTGATGTTGTATCTTAATGAGTTGGTAAATGTTTTCATGCTTTAACTGTTGTGCCACAATAATTTCCCAGATTCTGGGATAAATAAATTATTTCTCATCTCTTCTAATCTAATCTTAGCAACAAAACTTTGCAAATGTACATATCTATGACTGAGTCAGTGTAAAGAACAGACAGTTTACTGAAGCACTGACTTTGAGTGTTAAGGTTAATGATGACAGGATACCTCTGCCCTCTACGCCATGACAGCCATCCCAAAGGTAAAAGCTGTTTACTTAAATAAGTTGGGCTGCTTCATAATAACAGTCAAGAAGCTGTGTGTCATGGTCCTGGGCCATGTGGGCCCAGTGTTCTTAGTTCCTTGTATTTTTGTATTTCGTTCCTTATTTAGGCCATGTTTTCTGAGTTGCCCTGTTGTGTTGTTCCCTAAGTGTTTTCCCTTCATGGCTTTTACCCCCTGTGTGCCCCTCTGTGTATCTGTGAGCCCTCGTCTCTCCTTATGTTTTATTCCATGTTTCCCCTGCCCGTTATGTCTAAGTTCTCCCCGTGCTCTCTCTCCCCCCTGTGTGCCCTCTATGTATTTATGAGCCCTCGTCTCCCTTTGTGGTTGTTTCATGTTTCCCCAGCCCGTTATGTCTGTGTTTTCCCCGTGCTCTCTCTCTTCCTGTCTGAACCTCTGTGCCTGTACATGTCATGTTCCGTTCACCCCGCCCTGTCTCGTTATGATTATCAGTGTCACCTGTGTTCCCCGTGTGTGCCCACTTTCCTCGTTTACCCTCTGTGTATTTCTGTCTGAGTCTCCCTCTGTTCGGCGTCGCGTTCTCCCTCAAGTTGTGTGTTATTCTCCCCGTGGTTCGGTTCCTTGTACATCTCATGCTTTAGTTTTCCCAGTTTTAGTTTATTTTGTATTGCTTCTCGTGGCCAGCAATAAAGCTGTGTTTTTTGAGTTTATCCCCGTGTCTGTGAATCTGCATCTTGGGTCCTTCTCCTGCCTGCCACACAACGAATCATGACACTGTGAGAACAAAATCTTTTAACATATGATTTTTAAAAGAGGCTGATTTTAAATCTGTGGAAATCCAGCCAACATCTTTCAGTTATACAGTCATATTTGGTTATTGAAGGCATCTCCATGGCACACGTTATGAAAAACACATGGCACACACAATGAGGCAGAAAGCTGCTCCATGCAGTCGTCTGCTGTGGTAATTTATGTACATTAAGGGAATTCCATGCTCCAAAATTGCTCACTGGCAGCCTCCCAGTGTCCTGATTTAAACCCTGCACCATGTGGAACTGAGAGATGCTGAAACTACTACTGTGGCTTTCGTAATAGGAAACTTTCTACAGGTTCTCATTAGTACTGACTCAACATTTGGCTAGTCGTGGACACAGCATCTGTTAGACCTTAAGAAGAGGGGCTCTGGTAGCTCTGCTCTTTAGCTGGTAATAAACATCGTATAGGCACAAGTAAGAACATGACAATCAGTTAATCAGAACTTGATATGCAGCTCTTCATGAAAGATTTGGGAGCTAAAAACGATGTGTAGATGCAAAGCTTCTAAGTTTTCTTGATGGCTTTTGAGCTCTTTCAGTGTTTTCTGTGTCTTCATGTAAAATGCTCAGACATCAGGGCTCGGTGGGACTGAGCAGTAAGAATCGACCCCACACACTGTGATAGGTCAAAGGGATGTATCCCGCAGAAAAGCCGTGAATCACCTTCAACATTTTCAAAATATATTCCCATTGAACAGATTTCCCCATTTGCTGTATTAGCGTGTTTTGCGCAGGACATCCTTCACATCTGAGATGTGTAAGTTCGAATATCACTTCTGTGTCCATCGTCAAAACGAAAGAAATCCCCGAGATACAGATACAGTCATTTTACTTTGAAATCCTCCCATCGGACATGTTTCCTGCTGAAGTGTATCTAACTTGACGCAGCGCAGGACCACCGCAGCATCCAGGAGGAGACTGAAGTGTGAAGAGAGGGCTGACGAGCTGCAGCTTGTGAGGTGAGTGTAGATACTGTGGAGGTGGGTGTTTGAGGATTATGAACCACAGTCCACGTTTGTCCGTGTGAGCTGTGAGGCGGTGGTCAGCTCCTCTGTGTTTGCAGTGAGGTCTGTTTCAAGGTTAGTTTTACGAGCAGTGATTCGTGTTCTCGTAGAGGCACGGGATGAGGCTGTGGGGACTCGGTATCCTGCCACACAGCGGAGTTACGTCGTTGTTTATAGTTATTCATATTTAAAATGAGTGTGAATGAAGCGGCTGTAGGCCTGAGCCAGCAGCGTCCTTGAGCAGTGAAGGACAGAGCTGCATCAGCAGGGATGCAGTGACGTCAGCGATGCTCCGTAAGCCTCTGTTGATGCACTAATCACCAACAGGAACTACATTTATGACGTCGACGATTATTAATCCTCGTGATTCCTTATGTGGCTTTCATCGTCCTGGGGTGTGGAGCCCAGCCCGCTGTCGTGCGTGGCCTAGTGCCCGTAAAGCCGGTCTCTAGACGAGCATTAGCATCTTTAGCCTGTTCTAGCATCATCCGTTTACTTACAGCACACGAGTGAGACATAGACCTGCTAAAACCAGACTCCTGCCAGTGCATTCATCCTCTATACGATTTATGAGGTGTGTGCGGTGTTTCCTGTCTGTGGCGTGTCAGTGGGACTTTTGGTTTTTACAGTGCACTCGTCTTATTTGACTTCCTGCTGCTGCAGGACGCTTCCATCAGCACCGTGCAGTTTAAAGTGCGTGCCTGAGAGCTTGTACAAAAAGAGCTGATAATGGACAGATGCAAGATTATCCATACACCCTCATACAATCAGGAGGATGTTGCATCTCATTGTGTAGAGGCTGTAGCAGCCAAACAACAACGGTCAAATCCACATTTCAGTGTTTTTCTCAAAACAGATTTCCCACTTTATTCTCAAATTGACCAACAATATTTTTTTGTTGGTCCTAATACTGCGTCTTATGTCTGTGGTGTGTGGGAGGTGACCCCGATGAAGCCCACACAGAGAGGACAGGTGTAGAAATGCCCCCAGCAGGGTTTTCACCTGCAGCTTGAAGCCGCTCTCAAACAGTTTAAAGACACAAATAACTATTTGATTATTTTACAGATAAAACACTGAAGAAAATGATTAGTAACTGCAGCCCGTATAAACCTGAAACCATACTACGCTTTATTATAGGAAAGTCTGAAGAGGGCAGCCAAGTATAATGAGACTGTGGTATATTTGCTATATTATCTAGTTATTGTGCACTGTGTACTTGTTATTGAACCTTCCTGTCGTTGCTGCAGTGTTTGTTGATCCTAGCTGAGGTGGAGTGCAGAGGTCATCATGGGGGAACTGTTCAGAAGTGAGGAGATGACTCTGGCCCAGCTCTTTCTCCAGTCAGAGGCAGCCTACTGCTGTGTGAGCGAGCTGGGAGAACTGGGCATGGTCCAGTTTAGAGATGTGAGTATGAATGGTGCCAGACTGACACTGACATGTAGAAGTCATTTTTGATTATCATGGTGTAAGCTGGTTTTAGTGAATGACAAATTCCAATAATACATTTTGAAACATGTATTTCTGGTCTTTTTCTAACAACAGCTGAATCCAGATGTAAACGTGTTCCAGCGCAAGTTTGTGAATGAAGTGAGGAGATGCGAGGAGATGGACAGGAAGCTGAGTGAGTGCTGCTGAGTCTGACTCACTTTCTGTTCCCTTGTTGTGGTAACGAGGTAATCACCGAGTTTCCTTGATGAACAGGGTTTGTTGAGAAGGAGATCAAAAAAGCCAACATCCCGACAGTGGACACTGGAGAGAACCCGGAAGTACCTTTTCCCAGAGACATGATTGATCTGGAGGTAATCAGCCATTTCCAAAACAGTGTTTCCTTCTTGTCCATCGCTTTTATTGAGTTGGTACAAAATGTTGTATCTATCAAAATAACGTATCAACATTATCACAATTAACTGTGTGTGTTTGGCAGGCCACATTTGAGAAGCTGGAGAATGAACTAAAGGAGATAAACACCAACCAGGAAGCCCTGAAGAAGAACTTCCTGGAGCTGACGGAGCTCAAACACATCCTCCACCGAACGCAGCAGTTTTTTAACGAGGTTTGCTCACACGTACACTACACAGAAGAACAAAGAGTGTTAGAGTGGCTTTGTTTACGCATCGATTAAGGCAGCAGTTCCCTGTCAGACAGCAGACGATGACATTAGCTTTGCAGCTACAACATTGTCTGGAGCCGCCTGCTGTGCCTCCAGAATGTTTGGGACAAACACAGTTTTGCAGGTTTACCTCTGAACACTGGATTGTAAATCAAACATCGAGTATCTCATTGAAGTGCAGACATTTTTGAGAGATTTTATTTAAGAACTGCAGCTATGTCCATAAACAGTCCACAGCCTTCAAGTTTCTGGGACAGTGGACTGACAGCAGATCAGTCAGCTGTCAGTGGTGCAGGCCTGGTGAGGCCAGAGGAAGCAGACACAACCTCTGAAGTTGATTTAAAGTCTTGACTTAGTGTTTTATGCCTTTCGCTGCTTTTAAATGTAATTTTAAATACGAGACTGAAAGAGATGTTAGTGCAGGTGAGGGCGGGCATCATTAGGCTGGATAAACCTACAGCGTCAGACAGGCAGGAGGCGGTTAACTCAACATGGATGACTGAGAGAAGACAAAGTGCATGATGGCAGAATTATTTCCATGATTAGGAAAAAACCCTTTCATAACACGTAACCAGGACAGAAACACTCAGGCAGGCGTGTCCCCGTCAGAGTCTACCGCCACCGTTAGCCTAGTTTACAACAAAGCACTGATTACTCTCACAGTCTGTACACAGACATACTGGGACGGGTGGAACCAAAGTGACCAGTGGTGCAGTGAAGGGCTCAGACACTGATAACACAGCACACCACAGTGCAAAGGACCCAAAACTAACTGCAAAAGCATGATGGGAAAAACTTCAATATCAGAGTCAGTCATTAATGTGAGGCCAGCTTTTCTGTTACTGGGCACCAGAGTGGATGCAGACAGACCCACAAACCAGCTGCTCTGGGACTTTTCTGTCCTGGCCTGGTCCCAGTTCTGTTCGTGGTTATAGTGTGGAGCTCCTGTTTCCCGCTGTCTCTGTGTTACCTTACTTCCTGTTTTATTTTGGTAGTCTGTTGTCCAGTGTGTGTTGCACTCAGTTTTACTGCCTTGTTTTCACCTGTATGTTTGCACACCTGTTCCCTTGTGTGTCTATGCTGTATGGCCTCAGTCCTGCCTTTGTCCTTCTTGTACTGTGTGCGCTCTGGCAGTGATGTATTCGTTGTTTTATTTAATCAGGATCACTTTCCTGTTGAACAAATACTATAAGCTTCTTCAGTTTCCCATTCCATGCACCTGCTCTGTTCCAGGTCACATGAGTCTGTGCAACAAATTTGTGACTAGCTGACCTAAAAACGGCTTTCGAACATAAAATGTAAAAGAATGGTTCTAGTAGTCACAGCACTCTGCAGTAACTCACTGGAACATGTGTTAACTCTTTATTTGATGTTTCACACCCTGTGCAGCTGTTACAGGCCTTGCAGCGGCAGTGCAAAAGTCTTTGTGTGATGCATGGGCCTAACTGCTAACTTCCTACACCTGATGAGGTGCTTTTTGTTATTTTGTTGGCAGATGGAGGATCCTAACCTGCTGGAGGAGTCATCGGCTCTGATGGAGGGTAGTGAGGGGGGCCGCGGGGCCCCACTCAGACTGGGGTAAATAATAAGGATAAATGTATAAAGTAACATCAATTTAAAAACTAAAAATGATCTTCTGGCTCTCTCATGGAAAGTGATCCTGGGGAACTATAAAGTCCACAGTGAAGGAATGGTTAATGGTGAAAGGACTTCCTCTTATGAGCACTTTATACAACGCGCCTCGTTCACACAAGCAGAAGGGCTTTCTCTCTAACACTCACACTCCACTGGATGCATCAGAGAGCAACTTGGGGTTAGCATCTTGTCGAACAGTGTTTGGCAGGCAGACTGGAGCAGGCAGGGATCGAACCGTCAACCTTCTGATTAGTAGATAACCTGCTGTACCTGCTGAGCTACAGTCAGTCTAAACATCAGAAAAAGCCAACCTTATCTGCTGATGCAAGCGGAGCTAGATGCTAAATGCTCACCACAGTACTGAAGAAGTACTGAGACTGTTGTCTCTTATAACTGCTCTCTCTGGGAGTTTGCATGTTTAGCTCATTTGGCTAAAGGCGTGTCGGCACAGTACTCGTCAGAATTTCATCAAATATATGATCCTGATCCCTTAGTGCAGGGATAGGCAACTCCAGGCCTCGAGCGCTGGTGTCCTGCAGGTTTTAGATCTCCCCCTGGGTCAACACACCTGAATCTAATGATGAATTCGTTATCAGGCCTCTGGAGAACTTCAAGACATGTTGAGGAGGTCATTGAGCCATTTCAATCAGCTGTGTTGGACCAAGGACACGTCTCAAACCTGCAGGACACCGGCCCTTGAGGCCTGGAGTTGGACACCTGTGTCTTAGTGGATCTCAAGGTCACATTTGTCACTCGTGAACTGTGATCGATTATAAGCTGCAACGTTTCTGTCGTGCTGGTTTCGTGTCTGTGCAGTTTTGTGGCTGGAGTGATCAGCAGGGAGAGGATTCCCACCTTTGAGCGGATGCTGTGGAGGGTGTGCCGTGGTAATGTCTTTTTAAGGAAGGCAGAGATCGAGGACCCACTAGAAGACCCCACCACAGTGAGTATACTAACAGTGGAGCTGTGGAGAGTAGTAGTGAGAACAGAATTTCAAACAAGAATGGGATAATAAAGCAGATGAATAATACATGTGGGGTTGAACACAGAGCACTATCTAATGTTTCGTTCCCTCTCAACAGGGAGACCAAGTCCACAAGTCAGTGTTCATCATCTTCTTCCAGGGTGACCAGCTGAAGAACCGGGTGAAGAAGATCTGTGAGGGGTGGGTGTTGCATGAAAAACCGTTGCTGCTGTCACTGTTAGGTTTTAGAATGTAGAATCACGCAGCGTCATGCTTATGTTTAGTCCTGACACCGTTTCACGATCACATAGTAGCATCACAGCTGAGTGCTAGTGAAGGTGGGAATGTGAGCGCTGTGTGACAGCTGTAAATCCACAGAGTGGAACATTTTCTGTAGAGAGTGACACACATGTCCCGTCTGTCTGTCGTCACGAAAGGCTTTGATCTTATTCTAGTGAAATGTACGACATGTCCAGTGTAACATGGCCTGTGATAAAGTCAGGGAGGGGCGGGGCCATCTGCTGCGACCGGTGTGTTGCACGCTGTGTGGTCAGACTGACTGTGGCGCTCCTGCAGGTTCCGTGCGTCGCTCTACCCCTGCCCAGAGACCCCGCAGGAGAGGAAGGAGATGCTGGCTGGAGTCAACAGCCGCATCGATGACCTCCAAATGGTAAGTTATGTGTGCTCTACAGGCATCAGCCAAATGCTTACAGTCTTGTAAAAATAAAGCAGAGGGGAGGAGTCGACCCTGGACAGATGCCGCAGAGCTGTTAGCTGTGCACTTCTTTTGCTCACTAAACCAGATGAAATCCATGAGACGCTCTGGCTCCTGCACCTTTCCTTGAGAACATTTATTTCCAGTCAAATTACAAAGGCCCTTGTAGTGTAGACAGGCTTCATTGTGCTACACGTCTTATCTCTGAAAGAGCCGCGTCCTTTATGTGCTGTGGTTCCCCCGTTTCTCCTTATTAAGACAGGAAAAAAGCCTGTTCTGCTTGAAAGGTCTGCACCGGTCTGATGCTGCCAGACGCCCTGCCACAGCAGAGCCGAGCAGTACACTGAAATACAAGTTGTGTGAATGAATATGACGGAGGTTTTCTGCACTGCTAAAACTGCACATTTCAAACTTCAACAAGAAAACGTGAAAAATCAAAGAAGCGTGCGTCAGGTTAACAGAATGAAACATCCTTCCACGCTGCTGCTGTAGGTGCTGAACCAAACCGAGGACCACCGTCAGCGAGTGCTGCAGGCTGCTTCTAAGACCATGCGGGTGTGGTTCATCAAGGTGAGGAAGATGAAGGCCATCTACCACACGCTGAACCTCTGCAACATCGACGTCACGCAGAAGTGTCTGATAGCTGAGGTGTGGTGTCCTGTCTCAGACCTGGACTCTATCCAGTTTGCTCTGCGCAGAGGAACGGTGAGTTTGGTCCTGTCTCTGCAGCCTGTCGCACATTTCTCTGTTCTGCTTCTCGTGCTGTGCATCTGAGCCCACAGACACCCACGGTCACAAACCTGGACTCAGGTTGGGATCTCTAGTCCTACTTTGGAGAATTTTTATAAAGTAAGCAAAAAGAAACTAGAATGTCTCCAAAGAGAATCGCTGTGTCTTAGTTAGGAGTCAACTTTATTGTCATTACACATGTATAAATACGGGTGAACCAAGTGCAGTTTGCATCTAATCAGAAGTGCAAAGAGCAGATGATGTTGTTGAAATGTTCCCATAGTTACTACCCAGCAGTAAGTCAGTAAAACTTTATGGCACCTTTTAAGAAATACAGTCACGAAGTGCTTCACAAGAGCCAACAATGCATAAAAAACGTGAATACAAAACAGGTTTAAAACAATATGTTTTTAACTGGAGGCGACTGATCTGAAGTCCGAAGAGAGAGTTCCAGAGCGTGGGCCCACTGAACACACGGCTCTGATCCTTTTGTGTTCAGCTCAGTGTGGGGCGCCGCAAGCCGGCCCTGGTCACAGAACCACGAGGTACACATGGGTGCAGAAGCTCTCTGATATAAACTAGTGCCTGCACGTGAAACGCTCTCCATGTTAATAAAAGAATCTTATATTGCACGCTGAAATAAACCAGAAGCCAGTGCAGCTGCATCAGGATTTTGTCGAAGCCTGTCGGGATCATTCTGAGCAAACGCTCTACGGAGGTTTTGCTAAGACACGTGTGCACTGCAGGAATCCAAATGTGATGAAACAACAGCGTGAATAATCATTTCCAGTTCAGGACGTGACACAGTGCAGCTTATGTTTGAGATGATAAACACAGGAAGGAGTCACAGAACCAACACGTCCAAGTGTCTCCTTTATCCCAGACACATGTTTCTGCTGCACAGACAGTTATTTCAGTTTGTCTCGATTTAGTTGACGAAAACTGTCTGTACAGCTGAATATCATCTGCATAGCAGAGATAAGAGATGTCTGAGCAGAATGGAAGGGAATGTATAGAAAAACACTTCTATATGTCATATTTTACATTTAAGTTGGCACAGGGCAACAAAAGCCTCAGAAAGCTGCGTAATGCTTAAAGAACACCTGACGGGGAATCTCCCTCTTTAGACTAATAAGTTACCTCAGCGGTCCCAAACCTTTTTTGCACCACGGACCAATATTTTCACGGACCGGCCTTTAAGGTGTCGTGGATAAATCCAACACAATAAAGTGATAGGACCGAGACACAAACTGTGGTATCTTGCACCAGTACCAAGAGAAGATTTATTCATAGCACACGGGAAAAGACCCAGGGAAACCGAGTTAATGATCAAAACCATAAATTTCACACCTGAGCCTCAATTCTTGGTACCAAACGAGCCCCCGTGGGTTGGGGACCGCTGATAGTTGGATGAGGACAGTATCTGAGAGATGCTCTGTGTTTAGCTGTAAAGACAACGTTCACTGGTCTGTGGACCTGTGGATAAGGAACATGGCCATGTTCTTGGTACAGGGCGAGGTCACAGTGACTGTGAAACTCACTGAGGTCTGAGGTTTTCTAAACGAGGCTTTATTTCACAGGAGAGGAGTGGATCAACAGTGCCCTCCATCCTAAACAGGATGCAGACCAAACAGACTCCACCCACCTTCAACAAGACCAACAAGTTCACATCAGGCTTCCAGAATATTGTGGACGCCTACGGCATCGGAAGTTACCGGGAAATCAATCCAGGTCATTGGCTCATATTGAAATGACTGTTCATTCAAACTTGTGATTGTGACTGCGGTGAATGTGAAGCTCTCGCTGACTCTGCAGCAGTTCAGTGTTCAGGCCAAACTAATCGAGTGTCAACCAAACGAACAGAGTGATTTTGGTTCTGTTACAAAGGATTCGTTACTTTGTGTGTAAAATTTGCTTCTAGCCAAACATTTTAGTGAAGTTTCAGCAGCAGAGTTGGATGATGGTTGTTTGGATCCCTGTGTGCCTACAGCTCCGTACACCATCATCACCTTTCCCTTCCTGTTTGCTGTCATGTTTGGTGACATGGGCCACGGCCTGTTGATGACCTGCGCTGCCCTCTACCTGGTCATTCGAGAGAGTCGCCTCCTCGCCCAGAAGAGTGACAATGAGGTACGTTAACACAAGTAGAAGTAATCCAATATAGTAAATCATCGTTGTTCAGTCAGTGAGCAGAAGCATCATATTCCAGTGTTTTCTGTTTGCTTCTGTAGATGTTCAACATGATTTTTGCTGGGCGCTACATCATCCTCCTGATGGGGATCTTCTCCGTCTACACAGGCGTCATTTACAATGACTGTTTCTCTAAGTCACTCAACATGTTTGGGTCTGGCTGGAGTGTCAGGCCCATGTTTGGCCCCAAAGGAGCCAACTGGACGTGAGTTCAGGCTTTTTCTGCATCACAAATGAAGTTTAGATTTCCACTTTTCCTGTTTGTGACCACTACCAGACTAAAACCAGTACTGAATGTCATCCCCAGCACTAACTCGAAGCAGCCAACTAGAAGATTAAACTTACTTCAGTCTCCAAGAAATAACTGAAAACACTATTGTTATGACCCGGCTGTAGCTGGGACGTAACAGCTAAACCTTTAAAATGACCAACAGTAGCACAAACACAGCCTCAGAGGAAAAAACGAATCTGATGCATGTAATCCAGTTCAGTGTGTGAGCCTGCAGGAACCTAAAGGAGGCTTCTGTAGTCAGAGCGGGCAGGGATCTGCTGACTGGCCACTTTGTCAGGAGCACTTGTTCAGCTGCTTGTTAACAGTTCTCTAATCAGCCAATCACTCACTTTGAACACGGCATGGTTGTTGTGCCAGACGGTCTGGTCCGCTGAGATCATCTCAGTGAGCAGCAGCTCTTTGGTGAAAATGCCTGTTTGATGTCAGCGCTAACAGGAAGGTAGCAGTAAGTTAATAACATGCAGGAGAGCATCTCTGCACAAACTCTCATATTTAAGAGTGTTAGAATTTAAATGCAGCAAAGCTAATTATACAAAACACAAGATAACTGACTGTCAAAGTAAGACAGGAAGTCAACATCATCATATGGGTCCAACCTGTTACTAGCCAGGTGTAACTAAAGAAGTGGCCAGTGTGTGTGTGTTGGCAGGTTCGTGCTCTAAACTGTTTCTCATCTTGCAGCATGGATTGTAGTTCTTCTCCTTCCGTCTGTCCTAGGTCTGAGACTCTTGATGGAAATGCAGTTCTCCAGTTAGATCCTGCTATTCCCGGCGTGTTCGGTGGACCTTATCCACTCGGAATTGACCCGGTAAACAATACATGTACTCACTATAACAACTAAATCAAATTACCGGCTCTAATTTTCTCCAGTGCACGACAACCTGCTCATTTCATCTTGGGCTGGTGAAATCAGTGATAGGAATGCCAATAATCCAGTTTGTGAGCCAAGCAACAATCGATCCTGTCAGAGCTCCATAGCTGTCGGTCCTGTGTTACAGAGATGATTAAACACCCCACAGATGTGAGACCGTGTGACACAATGAGTCACCAGCCCCTGAACCCTGTCTGAGAAAACTGCAGTATCCAGTAGGGCTGGGCCACATCATACCGTTCACGGTGATACCAGTATAATGTTGGGCAACGATAAGAAAATGAGATATCGCGATAGAATATGGGTAAAACGCGCAGGCGCAGTGCCTTTGTTTTCATACGCGCATGACGGAAAAAGCATGGCGGCGAAAGCGGATCGTTGAGTGAAACAGATGAACCAGAACTGGTTTGTAAAAATGCTGCAGCTTCACTGGTGTGGAACTGGTTTAGCTTTCGTCCGTCAGATACACAACAAAGCACTATTTTTGGTAGCGCATGCTAGCGGGCCGTCGTTATTACCGTGTTGTTTGGAAAATACGGCACACTTAAAATCAATCCTTTGATTTTTCTGAAAGTCGACAGAGCCCCTTATAATCCCGTGTGCCTTATGTATGAACTCTGGTTGTGTTTACTGACCTCGAAACGATTTTATGTGCACGGCGCTCGAAAATCTGTCAAATGTTTCAGTACGACTTTGCTAAGCTACGAAGCCGCACCGCTTGATGGATTGTGGGAGCATTACGGCTATCGTAGGCGGAGCCTCGCGGAGTGATACGTACTGTGCTTCAGCATAATGTTACCGTGTTGTGTGTGTATAACTGTTTTTAAGTTTTGTGGATGTTATACATGGTTATGCTGAGGATGTGTCGGCCAGTTTCCACTGGAAATGCCTTTTGGTTAAACTGTCAGCAAGGAATTTGCATTTGCACTGTTACATTTTTATATAACTTTAATGCACATAAAAAACAGCTGCTTGTTTAAGTGAAAATACATTGATGGGGTTTTTTTTCACTAATAAAGTTGTGGAGTTGTAAAGTATTTTGTCTCGTGTCAAGTACATCGTCAGTTATATCGTTATCGCAAATTTTCAGATGTATATCGTGATAAATACTTTTGGTCATATCGCCTCATATCCAGCTCCAGAGCTGTTTCATAAACTAACAACTGTACCTTTAAAAAAGACCATCTGTCTGAGATCACTGAGAGGTCAGCACAGACCTGTATGTCAGCCTGTTTGTACTTGTGTCAGAGTAGCAGGGTGCTCTTCGTTGAACCTGCTGTGTGCTCTCTGCAGATCTGGAATATTGCCACCAACAAGCTGACTTTCCTCAACTCCTTTAAGATGAAGATGTCCGTCATCCTGGGCGTCATCCACATGATATTTGGAGTGTCTCTCAGCCTCTTCAACCACCTGTAAGAGTCACACTGAGGGCTGATACTGAATGTTCAAACACTTTTAAGGTTGTGTGCCGTCTAGCTTCATATTCACAGCTGATCATTTTCAAACAGGCACCATGCTGTTCTGTTGTTCATGTGTGACCTCACTGCGCTGCAGGTACTTCAAGAAGCCTCTGAACATTTTCCTGGGCTTCATCCCAGAGATTGTCTTCATGTCGAGCTTGTTTGGCTACCTTGCCCTGCTGATCTTCTACAAGTGGACAGCCTACACCGCCCGGACTTCCAAGGATGCTCCCAGCCTGCTCATCCACTTTATCAACATGTGTCTCTTCAACTACGGTGACCCCACCAGCAAACGCCTCTACGAGGGACAGGTGCTCCTTCCATTACCCACCCTCTCCTAACATATCCGCGTCACACTGACATGTTAGAGTCGTGCATGGACGTTCTCTCAGCAGTTCTACAGAGCAAACAGATATTTCATTGTGCTTTACTTTCCTGATGACCTTTTTTCAGAAACTTGAGGTCGAGCTTCACTGTAGAACAAAAACAAACAGAGCAGCTTGGAGCAGTTTGAGCTTTGCTTATTGATACCATCTCTTCTCATAACGGTGCAGGTCGTGTCGTTCTGTCAGTATGCCGAGGTTTTAAATTGTTAATTTTTTTTGCAGTTTTAAATCGAGGTGTGTGTGTGTGTGTGTGTGTGTGTGTGTGTGTGTGTGTGTGTGTGTGTGTGTGTGTGTGATTTGAAATTCCTTATCATTCTCACCTTTCAGTATGATGGTTGTGCTGCTGGCACCTAGTGGGGTTCATTTATATACTATATATTATAACACAGTATACAACAGTTCCACCTTAAAACATGAACATGGACAACCTGCACGGATGCTTTGTTGTTAGTGAAACGCTCTAGTGGTACAGTTGGGGTCAGGTATATACATTCATTACGGGGCTTAAAATCATGGTAATTTTGGCTTTTAATGATTCCTTTGAGTTGTTTTCAGCATCTTTCATCTTTAATGACTAAGAAAAATAATTCAGTGCACAAGTTTGAATTTATTTAGGATTTTCTCATTTTAAAAAACCAAAAACATTAAATTCCCCACTCGCCTCTGCAGGCGGTCAGTCCTCCAAGCTCGGGTCCTCTACCAGAGGCCTGGGAGCTTGAGGGTCCTGCAGTATCTTAGCTGTTCCCAGGACTGCGCTCTTCTGGACAGAGATCTCCGATGTTGTTCCCGGGATCTGCTGGAGCCACTCGCCTAGCTTGGGAGTCACCGCACCTAGTGCTCCGATTACCACGGGGACCACCGTTACCTTCACCCTCCACACCCTCTCGAGCTCTTCTCTTCTCTTCTCTTGGTATTTCTCCAGCTTCTCGTGTTCCTTCTTCCTGATATTGCTGTCATTGGGAACCGCTACATCGATCACTACGGCCGTCTTCTTCTGTTTGTCTACCACCACTATGTCCGGTTGGTTAGCCACCACCATTTTGTCCGTCTGTATCTGGAAGTCCCACAGGATCTTAGCTCGGTCATTCTCCACCACCCTTGGGGGCATCTCCCATTTTGACCTCGGGACTTCCAGGTTATACTCGGCACAGATGTTCCTGTACACTATGCCGGCCACTTGATTATGGCGTTCCATGTATGCCTTGCCTGCTAGCATCTTGCACCCTGCTGTTATGTGCTGGATTGTCTCATCTTTACACAGCCTGCACCTGGGGTCTTGCCTGGTGTGATTGACCCCAGCCTCTATGGATCTTGTACTCAGAGCTTGTTCCTGTGCTGCCATGATTAGTGCCTCTGTGCTGTCTTTCAGTCCAGCTTTGTCCAGCCACTGGTAGGATTTCTGGATATCAGCCACCTCCTCTATCTGCCGGTGGTACATACCGTGCAGGGGCCTGTCCTTCCATGATGGTTCCTCGTCTCCCTCCTCTTTCTTAGGTTTCTGCTGCCTGAGGAGCATCTCCTTGGCAGATCCCGCACTTGATGCTGACTTGTGCTATGGGCTTGAGGTTGGCCTCCAGTGTTGCCTGCCACATCCCCATTGAGTTCCTGACGAAGGCTCTCAGGGTCCTGTTGATCTTGTACCGTTCTCGGCATTCCAGGATCCAGGTGTGGGGCATTGAGTCATAGGCCTCCTTGTAATCAGTCCAGGCAGTGCACAGGTTGGTCTCGGCTGACTGCTCAGTCGACCAGTAGCTGGTGTTTTGCGCCTCTGGTATTCTTGGCCCTTTCTGTGCCTTGCTCATGTATTGACCCGTGTGCCTGTTCATCTTAGCTGCTATGATGCCTGACAGGAGCTTCCACGTGGTGCTGAGGCAGGTTATTGGTCGGTAGTTGGATGGGACCGGTCCCTTCTGGGGGTCCTTGAGGATCAGGACTGTCCGGCCTTCGGTTAGCCATTCCGGGTGTCTCTCATCAACTAGCAGCTGGTTCATTTGTGCTGCCAGTCGCTCGTGGAGTGCAGTCAGCTTCTTCAGCCAGTAGGCGTGAACCATGTCGGGGCCTGGTGCTGTCCAACTCTTCATACTGGAGACCCTTTCTTGGATGTCTGCCACTACAAGCTGTTGTTTAACAACATTAGTTGTTCGTTAGTTATCAGTTCTTGTTGCAAGATGAAGGTGAAGATCTGGCAGCAGTTGTAGTTTTTCTGTTATTTTTAGTTACATGTGATCGATTAGAGCATGTTAGGTTTTTAAAGCACAGCAGAGCTCGTATTTTGAAGTCTTGTGGGTTTCATTGTCAGTGTTTAGATGCAACAGACAATCTATTATGTTGTGCTCTGTATTTACAGTTTGAGGTACTGTTTTAGACCAAGACCTGTTTGTACAATGCTCATTTCTTAATTAACCTCTCTCTTTGAATCTTTAGGTGGCGATCCAGGTTTTGTTGGTGCTGATTGCCCTTGCATGTGTTCCCTGTATGCTGATTGTGAAAACTATGGTGCTTCGGCGTCAGCACCTGTGGAAAAAGCACCTGGTATGTGCATCTGACCACAACTAGAACCCTACTTCTATCTTTCATTACTGTTAAGTTACTGTTAAGTTATAACCTTTGATATAACCTTTTGTTTTCTTACTCCTGTCATTCATTTCAATGCACATTGTATTGTGTAACGTGGTTGGTTGTGCTGCCATGAAAACTGCTTAAAGCCAGCTTTGGAAACGTTGATATTTTAGCGAGAAATGTACGATAACTACTTCACAGACAAAGGACACCCTAAAATTCGATGATACTTTGATTCAGTTGTCTTAACTGTATATTTGGCAGTTTTCTATCCAAAATGATGACGACCATTACCGAGTGCTACCTTGGTAGATATGCCACCTGGAGCTTTCATATCTCTCACTGGTTATGGATCTCATTCACTGAAGATCAGCAGAGTTAAAACCTCACAAAGACTCTTTATAACTCGTAGCTTTGTGACATGTGGGGCCTGATCTTTGCATGTCGAGCAGATGAGCTTTAGCAGAGTTATACATGCTCACACGTTGTAAGAGAGGTGACTGTGGACTATGCAACTTTCTGCATGTATTTAAAGGTTTTTATCAACATTGTCTGAACAGACCTAACTGGCTGAGTTTGTACTGATTTCTATGTTTAGGAGCAGGGTTGTTTTTCACTACACAGTACTTTGCCTGAATGCTTCTCTTCTGGGAGAAGACGGCCAATAAGCAACACTATGGCAAACATTAGTTTAGAAAAGGAGTTTCTATTTATTAACACCAACAAACAGTCAGCTCTCAGCACAGCAGCACAGCACAAACTGTCTGAAGAGGGCAAAACAAACACTTGGGACTACTTAAGCAAACGAGAAAAGATTAGCCAGCTGGCTGCAATCATAGATCATAAAGACTGATGTCATTGGGCTGTGAACCCAGTTATGAAGTGTCAGACTAAGTGTTTTCACTGTCGCCATTCAAAGTGGACGTGACAGGCCGAGTGTGGCGTGAGTCTGAACGCTCGCTAATGACTGTGAGTCACACGCTGTGGATAACTCTGCTTTCTGACAGATAATTCACTGTTTGTTTGTTTTGCACGAGCCAAAATGATCCAAACTGAGTAGCTCATCAGAAAATTGACTGTCTCTGCAGCTCTTTTCTGATGCTTCAGTTAATTTGGTCAAATTAGCCACAAGAAGGACTTTTTCCCATCAGGCCTGTCTGGTCAAAGGGACATTTGACCATTAGTGGAAAACTGTGGTCATTATCAGCAGAACACAGCTGTCACAGTAATGATTCCAGCCCCATTGTTCAATTCAGTTTTTTATATCGTTATATTGTGAGGGAAAGACAATCGTTCAGAGAAAATCCCATCCATCAAATGACACCGTAGTTTTCCTCTTGACCCAGAGGCCACGAGGTTTGCCAAGCTCTCAAAGGGCTGACACAGACAGCCAGTTTAAAATCACTTATAAAGCTAACACGCCTCCTTTGGACAGTGGGAGGACAGGGAGAGCCTATAAACTGAAGGCACCAGTGGATTCAAACCCACAACCTTGCTGCCAGGTGACTGTGCTGTCACATTAAACCACCTTCCCAAATTCATGTAGGTTAGCTGTGTTACAGCTAGCTGATATTATCACACACAGCCTTTGGACACATGGTGAAACTGCAGGTTTTGCTTTTCAAATTTAAGATTACTTCAAGGTCACAAAAACGCTTTTAGCCATGCTTCAGTATTTGTTTCCCAGCAGTTGTAAATCTCACACGAATGATGATGAGATCTGGGAGCTGTACAGCTGTTAGCTGGACGGGTCTTCAGGTCTTTGTGCTCAGCTGTGATTGAACCAGTGAGACTATTTTGCTCTCCAGTGAACGATTGCTTATTGAAATTTGAACCATTATACTTGATAAGGTGGTAAATATATCTATTTTTCTCGGTTTGTGGGTGTCCTGATTTACAAATTGGAGTAAATTAAGAAGGAAGCATCATCCTAAGGCTTGCTTTAAGCTCGACACAGCTCTTGTGGCTTTTGTATCTAGTCACAGAAGAGGGAAGAAACCCCTGCAGAGAATCTAGAGCAGTCTTTAGAGCAAACAGGCGTGTCCTCATCATGCACCGGACTCACTCAACAGGGCACGCAGAAGTTTGGAGGGGTGCGGGTGGGCAACGGGCCCACAGAAGACGAAGCTGGCATCATGGACCACGACCAGCTCTCCCAGCACTCAGAAGAAGGCGATGAGGTGAGTCTCATCACTGCCACATTCTGTCCTCTCTCAGATTCTGCTTTGAATTGGTTTCTGTTTCGAATATATATTTTAGTAGGATTGTGATGTGAATGATGCTTTCAGCGTCATATGGGCTCTGACTATTCCCTGGGCTCCCACAGATGCCCAGAGGTCACAAAGCACAAAATGTTGCAGCTCCATGTTTCAGATAGGACATATAGAGCAATGGCTGCTTATTTCAGGTGCAAATGGACTGAAATAAACACACTAATATCCCTTTATAGAGATATTACAGTGACGTGATCACAGCAAATGAAAAAAGATGGCTTTTCCATTTCAGGAACATAAATATGAACGAGAACCACCCCCTTTGTTTCAGTCAGTGACACAGGGGTCGGGTGTCTCTGGCTTCTCTTCATAATAAATCTTGAGTGTTTTTGTCGTGATGACTTACACTGCACAGTTAGCAAGGCTGCATTTATCATCCATTCACAAAGTAAATATGTAATGTTCTGGGACTTTCTCTGGAGATCCGTCTGGCTTCCTTAGAAGGATTACTTCCAGATCCTGACGATTTAATATGAGAATCAAACCTGTGAACCGTGTGGAAAAGCACAGTGGGTCCATGCGATGCAACTCTCACATCCCTGAAGTCGAGTTAAAGTTGAAGTGGTGTGGAAGCTGGTTCTGCATATCAATGCGTCACTCCACTGTGGCTCAGACAGGAAACACAAGAGGGGAGGTTCCTGTTAAAAACTGAGTCATGGTAAGAAGACAGGACACCCACTTTAAAGGTTTTACACATCACCACTAGGGCTGCTCAATTAATCGAATTTTAATCTCGATTACGATCTGGGCTTTCAACGATCATTAAAAATGACTGAGCCGATTATTAGCCCCTCCCTCGTGCTTTACTCTCGCGCTGCTCCGTGTGGACCGGCCTTTAAGGTGTCGCGGATAAATACAACAAAATAAAACTAGTACCGGTACCGAAAAAAAGAAAATTTATTCATAACACCCTGAAAAGACCCAGGAAAACCGAGTAAACGATAAAGACGATAACAAAATAACGCTGAAAACCGATAAAAACCCTGAAAACTAAACATTTCACACCTGAGCCTCAACTCTCGCGGCCCGAAACCAAACGACTCACGGACCGGTACCAGTCCGAGGCCCGGGGGTTGGGGACCGCTGATTAAGAGGACCCGAGGGAAGCTCGGAAAGCTAAGCAGAAGTTATTTGGAGAGGAGAGTGACTGCCGTTGGTTGAAAAGAGGTAAAAAACTTCAGTGGTGTGGAAACATTATGGGTTCAGTCAGACGTGGATCAAGTAGACACAGTGTGTAAACTTTGCTACGGTGTCGTAGCTGCAGCACAGAGCAACACTGCAAAGTTCACTAAACATAGATGTTTACATTTTTCATTTATTTCTTATATTGCAAACATTTGCACTGTTATCAGTATTTGCACTATTTATATTATTTTTTGACAATCTTTAAAGTCATTATTCAACACGTTGTTATTGTTAAATAAATATCGTCAAATAATCGAGATCTCAATGTCAGTGAAAATAATCGTGATTATCATTTTTGCCATAATCGAGCCGCCCTAGTCACCACATAATACAGAATCATCTGGCCTTAGCAGGTAAACACAACCTCAGACGACCAACAGCATGTGACATATTACACCGTGTCATTATTTGACAAGAATGAAGCTAAATTGCAGAAGCAGTGAGTGGAGGAAGTTCAGCCTTTAGCAGGTTAAGTAGCAGCAGGTGTGACCACCTCTGCGAAGCAGAACTTGGCCTTCAAGCTTTACGCTGTATGTTAACACAAAGCCACAGTCTTCCTAAAAGTGGAAGTCCGTGCAATGCTCAGAGAGACGGCAAAAAAACATAAAGCTTGTTCTGCAGCCTGAGCATCTCACAGCGAAGGACTTGACCATAAACGTCTTCGTATACCAAAGTATTATAGCGTCAGGTGAGGTGTCACCTGTCTGACGGCTGAAGCTCGGTTGACACGGGGTCAGCAGGAGTTGGAGGTGTCGTAATGGCCCAGTCAGTGACTGACATGCTGTGGTGGGACCTTCAGACATCTGTGCATGAAGTGGGAAGAAGAGTGTTTCAGGTTAAATGAGTGATGACATGGTGCAGCGTGTCCCGTGCTCTTCACTGAGGTGGGCTTCAGGGATGTTAGAGGTGTCGTTTCTTTTTACCATGACTGTAACATCAGAATTTTAGTTTACACTACAGGGACTCGTCACTTTTTAAAAACCTGCACAGAATAACAGTTGTGATTGAGACCTAAGCATTCTGGGAACAAACCTGAGCTCTTATTCACATCATTCACATCATAAACATGACAGAACTGAATGATTGTGTACGGGTTACAGAGCGAGACATCTTATTGATGAGTTCCACACACGTCCTCGCTTGGATCATGTCCCATTAAATCTGGGTGATGAAAACTTCTGAAAGATTTGATTGTGGATCGCACCACTGACCTTTCACCTTTGCTTACTTTCAAGCACTCAGAGGAAGAGCCGGTAAGATTCAGAGTTTAACGTTTCCTGAGCATGTCTGAATGCTGGCTTGCTTCATTTGGTTTTTGTCATGTTTGAATTGTTTAAATGTGCTTTAATCCTGAACTGCCAGGCATGCATGAATGAAGGTACATGTTTGTTTGCATGACAGAGTGAAAAAGCCTCTCGCCCTGTGACAGGTGTGTTGAGTTCGTATATAGAGCTTTTCTATTCTAAAGCACTTTATAAGGATACTTGGTGTGCAGACTGGAGCAGGCAGGGATCAAACCACCAGCCTTCCAATGAGGAGATGACCTGCTCTTCATCCAGAGCCACAGTCATCATTATGGAAAAACGCAGAACGTGTTCAGATATCCAGTAACTGGGAAAAGATGAAGCAACAGTTGTTACTTTGTGACCAGATCAAAGAGCAACAGGTCAAGGGTCAGTTTTCACTAAAATCCATCTAGTTGTACTTCTGCACAACCGGAGTTGTTGCCCCCGTCTCACCGTTTCGCCCCTAAAGCTGCGTCCATAGTCAGTCAGGTACAGCCCAAATTTCAAGCTGTCACCTGAGCAGAAGTCTACCTTTTGTTTCCACTATCAGCGGAAATGTTTCCAATTCAGTCATTGGCCTCAGTGTTTTGTGCCATTATGGCATGCTCGTATTCATACTTCTGTTTTTCATTAGTGATCCTTTGAATGGGAACAATGACTCCTGCTTCCATGAACTCCATTTGTCTGATCCAAAGACAAAAGGGGAGCATGGAAAGAGGAAACCAGATCAGCGCCAAGCAAAACCGAACAAAAGCTACACGGAGCGTTTGACTGCCATGTTTCCCCCTCCCTGCTCGCTCCACACAGGAAAGGCTAGCCTCGCTCCAGGATGGAGAAAATGGAGGAAGTGCGCGGGCTTTACAATAAACAAACACCTCCCTGAGCTGTGATCTGGCTGTGGATGAAGAAACTTCTCTGCTCTTTGTTTTAAAGCTGATGAGAGAAGTCACAGGCAGAGGTCAAAGGTCAAAGCAGCTTGTCAGCAGCAGAAGTAGCTGTTTCCCAGCTCTCTGGATTAGCATGCTCGCTGAGTTATGCTACACAGCATGTGTGAGGGCTTCCTCCTACATAAACAAAGGTTACCCTGCAGCATGCTCTGCTTCCTAAACTACATCTCAGATTCTAAACAATGAAACATGTTCAACATTGATCCAGAGAACAAGGTGTGGTCAGAGAGTTCGTCATCATCATGAAGACAGGCTTATTTGTATGGGGCTACATACACTTCTAACCTGATGGATTCTCCAACTAAGAAGTCCTGAAGCCTGCTGAAAACAGGAGTTTACATCTGCTGTGAGAGCACACGTGAACACGTTCAGGAAGTGACCTGAAGTTAATCTGAAGAGAAACTGGGCCAATGTTTGGTTCGATTTTATGGTCACACCTCCTGCATGTACACACTCCTGTGCTCACGCTGTTCCTTCTCTCACTACAGTTTGATTTCGGCGATGTAGCTGTCCACCAGGCTATCCACACCATAGAGTACTGCCTGGGGTGCATCTCCAACACAGCCTCTTACCTGCGCCTGTGGGCCCTCAGCCTGGCTCATGCACGTTAGTAGCGACTCTCACACAGCTTTGTGTTGTTGATGATCATAAACATTCAGAGAAACAGAACTATGTTGAGTAATGTTGTTTACTGCTGGATATTCACTGTAAACCTTGTTGTCACGACTGTTTGCACAGAGCTCTCGGAGGTGCTCTGGTCCATGGTGATGCACCTCGGCCTCTCATCCAGGAGCGGGGGCGGGTTCTTCGGCCTGGCCATCATCTTCGCATTCTTCGCCGTGCTAACAGTCGCCATCCTGCTCGTGATGGAGGGGCTGTCAGCCTTCCTGCATGCCCTGCGTCTGCACTGGTTAGAGTCACACTTACACGCAAATACAGAGTATCTGTGACGGGGTGTCAGAGTCACTTTGTGATCTGGACCAGGGAAGCTCCCCTCTGTGTCGGTGTGACAGGCACAGTGTCCAGTTTTTGTTTTATGTAATATTCAATACTGAACTGTAACTTTTTCAAGGAAGCAAATTTGTATTCAGTGTTTGCATAAAAGCCTTATTTTGATGTGTTTGCTATGAGCAGGGAGGACACACATGAGGTCAGAGACACGTTTGAGCTTTTGTCCTCCACAATGAACAACGGCTGAAAGGAAAAACCAGCATCACTTTGCTTAGTTCCTAATGTCTGTCCAGCTTTGCTGGGCCTGTAAGTTTGCCACCCCTGATTTATGATTTGAATGAGGACAAAACCAACAGTAACACGGTGTTACTGTCAGAGCATCTTCAGTGCTCTTTGGCCCTGATTGAAAATCTGCTGGAGCCATCTTTACAAAAAGTCTCCCAGGTTTTCTGTTTGAGGCCTGATAACTGTACCAGCTGTAGAACGACTCCAGTGCAGTGTTGGTGTGTTTGAATCAGCACAGACCTGATCATAAGATGATTACTCTGACTGCAGAAAATATCCACTCACAGGCAGCTCCATGCATCGCACGTGAAAGCAGAAAGTAAACTGTCTTCAGGTCTAAACAGTCCCGCACTGATGGAAAACAAACACATGAGTGTGTGTGTGTGTGTTTATAGCATCTCATTGACATAATGGTTTCCCTAGCCGCGTACCCTAACCATTAAAAATGAATGCCTGACCCTGAACCTTTCCATAACCTAATTGTAACCCTGACACTAAAACCACATTTTGAGTCTCAAAAATGCCTTCAAACAAATCCTGGTCCCCACAAGGGCTGTTTGTCCCCACAAGCATAGTAAACCACCAATTTGTGGTCCACATGAACATGTTAATACACACACACACACACACACACACACACACACACGGGTACTTTTGCCAAAGCTCATGAGGAATTCCAGCAGAATCGGACCTTCTCAAACTGGTTTACTGAACTGTTATCATACCGAACTCCAGAGGACCTTACACACCTTCCAGCTCCATCGCCTCCCAGCACGCACTCCGCCCTGCTAATCCAACTACACTGACATACAGCAAATGTCAAACATTACACAGCAGTGAAATTTTTCAGCTGTGCAGTGTAATCGTGCTTTGGCTGGCAGCTGCACGCTGCAGCACACGTCTATGATTGCTTAGGTCAGGGGTCGGCAACCTTTAGCACCCAAAGAGCCATTTGGAGCCGGTTTCCACGCAAAAGAAAACACTGGGAGCCGCAAATACTTGTTGACATCTAAAATGAAGATAACACTGTATATATTGATTTTTACCTTTATGCTTTGTGTGAACAACTAAAGTAAGTAAAAGTTTATTTATTAAGCGCTTTTCACAGACAGGCAGTCACAAAGCGCTGTACACGAATATTAAAATAAACAATACAGTCAACAGACATTATACACAATGTAAAAGATCAAATGTAAAGAATATAAAATACGTAGATGAATTTATTATGAACTCCATGAAGTGCTACAGAGAAAACTACATTTTATTCATGTAATGAACACATTTTGAACTCTTAAAGAAATACAACAAAAGCTGAACTAAAATAATCCAGCAAACAAAAACTGCGTGGTCTGCAGCGCCGCTGCAGGGGAGGCGGACACACATGAGCGGCACCCGCAATCACGCCTCGCCGCCTTAACGTCTGGTGGTATGTGTGGGGCTGTGAGCTGCAAAGCTACAGCCGGCTGTGTGCATCAGCAACTGTGTGTAAGGTGGTCAATAAAGAGATGCTGAAAAGCGTGTTCATGCAAACATCGTCGGGTCTGCTGTGATATGTTTACAACGGGACTTCTGCTCCTGAACCTCTGCGCACAGCGTCTGCAGGTCGGGGCTGTACGAAGTCTCTTTCATCTTTACAGGACTGTAAGCTGTCGTCTGTGGGGCGTGAGCGTGTTTGTTTTAACATAGTTCACGGTGGAGCTGCTGACATAATGTGGATCCGAAGGTCCATAACTGGCCTACGTGGGGCTGAAAGTCTCGATAAATGCACGCCGTTTCAGCTTCCACGAGTGTGACGCTTATTTTGAGCGATGAAAAAAATAATAGAATTTTATTTTTATATGTCAATATCACAATAATCTTCCAATTTAGAACTACAAGTTAAAAAAGAACTAATATAAATAAAATACACTTCATCTAAACACTTCTAATTTATTTTCCCAAACCACGCGGAGCCGCACTGTAAGGACTAAAGAGCCGCATGCGGCTCCGGACGTTTATTTTGAAAATCACAGGATATTGCAGAGGCCTATGAGGAGGTGGTGGAAGTGACAGATGATCCAGTACAGAGCACATGACATGAAACCATGATCATTAGCTGTGACTAAAGGGAAATGGACACCGGTGTCTCCAGAACGTCTTGTCCTGTAGAGTAGAGCGGGCGCAGCAGGAAGCACCTCTGAGGCGCACCACTTAGGTTTCCTCATGTGTTTTGTAAGAACTCCGTTTGTCCGCCGCAGCGTTTCATTGCATCCTCTCTGGGCACAGTGTGGATGCTCACCTGTACTCTGTGATAGCATGTATTGTAATGTGGGGACTGTAGTGTTGGACAGCTGTGGCCGATTAGTCTTTCCTGTCATGCTCACTGACGTCTGCTTGCTGGAGGCTCTGGTGCGTTTTAGTGAGGTGGCTCCGTGGACGAGTCGGAAGAGTCGCACAAAACTGTCAGACTTACAGACGACAGCACGATAACTTTAACTCGTCGTCTAATGATGAAATTTACATTACTGTCTCGTGTCGGGTAGAAGTCCTGGTAGCAAGTGGCAAAACTCACAGGGTAACACACTGGCACTACAGTTGGTGTTTGAGCTGGTAGCTTTACAGAGTCGTTTATGGGCTGTCTACAAACGAACCACAGCACCGCTCAGGCTGGCAGAGTTGGTCTGCTGCAAAAAGGAACGCTCTGTGAAAGCTTTGTGTTTATTTTCTTTAATCCTTCACGTCTGCTTTCACACAGAGTTTACGTCATTGTTCAGAGAGGATGGCCTGTGTGTTTTTGTTGGATGGAGGCACAGTGGTAATGCTCAGCCTTTCCTCTCAGGCTGATTTGTATAAGAAGCTGAGGTGGACGCTGCTCCAGCACAGCTGTGTTACATCCACACTCTGAACAGTCCTTCAGTTTGTGTTGTCTAGTCCTACCTGTGTACCGCACACATGGGGCACTCACCATGGCGACCCCCTGCTGAGCGCAGCCTGAAGTGAATATGACAGCTTAAGAAGAAGGTGACGGGACAACTTTGAATCCCGACGACCTAATGAGGTCAAAGGTCAACTTCTCTGAAAACCACTGAGGATTTTCAAATTCGTACCATAGCTGCGTCCATAGGCTGAGGGGCAGCACTGGCAGCCTCCAATAATGATGTCATCCCCATAATCTAAGCATGTAGGCTGGTCACTGTGTGTGTGTGTGTGTGTGTGTGTGTGTGTGTGTGTGTGTGTGTGTGTGTGTGTCTGGCTCATGTGACCTGTTATAGCAAAGGTATGGTATGGCAAAGGTATCTGTTGGACCTCGTCCATCAACAATGAATGTTTCTTACAAAGTTGGCACTTCTGGCTTTTCAGTCGCGACATGATCTGTGAGAGCTGCGCGACTCGTACACGGAGAGTTTGTTCAGCAGGATACGTGACAGAAACGCGTTGTTTCCCAGCATGTCTGAACGGTACACATCATGATGTTCAGTTACTTTAGGTGTTTAAGGCGGTCGTGCACGAGTATCATCCCCAGAAGGGTTGACAGTAACGTCACAGCATCTGCTGAAAGTTCCTCAAACTATGCTGTCTGCTGTCTGCAGTGTGTGTGGTGTCCTGCAGTGAGTCGGACTTGTTTCAGACGGGTGCTTCTGTTGACTGATGACCTCTTGGTCACAGTGGGCGGTTCACACCCGAGTACTGCGTTAGCACTAGTGAGGCTGTGGTCCTCAGTCGACCGCCCACCGAGTGGATTTGCTGCCCCAAGTGAAGGAGTTCAAGTATCTCAGGGTTTTATCCACAGATGGGAGAAGGAAGAAGCAGGAGATGGTTGTGGAAGAGAGCTGAATGTGAAAGTGTGGATTTAACGTTGGATCGACCTCCCCACGCTCAGCCACAGTTAGTGTTGGACGGGCGATGAACAAGTCAGAGGTTTGGTGTTTGTGATGTGTTGTGTTTCTCCTGCATCCTGGGCCGTGTCTGTACATCACTTTTGTTCGTATCTAAGTCTGGAGCAACTTCAGATATTTCTTATTCAATCACCCACAGGGACACACAGTGAAGGTTCATGAAGCGTCAGTGTGTCGCTCAGCACACCTCTGTAAGCTTCAGAAGGAGCACCGGAGTATTTTTCACACAGCTGAGTGACTGAGTGGAAATGATGATGTTCAAAGTGAGCCTCCATGTTCCCCTGAGCTGTTCACGCCTCACACACACATTCTGATGAGCTGTCTGCACAAACACACCACAGTCCATAAAGCGTCGCGCACGTTAGGCTCAGGAATCTGTTTCCACGGCAGCGTGGCGAGGCAGATGAGAGGAGCGCTCGTTTCTTTCCTCTGTTTAAGTGTTGCCCTCTCACATCTCTGGAAGGCCAAATATTTGCCACAGCCGGGAAACATTCCTGGGCACTCCCTCGCTGACCGAGGCCAGCAACCATCTTAGCTTTTCCTCTTAAATGAAGTCATCACGGGTTGTCAGGGCCGGAGGCTTTCAGAATCCTAACTGTGGAAAAAACACAGCGGCTGGTTGGATACTGAGTCAGCCCGTGACAGACTGTAATGAGGTGAGTCACACGGAGTGAACCGTCAGGTCCTTCTAGCAGTTTTATTTCACAATCATGTGCTTTAAATGCTTTAAACTCCAAGTATCAGACACATGAAGTCTCGAACTGACCTGCTTCATCATTTTATTTTAAAGCCTGTAGAGCGCACACACACACACACACACACACACACACTCTTACGATCATCCTTTTCACATTGCTGGTCGGGGAATAATTCAGCGGCTGTGTGGGAAGGTTTACTGGAATGCCTCACACACACGGACAGATGAATTTTATCATCCTCACTTGTTTTTGTCCTGAACAGAAGTGATGTTCTGAAGCTCTGAGGTCAAACAATACATGTGCTGCAGGTTTCTAGACTTCTTTGCAGTGTGTTCTGTTTGCAACAGTCAGAGCAATGGAGCGATTGTACCGGTACCACACCAGAAGGTCCCAGATTAAAACAGAGCCGATGTGCATGAAGAATATGTTTGGAAAAGGAGTTGTCTCTGGAACAATGGCTTTGGCTGTCAGCTTATTGATGCACCTGATTGCTTCATCATAAATGTCTCAATAATGGATGAGCTGAGGGCGTGTTCCTCCATTTAAACGTCCTTGTACATGCTGTATCTCACAAAAGTGAGAAAAAGTATTTTGTTATATCTTTTCATCACAACGTTGAAGATATGACACTTGATACAATGTAAAGTAGTCAGTGTGCAGCTTGTGTAACAGTGTCAACTTGCTGTCCGCTCAAAATAACTCTACACACAGACATTAATGAGGACAGCCCTAAGTGAAAATGGTACGGCTCCAAACAAACTCCAGGAGCTAGGCAGGAAGTGAAGTGTGCAACTACAACGCTACAAGTTTACAAACTCATCAGCTGATTTGGACCAAAGTAAACGAACTGTAGCTGTGAGAACGCCCTCGGACCTGATTGGTCGGGTCATTCATCATCTCTGACCAAACTGTCACTGACTTTAGAGCCCAAATAAAACTCAGATCGCTTCTCGTCCACTCTCCTCCCACTGAGGTTGCTTTGATAATAACACATAAATACTTCTTTCCTCCTCCTGCTGTAACTGACCAACATCACAAAGTGCTGCTTGTGGGTTTCAGATGACTGTTGCTGTGCACTGTTGCTATATAAATAACATTGTGTCTGCATTTAGGTTCAATCCAAACTCCCAATTTGAGTTTTATCTTCTTTTCCGTTGCTGGGAATGGCTGGAAAGGCAGAGCACTGGAAAGGGTGTGGGCAGCAGCGGCTTGTTTCATTTAAAGCCACAAGTACAGAAACAGCCTCTGTGGGCGGGGCTAAAACAAGCGGCAGGAACCAGCTCTGGGGTGTACATGCTGGAGACATGTGGAGCTTCTGACTAGTTTAAAAAGGCTTTAACGGGACAACTTTCATACATGCTTGTGTGGATATTTAACCAAACAGTCTTCTCTCTTTTTCTTTCAGGGTTGAGTTCCAGAACAAGTTCTACTCGGGCCAGGGCTTCAAGTTTGTCCCCTTCTCGTTCGAGAGCATCCTGGAGGGAAGATTCGACGAGTGATCGGGCCTCGGCCCATCCAGCACAGTCTTCAGTGATCCCGTCCTGTGTTTGTGTGGCCGTGCATGAGCCCCAGTGCAGTGTTTTGTCTCCCCCTGGTGGCACTTTGTGAAGCTTTATTGTGTATGAGCTGTAGTTTAGTCCCTGTGAAGTGAAGCGTACTCCTGGGCTTATACCCACAAACCTGGTCTTTGCATTTAGACTGAAACACAGATATCACACAATCAGTCCAAACATTTTCACAAAGGTCAAATCAAGCTGAACAAAAGAATATTTTCATATGCAGCAGTTACGTGTATGCAGAGGTGCATCATCGGTCGCCCACAAGTTTATATACAATCAAACGTAAATAAATGATCGCGTCTCGCTGGATTTAAGGACATAAAGTCGTCTGTCTGTGTGACTGTCGTCATTAGTTCTCACATGCTGCTTACAGCTCACTGCTCCCTGGATCATCTTTCTATCCTTGGAGACCAGCTCCACCCGAGCTGCACCCGAGCTGAACCCGAGCCCCACCTGCTCTCATTCATCAGCTGCTGTGCTGCTTTCACACAGATGTGTGTAAAACCTGTGCTTACACTGTATTGTTTCTGTGAGGACACACCTCGCTCCAGTCGTCTGTGTTGCTCTTTGCAGGTAATCATTGAAATAATCTGATGGCAGCTTCGTATGTGAACGTGGAGCTTTGCCCTCTTTGGTGAACCCCAGCAGAAGGTTTCACACTAGCACTAAATCTGGCCCTAACATCGGGCGGCGCTGCGATCGCTCATTTACTCCCTAAATGATTTTAAACTGATTAAGCTCTGTATGAATATTTGGTTCCCCAGTGGTGGAGCACTACTCCGCTGTACATATGTCAGATCTCTTATCACATGGTACATCTCATGATAAATGCTTTGGCGTACTGGAAATACAGAATGTAGGTTTTGTAACTTTGACTCAGTGAGACAACATCCAGTCGGCTTTGTCAGATATTTTGCGATGTTTCTTTGCTCGATCACAACTGTGATCATTCCTGTAAGTGTCCATCTTACACAGTGACGAGGTTCTCACCGTTTGATTCTAACTTTTTAAACAAGCATTTGTTTTTAGTCCCCGTACATCACCTGTGATGCATTGTCACATACTTTGCCAGTTCAGTCACACATGCTCACATATCAAAGGAGACTTTATGCACATGCACGTCTCCATCTTTGAGAGTTTAGATCACAAACTAAGGCTGTTGTTGCACATGAAACAGCACGTTGAGCTGTTTGTTGCTGTGAGTCGAGCTGTTGCACTCTCAGGACTGATTCCACGCAGACCGTGATTATTGGGAGAGTTTTCACTGGGAACCCACTGAAGATCCTGCTCCTGCAGTGACAACACCTCAGCTGTGATGAGTGTTTTCACAGGTCACGTATTCCAGGATTAAAGCATCTTTAACAATGTGATATCAGCATTAGAATCATAATCTCATTGCAGCTTTTAAAGTGAATGTTTGGTTTGAATTAGTGTATGGCTGTAACCTGCTCCGTCTCTGTTTCCTGCTGTAAACCAGTTAAAGAGGGAACTGTCCAAACTCTGTACCGTCACCTCTGATTGTTTCAAAGCTTGGAAGATAATATCACATATAGACTTCAGGACTGTCCTTTGTTTCTTTAGCCTTTTATTTAATGGTTTGAAATCAGCGTCCAGCATCTCCAACTCCTGAGTATGTCTGAGATTTAAGGTTTAGTCAGCCGTTAGTCGGCATTCATGTTGGTTTGATCACCACAGCTGTTATTGAACTGGATTTTCATCATCCCTGTGTTTAGTTTTATGGGAACGTGTATTTGAAGTGCTGTAATGAACTCGTGTTTCCATTTGGATGAGAAAAAAATCAGACGTGCTGTTGATGTTGAACAGTGACAAGAAGTGTAAAGTGTTAATGTGTTAATAATAAACAGACACCTGGGGATTCATGCTGTGTGTGTGTGTGTGTGTGTGTGTGTGTGTGTGTGTGTGTGTGTGTGTGTGTGTGTGTGTTCTTTTGTAAATAGATGATAAGTCCGAACACTTTATTGTGATAGATTTCCGATTAGTTTCCGCCTTTCAACCAGACTAACAACTTCCTGTTGGGGTACATCACCATGGTGCCTTCACCTGCAATCGTAGGCGCTCCACAGCATCTTATAGGAAATAAGAAATCCTAATGATCCATCAGTTCTCTGTAAAATAAAACCAGCATTCCCAGAAAGTCACATAAACCTTAGAGAGTAGAAATGTCTGTTTTACACACAAGTTTTTGTGTTTTCCTCTCTGATGAACAGAAGTTGATCCTTATGATTAGCTTCATTCCTTGCTTTTGTTCCACCATACCACAGCAGGGCAACTTGTTGACTGTATATAAAGTTCCTCCATGCTGTCGGACCACAGATGTCACTGCAGGCTTTTTCTAAAGGAAAACGTCTTCTTTCAGCTGCTCCCTCTTGGCGTCTCCACAGCACATCATCTGCCTCCATCTCCCCCGTTCCAGCATCCTCCTTCCTCACATCAGCCCTCTGCGTGTCCTTCACTGCATCCATGAATCTTTCCCATAGGAAACATTCTTTTCTCCTGATTCTTATACTCTCCCCGAGCACTGAAACTTTGATGCAACATGCCTTATTCACACCCATTCACACTTTTTCTATGCAGTGGTGCTTTCTTTCTAGCGTCCACACTCTGATGGATGCATCAGAGACCGTTTACCACCGGGGTTAGTATCTTGGCCAAGGTTACTACAGCTTTGCATCGACTTCTTTACAGCGGCTCTCACTTCCTCCGCCTTCCTCTACACTTCCTGATTCATCCTCCTCTCCAATTGTCTTCCTTAATCAGCTCCTCCGGGAGCCTTTTTCAGCCCCCTTTACTTGTTAGTACGCTTCCATCTGCACATCCTTTCCAAATCTGCCTATCGACAAATGCCCGTCTCTCCTTGCTTTGTAAATAAAATGGCTAAGAATAGATGATTTTGTGGAAATCCACCACTGAAATAATTCTGGTCACATCTCAGTGATCACGTCTCTGCCTCAGGGTGTCACTGCTGAGCTCTCTCCTCATTTCACAACTGAAAACAGTTTCGGTTTCATTTCTACGCAGAGCTGCGGCTCGTTTTTCTGGCTACAAGGTATTTAAAAGTCTTCTTTTACCGAGCACCACTCATAACGTAACAATGTTGAATGTACATTTGAGCTTGTATGTAAAATGTGCAACAGCTGAACAGGTAAGAGGGCAGATACAGTCAGCAGGGAGTGGGCCGAACTGCGGGCCCAGCGTCGTTTCATTGGTTTCATAGTTTATATAATACATTTCCATCTGCAGTGTTTAATCACATAACATGCTTTGCGCTATCAAGCTATGAGTAATATCGGGCCAATGGCACAGTGTGGAGTATAACAGCTCACAGCATAGGATGCAAATATCTAATGGAAGTAGATGGCGTCCTGCGTATTTGTGCATCTTCATTCTACTGGATATAGTTTATCTGATGTCGGTATGTTTTAATATGACTCTATTTCTGCATGATCAAAGTCGACTTTGATCATGCTCCCGTTCTGTGGGTCCAGGTGAAATACAGAAACTAGCTGCTGCTGAGCTGTGTGAGTGAACAGGTGATGACATGAGCTTGGGCGCTAACTTTATTATCCAGCACAGTGTCGTGTTCGTAACTGAGCTGCCCAGCATTCATGTTGTTGTGTGTGTTCATGTGTTAAGACACTGTGGTCCACTCAGCCATGAGTCAGTGTGGAGACACAGAGGAGGGGGGCACACCATCTAAACATGCCAAGAGCATGGAAGCCTGCCTGGGCAATGAAGCTACGGGGTGAGACAAGAACTTCTTATACGGCATACAAACTAGTACTATTTCATTTTAAAATAATCCTGAGGCAATGCTCTGTGGGGGTCTCCCCCCATGGCAAACACAGTGAGCCATGTTGTAAAGGAAGTGGAGTAACCATGTGGGCTTCACCAAGTTATGTCCCTCTATGTATTTGTTTATCCAAAAAATCAGTTTTTAAAGCAAATGTTTACAAATAGAAAGTAAGTATAATAAAATCATTGACACATAATGACTGGATTTGATATCTTTGAAATTTAATATACAGTATGCTGTTTCCCTACCAGGATGCCGAAGCAGTTAGCAGGCTCTCCTCTGTCCAGCTCTATGTCCATGAAAAGTGACTGGTCTATGGACCCGCCTTTAAATTTCAAAGAAGGGAACCTCTCTGTTGACAAAAGGTAACATTTTGAAAGTCATAAAAGCAATCAGCCCTGCCTCTTTGTTTTCAAAAACATCACTAATGCTGCACCTAAGGGTTAAATGTCCACTCCATCAGGGACTTGTGAGCGTCTCATAGCACACTGCTGTCCTCACTCCTACACTTAGCTGATGTAAACTGTCAGTGTCCCGCCCACTTTACTGTTGTTCTGCATTTCATTTGGCTCAGTTAGTATTTCATTAATCCCACGTACACCTGTAGACACCTGTAGACCCTTTATCGTTACCTACTGGTCCGTGCTGTGCTGAATATGTGCCGATCAGAGGACAGATACCAGAAATAACTGTGTACATATTCAACTTTCAGTTTATTTATGCAGTGATCCATAGTGTTACTGACCATTACTGCATTTAATAATGTTAATTGTGGATGTGTGCACGTGTGCGCTCTCTTCGCAGAGTCAGGCAACAAAAGTCTGAGGTTCATAGCTGTCAGTCTGCTCAGCAGCATCAAACAACGTTGGACTCAGTTTTTATGGTGGGAAAGTCTAAAGCACATTTTCATCACTGTTCTGTTTCTAATTGGCTCAATGACATTCCCCTGACAGAGGAGAATATGTGCACAATGCATAAATAAATACATGCATAAATGCTGAAAGATAATTTCCTATAATATTGTCTTCCAGCTGCTTGAAGAGAACATCATCACTTTTGTGAAGAATGAGCTTAAAAGGTTTCAGAGGATTCTGCAGCGTTCCACCTGCCCAGAGAAGGACAGCGAGGATGAGGATGTGTTAGCTTCTAAGGCTGAAGAGCAGACATGGAGCACCAGGGAGGCTTTTGTGAAGATCACACTGGACTTTCTGAGGGGGATGAACCAGGAGGAGCTGGCTGTCTGTTTGCAGAGCAGTAAGGGCACTCCCACTGATGCAAAGTAGGGCTGGGCGATATGGCCTAAAATCCATATCGCAGTATAGGTTGAAGCATGTGCGGTAACGATATATATCACAATTTATTTTCTTCTGTATACCGTATTTTCCGCACTATAAGGCGCACTTAAAGTCCGTAAATTTTCTCAAAAATCAACAGTGTGCCTTACAATCCGGTGCGTCTCATGTATGAATTCTGGTTGTGCTCACTGACCTCAAACCGATTTCATGTGCTACACGGCGCTCAAAAATCTGTCAAAAATGTTGTAGTACGACTTTGGTAAGCTACGAAGCCGCACTGCTTGATGGATTGTTGGAGCATTACGGCTACTGTAGTCAGGAGCCTCGCAGAGTAATCTGGGTCCTAAACTCCGTCCACTTTAGGTCCCAAAGTCAAACAAACACTGCAGCATCACTGAGAGTTAAAAACTGTCTAAATTATTTCACCTTTAATAAAATGATCAGTGTTGCTGCTTTACCAGGTGTAACAATTAAGTTTAACATCCAGGCATCCATGAAAACAGAATTTATTAAATTCAACAGCGTTAGAAGTTAGCAGGAAGTTAGCTCGCTAGCTTCCACCTAAACATGCAGTGATGTTTGTAGGGTTACTGAAGTTGGGCTAGCTGGTATATAATGATGTGCTACGTGATTGCTAGCGACACAGCTATGTTAGCATATATAGCAGATATATATATATATAAACACAGTGAAGCTGGAGGATGAACGCTAACTTTTTTCCAATCGATAAAAGTTAACATGAGGGTTCCCGATGGTTAGGGACAAATGCAATCGCATGGCAGGATGCTCTAAATGGACCAAACTTCAGTCAGGAGAACAACTGAGATAATCCATCCACAATACGAGGTTAGTCATTAATATACTGCAACAACATGGGAATAGAGCAGCTGCCAGAGAATTCAGCATTAATGAATCAATGGTACAGAAGTGGAGGAAGCACAGTTTTTGGCTTTCCTCATATTCCAAAAGTGCTTCATCTCTTCACTATTACTGTCGCTGGCATAATTTGCAGATGATTTTTCTTGCAGCTGCTGCAATGCTTTTGACCAAAACAGGCACTTGATGACATCATCAGCATGCACTATCGCAGTAGAGCGGTATAGTCAAAATCCCTACCGTTGGTCAAATTCATATTGTTTCTACCATATACTGTTTATACCGCCCACCCCTAATGCAAAGCCTCAGTCTGTTGTGGGTGCACGTAGTCGTGTACAACGACTGGGATATGACACTATAACCCAGTGATTTCTCTGCGGCTAACGTACTATTTAATGAGTCTAAAAATAAGAAATCATCCACACGGTTAGTCATTGTCTGTACAAACATTACAAGTATATTTAAAAGTACTTGATGAGTCAATGTGACCTTTATTTCACAAAGCAAGTCATTAAGAAACGATTCTTGTTGTGATTTGGCACTGTATAGGTAAAACTGAATTGAATTAATTCCGCAGTGGAGGCATTGCTGAGCAACTTGGGCTTCTTATTTTGCCCAGTGATATTTGGCATACAGACTGAAGCAGCCAGCCCAAGAGAAGCACAGAGAAGCACAGAGAAGCACACAGCTGTCGTGGTTATCAAACAGATTATATTTTATCCTCTGCTAGAAAAGCCTCATATTTTAAATTTTGACCAGCTGTTCATTGTTCTGAAATTTTAACACCATCTCATTTGTTTTTTGTCCAACAGGAGTGGGTGCATCCATTTGCCAGGATAAACTCAAATTAAATCTTAGAAGGAAGTTCCAGCATTTGTTTGAGGGAATTACTAAAGTAGGAAACCCAACACCTCTCAATCAGATCTACACAGAGCTGTACATCACAGAGGGAGGGACCGGAGAGGTCAGTGACGAACATGAGGTCAGACAGATCGAAACAGCATCTAGACGACGTGCGAGGTTAGAAAAGACAATCGCCTGTAAAGACATATTTCTGCCGCTGCTGGGAAGAGATCAACCAGTCAGAACAGTGCTGACAAAGGGAGTGGCTGGTATTGGGAAAACGATATTAACACAAAAGTTCACTCTAGACTGGGCAGAAGGCAAAAACAACCAAGATATCCAGTTTACATTTCCATTCACTTTCAGGGAGCTAAATGGATTAAAGGAGGAAAAGTTCAGCTTGGTAGAACTCGTTCATCTCTTCTTCTCTGAAACAAAGGATGCAGAATTTTGCAGATTTGAAGACTTCCAGGTTGTGTTTATCTTTGACGGTCTAGATGAGTGTCGCCTTCCTCTGGACTTTCAAAATAATAAGATCCTAACTGATGTCACAGAGTCCACCTCAGTGGATGCACTGCTGACAAACCTTATCAGAGGAAAACTCCTTCCATCTGCTCGACTCTGGATAACCACGCGGCCTGCAATGGCCAGTCATATTGATCCTAAATGTGTTGACGTAATAACAGAAATCAGAGGGTTCACTGACTCGAAGAAGGAGGAGTACTTCAGGAAGAGTTTCAGGAATGAAAAGCAGGCCAGCAGGATCATTTCCCACATTAAAGCATCACAAAGCCTCCACATCATGTGCCACATCCCAGTCTTCTGCTGGATCACTGCTACGGTTCTGGAGGATGTGCTGAAAACCAAGAAGGGAGGAGAGCTGCCCAAGAACTTGACAGAGCTGTACATCCACTTCCTGGTGGTTCAGGCCAAAATGAAAAAGGTCAAGTATGATGGAGGAGCTGAGACAGATCCACACTGGAGTCCAGAGAGCAGGAAGATGATTGAATCTCTGGGAAAACTGGCTTTTGATCAGCTGCAGAAAGGAAACCTGATCTTCTATGAATCAGACCTGACAGAGTGTGGCATTGATATCAGAGCAGCCTCAGTGTACTCAGGAGTGTTCACACAGATCTTTAAAGAGGAGCGAGGACTGTACCAGGACAAGGTGTTCTGCTTCGTCCATTTGAGTGTTCAGGAGTTTCTGGCTGCTCTTCACGTCCATCTGACCTTCATCAACTCTGGAATCAACCTGCTGGAAGAGGAGCAAACAACCACTCAGATGTCAAAGCCTAATCAATATGAACTGAAACTCTTCTACCAGAGTGCCGTGGAACAGGCCTTACAAAGTCCAAATGGTTACTTGGACTTGTTTCTACGTTTCCTTTTGGGTTTGTCACTGCAGTCCAATCAGACTCTCCTACAAGGACTACTCAAAGAGACAGGCGTAAACTCACAGATAAACCAGGAAGTAGCCAAGTACATCAGGGAGAACATTGGGGAGAATCTGTCCCCAGAGAGAAGCATTAACCTGTTCCACTGTCTGAATGAGCTGAACGACCACTCTCTAGTGGAAAGGATCCAACAGTCGTTGACATCAGGAAATCTTTTCACGGTTAAACTATCCCCTGCTCAGTGGTCTGCTTTGGTCTTCATCTTACTGTCTTCAGAAAAAGATTTGAATGAGTTTGACCTGAGGAAGTACTCTGCTTCTGAAGAAGGTCTTATGTGGCTGCTGCCAGTGGTCAAAGCTTCCAGTAAATCTCTGTATGTTCATGCACGACCAGATAAGTCACTGTCACTTTAAATACTGTAAAGAAAGAGAAAAAATGATTAACTTCCTACTTGTTTTTTTCCTTACCCCATCAGGATGATTGGATGTAACCTTTTGAGCAGAAGCTGTAAAGCACTGTCCTCTGTTCTTAGCAAGTCCTCTAGTTTAAAAGAGCTGGACCTGAGTTACAACAACCTGCATGATTCAGGCATAAGGACAATGTTTGCAGATCTGGAGAAAAACTTTAAACTTGAGGTTCTCAGGTTGGTTTCAGAATTTTTACACTAAAATTGTATTATTTAAATATATAGGTTAGAAAATGAAACAGGGAAAGTCAGGAAACTGTTAATCTCCATAAGTTCATATGTGTATTTTCATACTTACCATTAATTTTTAGTGTGATGGCTGCACACTGAGACTCTTAAACTTTCAGCTGGATCCATTTAAACATTAAAGGCCACTCTGTGCTTTCAGGTCTAAACTTGGCCCCATAATCTAATAATGGCCAGATCAAAGTAAAAGCTTTACTCAGTGAATATTCTTGGTGCTAAATAGCATACAAATAGACTGATGATTATTTCTAATCCACGTTCTTTTGCTGCAGTTCGCACAATTTACAGGTCACACAGACAGACAGACAGACAGCCCAATAGATAGATTGATAGCTTGATAGATTATCTTAGGAAGAAGAAAAACATAGATCTTATTTTTTCTTAAAAGAACCACTGTATTACAGCAACCAAAAAACGTGATTCAATAAATCAAAATCTAAATTTTATATAATAAGAAGAATTCATTTCTGAAAAAACAAACAACAACCCCAAACAAACGCTGAATTACAGGTTTAATGTGGGTTCTTTACCTTTAACAGAAAAACACAGTAAATGGGGACATCAAGAGCTCAGAATAATCAATACTTAAATGTAATTGTATTTAATTAAATATAATTAAAGTATACATCTCAACAGGAACACTGAAATGAGGGGACTTCAGTTAATAAAATCAAATAGTGTTAAAAAAATGGCTAGATTCCCTGTTAGTGGTTTTAAAATAAATGGAGGCTGTGCTCTTCAAGATCATGTCCCTTAAAGGTCCGATGGTGTAATGTCCAAATACCTCGGAACAATTATAGATTCCAAACTGAACTTTGAAACAAACTGAGAAGCTTAGTCATGTTTCACAACGCTGTCTTATTTCCACCTTAATAAACCATGATGATTTCATTTAACATGATTTTAAATCAAATTGTGAAACAGAGGAGGCATTTTTGGTTTTATTTATTTCTTCATTATGCAATATTATGCTTTTCTGTTATCTCTGTTTGTATTGAAAATGTATAGTGTCGATGAATGACACCATAGTAACCTGAACCTACCCCTGAATGAATAAATCTATATTCAAATATTTTTCAATAATTCTCATTAGTACGAGCTGAAATTTGTTTTGTTTTTTTTCTGTATTTTTTTTATTCCACATTTCTGATGAATGCTCAATATTATGTCTTCAGGCTAAATGGCTGCGAGCTTTCATGGAGAAGCTGTAAAACTCTCTCCAGAGTTCTCAGCAGTCAGTCCTCTACTCTGGAAGTGCTGGATCTAAATAATAATGAGTTGACGGATTTAGCAGTCACGTATCTCTTCACGCCACTTGAGAGTCAACTGTGTACACTGAAGATTGTCAGGTAAGAGCTTTTCAACAACATGTGACAACATTCATATTCAAATCAGCACTTCTGAACCTGTGGTGCCTAACATTCAGAATCTGAAGGGTCTAGTTTGTCCTGAAAATTCTATTTTGCTGGATTTCTTATAAATTTTACTGAATTCTTTTTTTTCTTCAGGCTGGGTGGCTGTAGCCTGTCGAATGAAAGCTGTGAAGCTCTTGCTTCAGTCCTCAGTTGCCAGTCATTCAGTATGATAGAGCTGGACCTGAACAATAATGACCTGCAGGACTCAGGAGTGGCGCTGCTGTCTTGTGGATTGAAGAGTCCTCAGTGCAAACTTGAAACTCTCAGGTTAGATAAGAATATGCTTTTGTTTTTTGTTATTTCAAGTTTTTTAATGTTGTCATATCACACATTTTCTACAGTTAATGCAAAATTTCAAACAGATAAACCCAATGATGTTGAAATGTTTACAGCTTGTCAGGTTGTCTGATAACAAAGAAGGGTTGTGCTTCGTTGAGCTCAGCACTGAGTTCAAACCCTTCTCATCTAAGAAAGCTGGATCTGAGTTATAATCACCCAGGACCCACAGGAGTGACGCTCTTCTCTGCTGCACTGCAGGATCCACACTGCAGATTGGACTCTCTAAGGTAGGAAGACAGGTGCTCGTAACCTTATTCAAATTAAGACTTCAGAAACCAACCTATGGATACTACAAGCAACCTGTTAGTCACATGTAAAAACATTTTTGGTTACCCTAACTGGAGCAAGAGTGTACAAAACAAACATCATGTTCTATTTAATACAAGTGACTGAGGCTATAAACCCATCAGAAAAGTCTTTACCAAGGTCAAACAATACCATAGCCACCCACTCAATCCAGTTCAGTTCAACTTTATTTACATAACCCCAAATCACAACAACAGTTGTCTCAAAGCGCTTCATATTGTAAGGTGAACACCCTACAAAAATCAACAAACAAACCCTTATTGGCAAGCACTTGGCAACAGTGGGAAGGAAAAACTTTAACTTTAACAGGAAGAAACCTTCAGCAGAAGCAGGCTCGGGGGAGGCGGGGCCATCTGTTGGGGTGAGGGGAGGGAGACAGGACAAAGACACGCTGTGGAAGAGAGCCAGAGATGAATCATAACTAACCATTAAATGCAGAGAGGTGTATAAACATTTAGAGATTTGGAAGAGGGGAGTGAAGAAGCCCACGGAGGCCTCGGCCCATTGCACTGTAACTAAGGGAGAGTTCGGAGTCACCTGATCCAGCCATTAGTTTATGCTTTAGCAAAAATGAAAGTTTGAACCTTAATCTTCAAAGTCGAGAGGTTGTCTCTCTCTCCCAAATCCACAATTCGTTCCACAGAAGAGGGGCCTGAAAACTGAAGGCTCTGCCTCCCATTCTACTTTTAAATACTCTAGGAACAACAAGTAGGCCTGCAGAGCGAGAGCCAAGTGCTCTAATAGGGTGATATGGTACTACAAGGTCATTAAGATAAGATGGGGCCTGATTATTTAAGACCTTGTATGTGAGGAGCAGGATTTTGAATTCTGGATTTAACAGGAAGCCATTTTGGATTAGCTGAAGGCTTTTCAGGGAGTTTTTAGGACTTCCTGATAATAATGAATTACAGTCGTCCAGCCTGGAAGTAATAAATCAGATTTTTTTAGAGGACAGAATACTGTTCTGAGATGCAAATTTTTAGCTAGTCAAGCACATCGTGTCTTGCTTATCCTCCAAACTCAGCTAAACAAAACCAACGAATGTATGAAAACATTTTCATGTCTCTTTGTTTGAATTATTATTCCAGGCTGGACAGCTGCGGAGCTCAACGATTGAAACCAGGACTGAGGAAATGTAAGTGTTTTTAGCTTGATTAATGAAGCTAAAATGAGCTTATGTATATATATATATATATATATATATATATATATATATATATATATATATATATATACACCGAGTGTCATTCATCTAAAGAAAAGACAGATCTATGACCTGGACTTCGTGAAGGTTTAAATACATTTATGATCAAACTTGATTATGTAGAGTTTGTATCATTTCTTTGATGCCTACCAAATGTCTTTGAACTCTGTTAGCTCACAGTTAAAAGATTTGTTTCATGTTTTAGCACCGATGTGTTGTTATCACATTTCTTAATATTAAGTTGGCAAAAAGATTTTACCTTTTAAGATTTTATGCCTTAAACTTGCTGACTTGCAGTACATTTACTAATTGTTTATCTGAAGCTGTAGTATAAAATAATTTGATATAACAATGGATTAATTTGCTCTGGGTCATGTGATCTGCGTGGTGATGCAGTCATGTGATGTGACTGGCATCAGTGCTTGGCTCTGTGGACGGTTCTGACGGTTCTGTTTTCATTTTGATCTGCCGTCAGACGCCTGTGAACTCAAAATGGACCCGAACACAGTACACAGGAACCTTTACCTGACAGAAAACAACATTGTGACAGATGACGACGAGGAATGGCTGTATCCAGATCACTCTGAGAGGTTTGAGTGCTGGTACCAGCTGATGTGTACACGTGGCCTGACTGGTCACTGTTACTGGGAGGTGGACTGGAGTGGGCTGGTATCTATAGGAGTGACTTACAGAGGGATTAAAAGGAGTGGTGATGGTATTGACAGTCGTATTGGTGGGAACAACATCTCCTGGAGTCTGGACTGTTCTGCTGACAATTATTCTGCATGGCATAATAACTCAGTCCGGATCATAGATAGCCCTGCTCCCTCCACTGAAACGAACAGAGTGGGAGTGTATTTGGACTGGTCTGCTGGCACTGTATCCTTCTACAGAATCATTTTTGATACACCAACACACATCCACACGTTCCACTGCAGCTTCACCGAACCTCTTTATCCTATCTTCAGGATACGGTCAGAGTTCACCTATGGTGTTTACAACTCTGTGTCTCTATGTCAGATGGATGCAGAAGACTAGAGACAAACTGCTTTCCTTACACGTTTATTTGAAGCATTTTATAATTTGAAGATAACTGACAAACATGGACTATAATGGACTATAACAGACACAAAGTTTTACATCTTGGTTTGGCAGCTGCAAGTCCTGTAAGAAGCAACAACTGAATAGCATTGTTAAGACTGCCAGGAGGATTGTTGGTGCCCCTCTCTCGCCTCTGGAGGAGATCTACAAACAGGGCCGCATACACAGAGCTATCTCCATCATCAGAGACCCCCACCACCCGTCTCATGGCCTGTTCTTCCTCCTGCCGTCTGGCAAGAGGTACAGGAGCATCAGCTGCAGAACCACCAGGATGCTGGAAGGCTTCTTTGCACAAGCTGTGAGACTGATAAATGGACTGTGCCCCCTCCCCATCCACTCAGCTACTCACACAGCTACACTGTAAGATCCACAATCGGACTGTGATGCCCCCTATCTGCACACACACACACACACACACACACACACACACACACACACACACACACACACACACACACAATATACTCCCCAGATACACACACTACTTACTTTAACAACCCCCTTCTGTGAAAGGGCTGCTGCTACCTGTATGAGTGTGACTGTTTAGACTTGTGTTTGTTTTAGAATTTAGATTTTATGTTCTTTATCCCCATTTATTGTTACGATTTTTTACTGCTCTTTTTAAAACTTTTTCTTTTTTAAATTGTATTGACTATTGCACTGTAGAGGCTGGTGAGAAACAGTATTTCAGCCTGGGTAACACCAATGACAATAAACGTGAAACTAATAGACTATAAAGATGGAAAATTAAGGAGAAGAGCATTACAGGACATCCAGGCCTTTATACGTTTAATACATGCCTGTATTGCTGTTTGTATCACTTGGCTTCATGTATAAATAAAGAGAAGGGTATTATCTGCACTGTTTTCAATGACACAGCCTAAGGGAATCATGTATGCTATAAAAACTGTTGGTCGCAGCAGAGAACCTAGTGAAACTTCACACCAACTCTTTTGAAGAAGAGGACTCCCTATTTACTTGAATAAACTGTAAATTATCAGATCGTTATGATTCACTCATGTGTAGCTTAAATGCTGAAATAAATCTGTCTTGGACCATTGTCAGAGCTGTTTGTTGCTGTACGTCTTATTTGCTAAATGCAACAAAATATGGTATTACTCTAATGACATGGCAAAATTAAAATACTAAATAATCATTTTTAAAAATCCATTGCAGAGAAGTTACATTTGGTCAAAGATTTAAATTATTTCCACTTATTAGTGATACTGAAGGACCCGTCCCATCCTGGCAACAAACTGTTCCAACTTCTGCAATCTGGTAGAAGGTTCCGCATCTTCCGGGCAAGGACAGAGAGACTCAAGAGGAGCTTCTATCCCCAAGCCATCCGGGCCCTAAACACACACACCCGCCCTCTCACATCATCTATAATTGACTGAGACAGGACTCTTCCAGACACTAAACCAAGGCACAATGTACATTTCAATTCCTTTAATTTTAAATATGTTTATATTGTCTATCCTGTAAAATAGTCAGATGTCTATTCATATTAATGTACAGAATTCACCTGCTTGCTGCTACTACTGCACATTCACCCAGTGTATATACTATATGTGTATGTATATGTATATATATATATATAATGTTCTTCCTCTACACCCCCCCACCAATTTTTGCACATGTCGAGGAGCGTGTCAGGCTACATTTCACTGTGTGTTATACTTGTATAACTATGCATGTGACAAATAATAAAGAACCTTGAACCTTGAACCTTACAGTGAAGGCTGTTTCATCTCATTGTAAGGCTTAAGAACGTGACACATCAGCTTATTGATATTTCTAATAAATAGACATTATTTTGGTAGGTCGCTGACCCCTGCTGTCTCAGTCTGCTTTGCCACTGATGCAGTGGACAAACATGACAGGCAGGGGGCGCTGAGGTAGAACTTGAAACATTTTAACAACAATAAAAAGATGCACATTTAACACGATCATTTCAAACCATGTGACATTCAAACGGTGATTGGTTACATTCAAAGGTTGGAATTTACCTTTAAAACAAGGAAATAAAACTAAGGTTACAACGTCATCAAAGCTGTGCGTTACAGAGCTGATTCAGTCACAGTCCTCATAAGTTTTATTTCCTGTTGAAATGAAGTCAGAGCAGACAAACACGGGCTGATCCCGACATCGACGACAAACTGCTCGTCGTATTCATTATTTTGAAAGGTTTGACCGGAACAGCCTTCTTGACCGTGGTTAACCCGGTGCGGGTCTGACGTGAGTGCGTCGTTTGTGGAGTGTTTGGCTAACCCTCACTCGGGGCACAGAGTGTAACTCTGCCGGTGGAGGGGGCTTTTTCTACCGTCAGGCTAGCCGAGAGCCGTCGGAGCGGAGGCACACCGGGGAAAGACGACGAGACGGGTCCAGGTGCTGTTTACCGTCCAACAAACCCGGGATCGTTTGTGTTGTAGTGGCGCTTTCCTGGTGTTTCCTGTGGTAAACGCGTGTGCTCTGATGTTTCACGGTAAGTTGGTGCGAAGCCCCGGTGCCTGTGCTCCTCCACCATGCCAGACTCCACTTTAAAATCTTCCCATTTAAGGAGCGCTTGTTGTAGCACAAGAAGTTCACGCGCGTGGCGCAGGAGACACGAAAGTCTGCCTGTTTACGGCTCTTCTCGGATGTTCCCAGTGGTTCACAGCTGGAGGGGTTTATTCGCCGAGCTAACACTGAACGACTTCTTTACTGAGCACGTTTACAGACGGACGACGTCCGGGGCTGGTTTGTGACACAAGGATCACAGCAGGCGTGAAAGGCAGGGTTTGCATGTAGGTGCTGAGCTCTGCTGTGATGTGTGGTTTGGACAAAGAGACTGAAGATGCTCACGTTTTCACTGGGCGTGATGGACAGGGTTGGAGGCAGAGAGGGTTTGGACATGTGCAGTGGAGGGACACCGAGCTGCTGGTGACTCTTACAGAGAACAGCAGAAAGAAGACAACGGGGTACAATGACTGAATGCACTGACATTGAAATATGCAAACATAATGGCTTTATTCAGCACAGCTTCAGTAATGTTTAGCTGTGGGCTTTGGGGAGGCCAGTCCCTGACTGATTTATATCCAGGGTTGGTTTTGCTGCACAGTCCAAACATGAAGGTGCTTCGATCGTTTGGTGACTCTAGATCACCCTGAGGTGGATCAGTGGAAGATGATGGATGAAAAAATGATTTATTAGTTTTGTCTGACCATCTTCCCTCTGAATGTCCCATTTAACACTATTATAAAAGAAAACCATCAAAAGGAGCCAGTCTTCACATTAGAAGGCCAAGTCCTCTCCATCTGTGCTGGGGAATTTCATGTTGTTGTGGACGGTCGTCAGTTCTGTTGTCCCAAGGTGCTTTATAGAGTAAGATAGAGGGAACCCCGGTCCCTTGTGACTTGGTGACAGTGGGATAAAAGACGTCCCCTTTATCAGGTCGGTCTCTGGTGGAAGCAGGCTCGGTGCCGTCTGCCACAGCAGGCTGGAGAAGTAAAGAGAAGACGTGAGCAACGCTGAAAGGTGTTCCTCTGTACTGAAAGGGTTTTGGGATACAGTTGTTGCTTTGCTGTCTGCACACACATGCTGTATATTATTGTCTGAAGAGCAGCTGCTGCTGAGTACAGCAGTCTGTGTGCAGTGAGCCTCTCAGATCATGCACTCTGATTTTCTTGGTAAATGCTGGATTGCCCTCACTCTGTAGGACTGCAGTCGAACCGCTTCAGATGGGGGCTGGCAGCAAATCCCGTTCACCATTTTGCAACTAAGTGAGTCCCTTTGCATGGAGGAGAATCCAGTAGTGGAAACAGATGTGCGCATTCATTGGAGAACCAGGCGAGCTCAATCCAGCTGTGAAATGGAGGATTAAAAGGCAAAGCACTTAGTAAGTCCTTCACACAGAAAATATCATATAAAATATAGAAAGTGACACGTGCAAAAGTAATGTCCTGTTTTAATGAAGGGGCATGGCAGAGACGTGTGGCTGTGCAAGCATTTTAGGCATTCAAACGGAGGGAAGCGTCTCTGCAGCAGTGACAAAGTCCTGGTCTGGGGCTCAGGTGGACCTGCATTCAAAACAGGTGGAAAAGACTGCATCAGGAACACTTTGGAAAACAGCAACCGCAGCTGCCCCCACTCACGTACGACGGGATGAAGTGAAGCAGAGAACGGTCCTGTGCTCTGACTCTCTGGCTTAAAGAGGAGAAGTGGCGATCGTGGCTCAAGAGTTGGGAGTTCGCCTTGTAATCAGAAGGTTGCCGGTTCGAAGCCCCAGCTCAGACAGTCTCGGTCGTTGTGTCCTTGGGCAAGACACTTCACCCGTTGCCTACTGGTGGTGGTCAGAGGGCCCGGTGGCGCCAGTGTCCGGCAGCCTCGCCTCTGTCAGTGCGCCCCAGGGTGGCTGTGGCTACAATGTAGCTGCCATCACCAGTGTGTGACTGGATATGTAAAGCGCTTTGGGGTCCATAGGGACTAGTAAAGCGCTATATAAATACAGGCCACTTTTATTAGCACACAGTTTGACACCAGCTTCGGTGGGGGTGGGGTCTCAGGCGGGGGCACCTATAACATTATGCACATATTCCAGCAGCACAGCTCTGTAGGATCCATCCTGTCATCCACTGAAAACACTGAATTATAAAAAGGAAAAATGATGGAAACATCAAACAGCTGATTACAGCACAACATGTAACGTGTCCTGATCATTGGGTTCTGCTTTTTCTTTACAGTGTTGCAACTTCTGTAATAAATCACGTGTGGTTGGCAGAGGTTCGCCGTCTTCATCCCCACAGTCTGATCATGTTTGTAGCTTATACATTTGAAATAGCTTAGGCTTTTAGCAGAGCGTCAGCTGGACCCGTGTTGTTGCAGGTGACGTTGTGC
>NC_140603.1:2576903-2664403 GCF_057381915.1 Diplotaxodon limnothrissa
GACCATCTCAGTGTGTCTCCTGAAGTGCTGGAAGAGGTGGTTGGGTTGGACCTGCAGCTGTAAAGGGGAGGGGTGGATGTGCTACATTTATTTTACATTAAAGGAACGATGTAAAGTCCAGCCTGATGTCACCTTATGCACAAATAATCAGTCCCAGTGTAGAGTGAGGAGTCAGCTGATGAATGTAGCACAAATAATTTGAAATAAAGAGTCGGTGCAGCTGGTGACCGTGTGTTTCTAAAGTAAATGAAGCGGTCTTTCTTACTTGCTCTCCATCTCTGCTCTTCCTCTTGCAAATGCTCGTCTTGATCAAGGAGAGCAAACAAAGGAGCGAAGCTGTTCTTCACTGCATCCTCACTGCAGAGCATTAGCTTGTGTAATTGTGCACTTGCACAACTCTGACAGCGTTTCCTTGTTTGTTTCAGACTTTCATTTTCACTGATGGTGATGACAAGGAGCTGCAAATGAGGACTGGTAAGAGGAACCAGTTTTACAGGGAAAAAGGATGACAACCAAAATGTCCCTCAGACTGCTGCAGCAGTGTGATCACATGTTGTACTGACACAGTGGAGACTGTGCACTGCTGTTTGTGCAGTACTGACCTTTCTCACAGCGTGTGTACACTCATCCTGATAATGAGAATGCAATATTTGAAACTGTTGATGTTCAGCAGTATTTTTTGATACCATTTGGACAAACAAAAGCTGTTGTTACAACGTTAAAAATTAGACCTTTAAAAAGACTGAAGTAGGCTGAAAAATGATGACTGAGTCCACAGTGCTGTGAGTGAAACCTGACTTCTGGGTGTCCCAAAGCAAAGAAGCCCAGCTCCTGCCAGCGTGTCAGCACTGTGGACAGTTAGCTTTGAAATATTTAGAACTGAGATGCACGATGATGGTGCTGTCAGACAAATTGCATCACATAAAGACAGTTATAGATCAATCACTTCCTGTTACAACACAGTTATGTTTGTGCTTATCTGCTACATTAACACAGCTAACAGATCATCTGCAGAGGAATGGCTTATTTGAAGAGTTTCAGTCAGGTTCCAGAGCTCATCACAGCACAGAAACTGAGCATAATATTTTATTACAGCCCTTAGAGTACACTGTTGTAGGTATTTGATTTGAATAATTAGTGGTTTGTATCATATCTATCTAATAGACTCCAGTTTGTGCATGTAAATGGAGAGTCCTCTTCACACACTGAGGTTAATTATGGAGTTCCACAGGGTTCAGTGCTAGGACCAATTCTGTTTACATTATACATGCTTCCCTTAGGCAGCATCATTAGAAGACATAGCATACATTTTCACTGCTATGCAGATGACACCCAGCTCTATCTGTCCATGAAGCCAGATAACACGCACCAATGAGTTAAACTGCAGGAATGTCTTAAAGACATAAAGACCTGGATGGCCGCTAACTTTCTGCTTCTTAATTCAGATCAAACTGAGGTTATTGTACTCGGCCCTGAAAAGCTTAGAAATATGGTATCTAACCAGATTCTTACTCTGGATGGCATTACCTTGGCCTCCAGTAACGCTGTGAGGAACCTTGGAGTCATTTTTGACCAGGACATGTCCTTCAATGCACATATTAAACAAATATGTAAGACTGCTTTCTTCCATTTGTGCAACATCTCTAAAGTTAGAAATATCCTGTCTCAGAGTGACACTGAAAAACTAGTTCATGCATTTATTACTTCCAGGCTGGACGACTGTAATTCATTATTATCAGGAAGTCCTAAAAACTCCCTGAAAAGCCTTCAGCTGATCCAAAATGAGAGAGAGTCGAACAAAACCAAAGGTGGAGGAGTGTGTTTCATGATAAACAGAAAGTGCTGTGATGCCAGGAGCATTTCTACTCTCTCCAGCGGCTGCTCGCCACATCTGGAGTTCCTGAGCATTAAGTGCCGCCCTTTCTATCTGCCCTGTGAGTTCACCTCAGTCATCGCCACGGCGGTCTACATCCCACCCCAAGCGGACACAGGTATGGCTTTGTCCGAATTACATGATGTGCTAAGCTCGCTTCAAAACAAGGACCCGGGCGCAGCCCTCATTGTAGCAGGAGACTTTAACAAAGCGAACCTCAGACAAGTCATGCCAAACTTTTACCAGCATGTCTCGTGTCCAACGAGAGGGGATTGAATTTTGGATCACTGCTACACGCCATACAAGCAGGGCTACAAAGCTGTCTCACACCCGGCTTTTGGGAAGTCTGACCACAACGCCATCTTCCTCATTCCCCAGTATAAACAAAGCATACGGAGGGAAGACGTGACCACGAGGGAGGTAAAACGGTGGACTGCCCAATCAGAAGCTACGCTACAGGACGCACTCAACGACGTCGACTGGGACATGCTCAGAGCATGCGCAGTCGACAACGAGTTTACGGAAGTAGCAGTATGCTTCGTCAATATGCTAGCGGAGGAGATTATCCCCACTGCGAGAGTCACCACATTCCCAAACCAGAAACCGTGGATGGACAGATCGATCCGCACTGCAGTAAACGCCAGGACCGCCTCCTACAACGCGGGTCTCACCACTGGCGATATGAGCGCCTACAAAGCGGCCTCATACGGCGTGCGGCGCGCGGTGAGAGATGCCAAACGCAGGTACCGGGAACGTGTGGAGTCCCGCTTCCACCAGGGCGACACACGGAGTATGTGGCACGGACTACGCACCATTACGGACTACAAAGCCAGGGACACTGCGCCGATCAACGCCGACTCTGCATTCACCAACGAGCTGAATCGGTTCTACGCCCGTTTCGAGGTTAGCCAGGCGGCTAATGCTATCTACCGCCTGACTACAGAGGACAGTGACGTCATCAGCGAGAGACCGGTGACCAGCATCGCGGAGCATGACGTCCGAGCGGCACTGAGGAGAGTGAACACAAGGAAAGCGGCGGGGCCAGACGGCATCACCGGCCGTCTGCTGCGCTGACCAGCTAGCAGGTGTGTTCACTTACATCTTCAACGAGTCCCTGGCGAAGTCTGTGGTCCGCACATGCTTCAAAAGATCCACCATCATCCCTGTGCCCAAGAACAGCAAACCCTCATCCCTGAACGATTACCGGCCAGTTGCACTGACCTCGGTAGTAATGAAGGTGTTTGAGAGGCTGCTGAAGAACATCATCTCCTCCTCCATCCCAGACACCACAGATCCGCTGCAGTTCGCCTACCAATCCAACAGATCCACAGAGGATGCCATCGCCCACGTCCTACACACCACTCTCAGCCACGTGGACAAGAAACAGGGTAACTATGTGCGAATGCTGTTTGTTGATTACAGTTCAGCGTTTAACACAATAGTGCCCTGCAGACTGTTCACAAAGCTGAGGGATCTGGGCCTTAACAGCCGTCTGTGTGCATGGGTGTTGGACTTCCTCACTGGCAGAACTCAGGTGGTGAGGGTGGGCAGGTGCTTCTCCAACAGCATCACCATCAACACAGGAGCACCTCAGGGATGTGTCCTCTCGCCACTGCTCTACTCCCTCTACACTTCAGACTGTGTGGCCACCCATGGCTCCAACACCATTGTGAAGTTTGCTGACGACACAGTGGTGTTGGGTGCCATCTCCAACAACGATGAGGCGGCCTACATGGATGAAGTGAAGAATCTGGCATCGTGGTGCCAGGACAACCACCTCCAGCTGAACGTCAGCAAGACCAAGGAGCTGGTGGTGGACTTCAGAAGGGGTCAGCACAGAGACTACAAGCCCATTATCATCAATGGAGCTCCAGTGGAGAGGGTGCAGTCCTTCAAGTATCTTGGTGTCCACATCTCCTCAGACCTGACATGGGCTGCCCACATTCAGGTCCAGACCAAAAAGGCTAGGCAGCGCCTGTATCACCTACGACAACTGAGGAAGTTCAGGGTCTCTCCAAAGATCCTCAGGATTTTCTATACAGGCGCTGTGGAGAGCATCCTCACACAGAACATGACATCGTGGTTTGGGAACAGCTGTGTGAAGGACCAAAAAGCTCTCCAGAGAGTGATCCGTACAGCAGAACGCTGCTGCAGGATTGCTCTCCCCCCGCTTCAGGACACCTACACCAGGAGATGCCGGACTAGAGCAGATACTGAAGGACCCGTCCCATCCTGGCAACAAACTGTTCCAACTTCTGCAATCTGGTAGAAGGTTCCGCATCTTCCGGGCAAGGACAGAGAGACTCAAGAGGAGCTTCTATCCCCAAGCCATCCGGGCCCTAAACACACACACCCGCCCTCTCACATCATCTATAATTGACTGAGACAGGACTCTTCCAGACACTAAACCAAGGCACAATGTACATTTCAATTCCTTTAATTTTAAATATGTGTATATTGTCTATCCTGTAAAATAGTCAGATGTCTATTCATATTAATGTACAGAATTCACCTGCTTGCTGCTACTACTGCACATTCACCCAGTGTATATACTATATGTATGTGTGTGTGTGTGTGTGTGTATATGTATGTCGAGGAGCGTGTCAGGCTACATTTCACTGTGTGTTATACTTGTATAACTATGCATGTGACAAATAATAAAGAACCTTGAACCTTGAAAATGCTGCAGCAAGAGTCCTGACAGGGACTAGAAAGAGAGCAGATTTCTCCTGTTTTGGCTTCCTGTTAAATCCAGAATTCAAAATCCTGCTCCTCACATACAAGGTCTTAAATAATCAGGCCCCATCTTATCTTAATGACCTTGTAGTACCATATCAGCCTATTAGAGCACTTGGCTCTCGCTCTGCAGGCCTACTTGTTGTTCCTAGAGTATTTAAAAGTAGAATGGGAGGCAGAGCCTTCAGTTTTCAGGCCCCTCTTCTGTGGAACCAGCTTCCAGTTTGGATTCAGGAGACAGACACTATCTCTACTTTCAAGATTAGGCTTCAAACTTTCCTTTTTGCTAAAGCATATAGTTAGGGCTGGACCAGGTGACCCTGAATCCTCCCTTAGTTATGCTGCTGGGGATTCCCATGATGCACTGGGTGTTTCTTCTTCTTCACTCACTGTCTGTTTAGAAAACTCTTAGAATTTTGCACACAGCTCTGCAGGAGTCTATTCAAACCCTTATGCTGTCTCATCACAAAGATAATGTGCTGTAGCCACATGGATCGATGCAGATCTGAAACAAAGCAGAGTTACTGCCATTATATCCAGTCTACATATGGAGATGCAGTGGGATGCTCTAAGAAATCTTAGGTTAAAGTCTTTTCTGTTGTCTCTTCACCAGGAGCTAACATCATCAACACTAACTGCTCAGCAGCTCACACCCGACAGGCTCTGTGCTGCAAGATGTCTGTAGAGTACGATAAATTCATCGAGTCTCAGAGGAAGTGAGTGATTGCAAGGATGGAGCAGTTAGCTCTGACTCAGCCTGCACGTCTGACCCTGTGTGTTTGCGTCGTAGGTGGTTCTGCCACGTGGATGATGACAACTACGTGATCCTGCCCAGCCTGCTGCAGCTGCTCTCGTCTTACCACCACAGCCAGGACGTCTACCTGGGCCGGCCCAGTCTGGATCACCCTATAGAGGCTGCAGAGAGGGTCAAGAGTGACGGTTCGGTGGGTCAGCTTTCCGCTTTTATGGCTCCACTCGCACACAAATAAGGGAAATTTGGCGACGCTGTCCACAGTCCCCTGTGACATGAAAGTTGGCGACATGTAATAAGAGCTAGCTAATGTGCTCTTTCCTTTCTGGTTCAGGTGTCTGTCAAGTTCTGGTTTGCTACAGGTGGAGCAGGTTTCTGTATCAGTCGAGGTCTGGCCCTGAAAATGAGTCCGTGGGCCAGGTAGGATGCTGCCTCTGCTTTGAAAGGATTTCTACGCTCTTATATTTTGTACATTCTGGTGCAAAATATATACATTTATACACATATGCATGCTCTTTTCAACTCGCATCAAATCTCTGCGCAGCCCTTGTGAGGGTGACACGTCCTCTTGATTTTCTGCATGGTTGATCCTGAGAAAGCTCAGCTTGGACACTGTTGTCTTGTGTTTTCAGTTTGGGGAATTTCATCAGCACAGCAGAGAAGATCCGACTTCCAGATGACTGTACCATCGGCTACATCATCGAGGCGCTGTTGGAGGTCGCTTTGACGCACACGCACCTTTTCCACTCTCACCTGGAGAACCTGCAGAAGCTGCCCATTGACACTGTGCTGGAGCAGGTGAGCCAGAGGTGGCCGGGGACGGCGTTTTACAGAGCTCTGAAACAAAACCTGAAAAACTTCTAAATGTAGTTCAGTTAACAGATTTTATAAAATGACCCACAAAACCAGTGTGAACTAAAGGTGAGCGGGAGATGATACCAACCCACTCAGTTTGATAACGGAAGCTCAGATTCATCCCAATATAGTTTAATATCTTGATGCATTTAGGAAACATTTAGGAAATACAACCTTACAAAGAATTCAGTTCAGTTTTATTTACACAGCGCCAAATCACAACAGTCGCCTCAAGGTGCTTTATATTGTACGGTAGACCCTACAATAATACATACAGAGAAAACCCAACCAAGGCTCAGGGGGGGCGGGGCCATCTGCTGTGATTGGTTGGGGTGAGAGAAGGAAGACAGGATACAGACATGCTGTGGAAGAGAGACAGAGGTTAATAACAGATATGATTCAATGCAGAGAGGTCTGTTAACACATGAGTGAAGAAGAAACACCCAGTGCATCATGGGAATCCCCCAGCAGTCTACGTCTATTGCAGCATAACTAAGGGAGGATTCAGGGTCAGCTGGTCCAGCCCTAACTACATGTTTTTGTATTTAATGTATACATTTGTTTAGATTCACTAAAATCCGTCATTTTCACATAAGGGGGGTTTTCAGTGGCAGCAGCTGTGACGTCAGTCTCCATTAAATGTTGATTTATTGTACACTGTATGATTGTTTTGCTGTAGGTGACTCTGAGTTACGGAGGGTTTGAGAACAGAAGAAATGTAGTCGGTGTGGTTGGAGGGTTTTCACTGGCTGAGGACCCCACAAGGTAAACACTGACACTCGCTGTGTCTGAACATCAGGAAGCATGGTTACGTTTACCATCTGTATGAGCTGCGATCACAGTTGTTCTAATTATTGTTGATGGTTTCCTGTAATGAACTCTTTGTGTTCACAGGTTTAAGACGGTCCACTGCCTTCTGTATCCTGACACTGAGTGGTGTCCAGAGCTCAAACCGCGCCACAGAAACTGAATTCCAGTGTGAACATTTATCCTGCAGAGTCGCTCTGAACTCTCTCTGATATTCATTAAACACACAGTGAAGCCTTAAAAACTGAAGCCAAAGAAGCTGTTTGAAGACCATCCAGGCCTGCAGAGCAGAGTTTCTCCACTTCTAACACGCTTTTAAGAGTCGACCTTCTCTCAATTCAACATATATTTGTAGCATGTTTTTTATGGTCGAGCGGAAGCTGAAAAGGTGAAGTTCAAGAACAGCGCTCAGGACGACAATGAGGCGTTCACTTTTGCATCTACACCGAACATGAACGTGATTGGATGACACATGATGATCTTAGAAAGCCTCTCTGAGACCCTCAGTGACCCTGGTTGAGCTCCGGGTAACCGCGGGGCGATTATCTGTGAGTGACTGTGACTGTTGCTAAAGTCACGCTAACAATGATGGGCAGCTGGTGTACAAATGCTTCATGCGTGTGCAGGTTGTGCGTCGTTCAAGCCAACAAAGCCAAAGTTGTTTTTAAAGGGCGACGGTAAAGCCGAGGGGAAAATCATGACTGTAAAACGCAGCCTCTCTTCTCCCTGAGCTCGGCGAGTTTAGGTCAACAGCTCTTACATGACAGATGTATGTGGAAACCTCTCTGTTCCTGTTACTTTGGTAAATCCCTGACTGGAGTTTAAAAGCTTTTTAAAAAGTATTAAAACAGTTTGAAGGAGGTAGAAGATTGCTGGTTGGCTGTTTCAGCTGCGGTCTGAAGAAGCATGAGGTCTATTATTGTGACGCCTGTTTTCTAGGGGTGCAACGATACACAAAATTCACGGTTCGATATTTTTTCGATACAAAAAAATGTTCACGCCTTTTTAATTTGTCATTTATTAAAATTATAAATATATATTTTAACTCAAAAGTACAGTTTTTAAATTTAATGTTGCTGAAACAACAAAGGGATAAAAAATAAATCTATCTGATCGAGGAATCCCTCATCTTTGGAAAAGAGTTTATTACAGAGAAATGTCTCTTTCAAAATAAAAGCTCTACTATCCGCTTCTTCTGGGCTATATTCTCAGCAGCATATTAAACATATCAGGTCCCCATAAGGAGAATCCTGTGCTAACGGCTGTCTAAATGACTCGGGTAAAGTTTGTAGCATGCTGCTTGTTGTTTTTGTCTGCTTCCACTTGTCTTTGCACTAGGATGCTGTCGGAGTAAATGTGCAGTCATATTCGTTGTGTTCCCACTAGTGCTGTCAGCGTTAATCTGAAATGACGTTAACGCCACAACACGGCAAATCTCCATTAACGAGCTACCGCGGATCGCCCCGTGCGTGGGGCTGGATGGCGTCAACACGTTAACGAGCTAACTGCGCTAACACACTAGCTCCCACCCATGTAATTGAGCATTGCGTGGCACATCCAACATACTGTTTTACTTTAGTCCATGACGCGCTTACCTTCAGGGTCATACGTCACATGAAAACCAAAATAATTCCAAACGCCAGATCTGAATGAGGGTGGGGGAGGTTCAGTTTGCCATGTAAAGCACTTTGTGCTACATTTTTTCTGTATGAAAAGTGCTTTATAAATAAAGATTGATTGATTGATGTTGCAACGAGCTTAGCTTCTGTCTCGCTAGCTTGCCCTGCGCTCAGTGGATCTGCGTTCGACTACTCCGCCTAGGCTGCACTGTCGAGCGCAGATCAACACAGACAGCATAGTCAGGAGGAAAGTTGATCAAATAAATTAAAAATGTTGTATTGTTCGATACATATGCGTACCGAACCGAAAGCTCTGTATCGAACGGTTCAATATCCATACGAGTATCGTTGCACCCCTACTGTTTTCTGTTTCTGTGTGATTAGACGGACTGCTGCAGAGGAGCAGATGGTGGTAAAAAGCGACACTAACATCGTTCTGCTGCTTTGTAGTTTAGTTTTAAACAGGGTCATTGAAAGATTGGTGTTTGCTGTGAGTCCAACATGTAGACGTGCGCACAGGAAGGACCTCACTGTACTATCATGTACTTGTACGCTCACGATGCAAGAACAGGATGTTCATTCTATTAGGATCTGAACTTGGATCAACATGAATGTTTGATACGAGTAGACATGTGACCTCCTGTCTGTGGCCGAGCGCTGCTTTGCTCCTGGCACTCCTACAACGTTACCAGCTGTGGTGACGTGGGGAGTGTCCGTGCGGACTCTTTGGGTTTTATGTAAACCTGCTTTGCATGTCTTGTAGTTTTAGCTCCACAGGAATGATGGGCGGTCACAGGCTGGAGTAAAGCCAACCTCAGCATCAGTTCATGAAATGAATAATGTTGGTTGTAGTTTGGAGCTTCAGTCAGGTCCAAGGGTCAGCACTTTGTTTTCACAAACACCAGCAGTGATTCAGTAATAATAAGCTGTAGCTTACACTTACAGTGGATGTTTGCTTCCTGCAGCCTGTTCTATCAAACAGGTCCTGCTGTCAGTAGCACACAGTGGTCAGCACAGCGTAATACGAGGCTTATTCTTTTAGCTGCAGGAGCCCCAAATCAGGCTTCATAGCACCGACCAGCAGCAGCATCTTCTGCTTTTAGACGACTCTACACATTTACAGCATCCTGACCAGTGAGCACGGTGCAGGGATGTGTCACCGTCGAGTTTCTCGTGTGAAGATTTTTGCTGAACTTCCACTGCTCTGTCTTTCAAAGAGAGGAGAATGAACCGGTTCTTTGTCTCCGCCCACTCTGATCTGTATATTCAGTCACTTCTGCCGGTGAAAGCTGGTGGTGTACAGCACCAGCCTGTTTGCACAAGACTAGAAACCAAACCCCACACCACGAGTCCCACTGCAGGTCAGTGAGTGAGTGTGTTTTTGTCAAAGCTGCCACTGCTCTGTTGTCAATAAAGCTTTCCTGCATTCCTAAGTGTTTCTGTCACATTGATCTATTGAAGAGAAAACCACATAACCGAGACGATGCATGGAAATATTCAGTGTCATGTTGAAATCGCACGTCTGTCAGATTTATAGGAGGTTGAGTCACACAGCCTCCTCGGGAGGGTCTCCTTGTAATTAAACCACAAACTGATGAGCTCGCTGGGATCAACATGTGACGTAGTCCTTTATCACAGCTGAGTGTCCGTGGATGGAGCACAGACAAAAAGGAGTGTGCAAATGAAAAGCGGAGCTACAAGTGAATTCAAAAATAAAATCAGCAAGAAACAACTTTTCCAGTGTAATTTTTAAAAATCTATGTAATACCAGTTACCTCGATGCCTTACAGCATGGAGTTCAAAGTCACCGCTTTGCTTTTGTTGCACACAGCATCCAAAACACCAGCTTAAAATAAAAGTCAGTGTGAAGAAGAGGAAGGGCAGACGATGCAGTTTGATGCTGATGAATGAAAGACGAGGAGCTTTCCCCTCAGGACTGCAGTTCACGCTCCGAAATAAACAGCTAAGCTTTACAAACGTCAACATGAGTGCACACTCAGACATGAGAAAAACCTCCGGATCAGACCTGGAGCTTCAGCACAGATCGAGGAAAGTCGTGAGGAAGCATTTCAAGCCCAGACTGACATCAGAGCTGCAGAGGACGACTGTGTCATCAACGCTGAAGCCTGACCTGGAGGAGGTCAAAGAGCCCAACAAAACAGCTACAAATCAATTGCAGAGATGCTGCAAACTGAAGAAGTGATGACACATCGACAGACATTCAGAGAAATGTGGGAAACTGAGTACGTGCCAGAGGACCCGGGTGGAGCAGAGCTGCTGCTCCTCCACACTGGAAGGAGCCAGGGGTGGATGTTCTGAGTCGTCAATGTGAACACCACCGTGTACACTACATTTGTTGATTAGAAAAACACCTGGAAGACGATGTGACGCCTCTTCACCCTGAACACATGCTCAGGATGCAGCAGACAACCAGCCTTAAACGGGCCGCTAACAAACAGGACAACAGGAGGAGCTAGGCTACAGCACGGAGGTCACATGTTCCCTGATATTTAGATAAGAAGGACTTTATTTTAGGAAAAATGCTGTGATGTTACTCAGCATTTTTCCTCTAATAGTTTGTCAGTTTTCTTTAGTTGCACTAAATTATCCAGAGGATATTCAGGACCCCGGGGCCCTGCACCGCTGGGGGCCACCCAGGAGGCACATAAAACTAACTTGAGATCTTGAAACTCTAATTATTGGTTTAATGAAGTTATTTTTCCATATCTCACCAGCGTCTCTCTCTCCAACACTGACAAACTTGTAATTTCTTAACTTAATTAGCTTTTTTAGAAATGTCAGATATTTATTTATTTATTTTATTTAAAAGGAGAAAAATATTTACCCCTTTTCTACTAATGGACATGTGCCAAAAGCATTTCCTGAAAATGGATGGGGGTTTCTGAGTTGTGCAGACTAATAACATTATTTCTAACGAGTCTTCGTATATTCTTCAGTAACACTCACTGTTTTAAATGTTAGCACAGAGTGTGCAGGTGGCCCGGAAACACAGAAACATCAACTCTGATTAGAACTTCGCAGTGATCACGTTCAACAAACGAGCTTTTGGATAACAGATGATCAAATCTGTGACCTCATCATATGATTTATAATTACATGCAGATCATCCCAGTGCCTGAGAGGAACACGTGTGTCCAAGTATGTGATGAAATACATCAAATATATATTATGCAGAAAATATTCAATAACGTTAAATGGAGAAGTGAACATTTAGTGGGGGGGGGGGGGGGGCAGGTTACAGTAGATCTACAGACACATTTAGTGTGCTGTGGAAATAAATCACAGCAGTGTTTCATTGGATGATTACAGTGACTTAAACTAGAGGATGCATTTGCTGCAGTGCGAATGCTGAGAGCTGAAATGTTCAATGTGCTGAATCAACAAATCTTCCAGCTGAAGGTGCAGAACTGTTGAAAGCTGAAGTGTCAAAGTTGGAAAGTAGCTGAAAATCTTTAAAATGTAGGGGAGACCGGGGATGGTTGTAACGTGGGTCAGTTGTAACACTTCCAATTTCTCCAATCAGGGCTAAGTTTCAAATGATGTGACTCATCCTGTGCATGCCCAACTCAGTTCTGCTATCACATGTGAAAAATCAGCACATTTTGTCAAACACAGACAATTTAACATGAAAAAAAGTCATTTGTATGCCAAAAAGTAAGTTTTTCTACTTTATTTCAATTTGTGAAAGCATTATCTGCTTTGCAGTTAAACTCATCAAACCTAAATTATGTTATTTGTATGTCTATGGGGATATATTCTGTGTAGGTCTTTAGTGCTAATGTTTTAGCCGTTGGCTGTAATGTTAGCTAGTTCATGGCTATAGGAGTCTGGGTCAGTTGTAACAGCAACAGTCTGGGTTAGTTGTAACAATAATGCAGATGTTACCACACTATTACTTTAACTTATATTAAACAAGTTGGGGCAACGACATCAGCAGAGAGAGGTTCACTGGTCACCTTTGTATATGCGGTTAATGCCATTGGCAACACAATTACTTCACTGTTTGTGTTCCCACACATACATTATGCAGACCACTGTGTCAGAGATGGACCAGTAGGAAGTACTGGTAGTGGAAATAAATCAGGATGGGTGCAAGAAACAGATTTCCTCATCTTTCTGAAGCACTTTGCAAACCACACCAAGGTAAGCCATGATAAAAAGTAATGGAATTGCGATGCTGGTGAACAACTACATTTTTTCAGCTTCATTGTTATGTTCAAAATTGGTGCAAGAGTTGTAGGTTATAATGCCCACTGAGCCAATGAGGCCAAACTCAAGGAAGACCAACCAAAATGAATGAAATATTCAGTTGCAGAAAATTCCATAATTTGTCTTTTTTGGGGGGTTGGAATATGTTCAAAAGCTAGATTTCTGTATTCTGTCACACACACACACACACACACACACACACAGAGCTACATAAATGGCTCTAAGTGCAGTCATGTGTTGAATAAACAAAGATTACATGTTAATATTTTGTTAGTACCCTTATTTCATTGTGTTACATTTCACCCCAGGATATGTTACAACTAACCCAGACTATGGGGTTAATTGTAACATTTCACTCTTCGTGTTTGAGACCATACCATGCAATGGGTAATTGTGCTGCAGAGAAAATAGCTGCACATGTAAATACTTTGCATTACATTTTGAATCCACTACCTTAAAAGAGCTTCAATTTACAGACAGAAATGTCAAAAATGTTACAACTATCCCCGGTCTCCCCTACGTTAGAAAAAGACGACTAATGATAATATGAACTTTAAATGTCTAAACTCAAGAATCTCAAAGCATCAGTGACTTTGTTCATCTTCTTCTGTGCCGCGTGGATGAGGAAGCTGACGTTTAGGTCCTGGGAGATGGTGGTTCCCAGAATCTGGTTTACTGTGTCCACTGGGCATGAAGGAAGATCAGATTTGGTGGTGTTGGTTTCAGCCTGAAGCCCACCATCATCTCCAGCTGGAGGCGGTTGATGAATTTTGTAGACTTGACTCCTCCCATCATCCCAGCTCTGCTGTGACACCAGCTCTCCCACCTGAACGTGATTCGTTGTGTTTATTTCACCAAAGATTCAGCAACTATAAAAATTCAACTCAAGCATTTAGCTGTAAGCATTTACATGAGATTTTCTTCTCATATAGACATCTGAAAGGAAAATATTCTTTCACCATAGATGCAGAAACACCGATGAGGGACTTTTTATTTGATTTTGTACAGCGGGACTTGTTTTTTCTTTCCTCCTGATTTGAACGTCTGCAGACGTCTCTGTGCAGCACTGCTCACTTCAACGAGCAGCTGTGGATTTTCCTGAAAAACACTTTTGCGGTGACCGGTTATAAAATATGACTTTTGGGGATTTCACAGGAATCCGGGAGCTTTGCAGCTCTCCGCCTTATATGGCAGGGCTGAGCGCGTGCTCCGTGCCTGTCCACGGGCTGCAGAGTGACCTGGAAGACAAACACGGTGTAGAGGCGGAGGACACGCACACACACAAACACACACAGCTCTGTCCGCTGCGCTGTTGGTGAGTACCTCTTCTGTCATACAAACACAAAACACGAGGAACAGCACAGAGAACACGCGTGGAACATTTCACACTGGAAGTTTTAGCCGAGCTAAGCTCGCTCAGCACGTTCAGCCTGAGTGTCACGTGACTCGTAACTCCGTCTGTGGCGCTTCCACCTGCAGCGGCTCGCTCACCCACGCAGGCCGAACATGGAGGCTTCGTTTGCAGGTAAACGGGCTCTGGTCACCGGAGCAGGAAAAGGTAAAGGAGACACGCACACGCACGCACGCACACGCAGCGACACCAGCAGGCTGCTTTATGAACAACATCCACCTTCGTGCAAATGCCCCCACCAACCCCAGTGTGGTCACGGGACACGAGACTAAGGCTACGTTCACACTGCAGGTGAAAGCGCATCAAATCAGACTTTTCTGACCCTCTGCGACACACATCCATCATGGTGACAGTGTGAACGGCACAAATCCGATATTTTCAAATCCGATCTGGGTCACTTTCGTATGTGGTGCTGAATCAGACGCATATCTGATGTTTTAGAAAGCGACTGCTGCTTGATGGTCACGTCGCATTAATTCCGTCTTTTACGTCACTGACGCAAGACGGACGCCAACTATCAGCGCCGGAGAAGACATCGCGAACCTTCCTGGCCCTCCAGTGAAACTGTTGGGAACAACGTGAACATTTTATTTGTCCTGTATAATCTGCAGATTCTGACAGAAATCTGCAGCTATCCTTTGAAGCACCGCTCCTCTGAAACAGCAACAAGGATCATTATTAGGTTATTTACATTATTATGTCAATAACAAAATAACTTAAAGCAAAAACTGGGAAACGTGAAGTCCGAAGTCTTTATATTAAGGCCGTCAGTCAAACAATACTGTTGCTCTGGGTCTAAACAGAGCGCGCTGTGTGTGACGTCTTCTTTTGCGCATGCGGGCGCTTGAGCGTTCACACTAGAGCGCGTTTGCTGTCACATTTTATTTGTACTGTGAACGAGCAGACAAAAACATCGGATTTGATCAAAAAATCGGAATTGAGCATCAAGACTTGCAGTGTGAACGTAGCCTAACTCTCCTCTCATGAAACTGTTTCTGTTTTTTACACGAATCAATGCTTAATGTAAAGTTTCACGTGATTTCCACTTGAGCTTGATTTACAAACAAGTTCCTGAACAGAACATTAAATGTCAGCAGTGATGTTGATTTCATTTACACTCAAACACAAACCATCATAGCTCCTTGTGTGGCCCCAAACGGAGGCTGCTGTATAAACGCGTCCTTCACATACATCAAGTTAGACAAATATAAAACACAACACTAACATGTCCTTCTGTCGGCTTCCAGCCGTGTTACAGACGTTTAAAGTGAGACAGTGTTGTGGACGATGAAGTTACTGATTACTGTGAACTCAGCAGAGTGTGCTGGAGGAATCTGATGACACTGCACGGAGCCTGAACCAGTGTCATCAGTGAGAAAGTGGAATAACAGGAGCTTTGTTGGTGGAACGAAGCCTAAGACATGTGTGGAATGTGTGTGTGTGTGTGTCCACTCTGTAATCAGTCTTTGTGTTTATGGATTCTTGTGTCCCAGGGATTGGTAGGGCCACAGCTCTGGCTCTGGCACGCTGCGGGGCAAAGGTCATAGCGGTCACACGAACGCAGGCCGATCTCAACAGCCTGGTGGAGGAGGTGATCACCCCACACACACCCATCTGAGGGGCCCCAGCCCTGACCTTTGACCCACACAGTGGACTGTCAATCAGCATAAAGCATATCTCAGGCCACCTCTTAAAAATGATGCGTATAAAAGCCAACCACGTGTAAATGCACCGTTAGGGAACCGACAGCGAGGAGCTGGAGAGGCGTGTGGGTCTGGTATTATCGTAGGGTCCACCTTACAATATAAAGCACTTTGAGCTGACTGGTGTTGTGATTCAGTGCTGTATAAATAAAATGTCCAAGAAGAGTCCAAAAGAAAAAGATACATTACTAAAATGATATATATGGATTATAAAAGCACAGAATTATCAAACAAATATTTAGGAACCTTTCTAAAGCCTCTTTAAAAAAAAGTCCCAGTTCAGTTTTATTTATATTCACAACAGGCGCCTCAAGGTGCTTTATACTGTAAGGTCGACCCTACAATAACACATACAGAGAAAACCCAACAGTCATATGACCCCTATGAGCAGCACTTTGGCGACAGTGGGAAGGAAAAACCCCCTTTTAACAGGAAGAAACCTCCAGCAGAACCAGGCTCAGGGAGGGGCGGGGCCATCTGCTGCTGGGGAGAGAGAAGGAAGACAGGATAAAGACATGCTGTGGAGGAGAGAGTCATATCTTTAAAAAAAACGTTACATATAAAAAATCCAAAATGTCCTCTTTCTGCAGAGAGACTTGACGTCACCGTTGCTTTAGCTTTAGCTTTAGCTCTGTGCCTGGAAGACGTCAGAAACCCATCACAGCTGTTCCTGTCAGTTCTCTGATGGAGCGTCTGTGATGCACAGATAAACCTAAGAGACTCTAATCGACTCTTTGCCTACAGCTTTGATCTGCACAGTGAGATTTCTTCTCAGTTTAAATCTTATTAATAACTCATCCAAACCTTTTCTGACTCATTATATCAAACAGATTTTAATCAGCTGACGGCGGCTGATGACTTTAAAAGCTGTTTAATGTAGTTTTCACTTGAAGTAGAATCTGCAGTATGTTCGTCATGCAAATACAATAATAGAGAAATAATTTTTTTCAATCTGCACGGCTAACATGAGAAGCATTTCACTGATTGACTCTACGGCAGCAGCTGAAAGAAGAACAAAGCTACCCTGCACACAGTTGGTCTGACCTCAGAACAGCTGTTCAGCATCTGGATTTAGTTGTTCTCGCACAGCTGCTGTAACCTCGTCAGAGTTTGCTGTTTGTGAGGCCTGTGACTGATTCAGTTCTGGGGCCCAAACTCATTATAAATATTTGATGTCTCTTGTCTTCCTTCTAATTCGAGTCCGTCTGCTTTTGACTTCCTGTCACAGTGCGCCTCCATCACCCCGGTGTGTGTGGACCTCACAGACTGGGGGGCCACAGAGCAGGCCCTGCAGGATGTCGGCCCTGTCGACCTGCTGGTCAATAACGCTGCCTGCGCCAACCTACAGCCATTTCTGGAAGTCACACCTGACAAGTTTGAGCAGTAAAGCAAATATTCTCAACTTTCATATTTGTTACTGAGGAAGTACCAGCCATAAGGACACAGCACAAGCCTGTGAGCCCGAGGCCAGAGCCTCATCATGTGCTAACCTGTCACGTCTGTTGTGTCTTCCAGGGCTTTCAGTGTGAATGTGAAAGCTGTGGTGCAGGTTTCTCAGGTAAAACAAACACGGCCTTTATTAAACCACGGTGTTTCCTTTCTTTGGATTTGATTCGTGGGAAATGCATTGCTTTGAAGTTCAGCTGTGAATGAACCCGTCACAATGAGTGTTGGACAGGGTGCTTTAGAAAACGTGTGATTGGGACTTACAGTAAAAGTGTTTTTTTACCTCGATATTAAGAAATGTCTTGTGTAGATCTGAAAGCTCCGGCTCTATATCTGTGCTTCGCCTGTCGGTCTGAGCCGTGCACAAATCTGTGCTTAAAAAATGAGCAGATGACATTTTGTTACATGAATTGTTTGACGCTGATGTTATTGGTTAAGTTGGGTTTTGGAAAGTTTCTGTAACAAAGCTCGATGCAGTTGAGTGGAGCTTGTAGGGTGTTGGGTTGACCCGTCTCATTCATCAAACTGCTTCTGTGCAATGAGACAAAGCTCCGTCTGTTGGCAGTTAGTGGCTCGTGGTATGAAGGCCCGGGGATCGGGAGGCTCCATTGTTAATGTGTCCAGCCAGGCATCGCAGCGCGCCCTCAGAGAGCACGCCGTCTACTGTGAGGATCACAGACATGGGCGCCACAGCCTCTATCACATTTAAACGAAGAAGCCCAGTGAGGGTAACAAACTGAGCTTCTGTTTCTGCTCTGTGCTCAGGTGCTACCAAAGCGGCTCTGGACATGCTGAGTAAGGTGATGGCTTTAGAGCTGGGACCACATCAGGTACACCACTGTCCTGTTCCACACGTCCAGCTTCCACCTCACAGTTACTAATGCTAATGTGGTTAGCTCAGGTGCATCTTTGTGAAAGCATTAACTGAGTTAGTGATGCCACAGTTATCGTTCAGTTCGTGCTGTCTATTTCTAAATGATCAGGAAATACGGGGAAAACAATATAAGCTAATGCAAGAAACTGTCCAGGAAATGATTTCATGTGAATATTAATTATTCCTGTAACTGCATCACTGTTCAAGTGTCAAAGTCATTTACACGTGTGCCTCACGTCATGTAAGGTGTTGAAAAGCATTGGAATACTTCGATGAGACCTGATATAACAGTGAAACACTGCCAGCACACACCAATGCCAGGACGGCTCACTGCACTGTGAAACAGCTTCTGCAAACTCATATAGCCTGGTGTGGTGCTGAGAGAGAGAGCAGCAGGTTCATAATCATACACAGGATGTAGGCTTTCAAATCCCAGGAGAGACCCTAAGTGACCCTTCGCTCTCTGAGGACGACAGGCCCGAAAGCAAGTCTGCAAAATTCCCACCTGCACCACAGTGTGATATGTGCAACATAGTGAAGGAGTTGTGTAAAAAGTCGCTGGCAGCTGGTGTCAGTGGTGTCGGCACCAACCTGACACCAAAGTCCACACAGAGTTTTGTAAAGGCTGCATCTAAACGACACCTGAATCAGTTCCTGTGAACTCAACATTTACTGGAAGCAAACAACAGGACAGCAGCCAACACCAAACTTACTTATAAGTTCTATGAGCCAGTGTTTTAAAGCATGTATGAGGTTCATACAGTCGCTTTAGGAGGTTACTTTACTGCTGCCTGTCCGGCTGTTAACATGAAGTATTCAACAGTCTGATCGGGGTCGTCTGAACAAAGATGGGATCTGACGTCTGTTCGGTGACTCGATTAACTCAGGTGTCGTCTTGTGATCAGATCCGTGTGAACACCGTGAACCCCACAGTGGTGATGACTGACATGGGTCGCTTGGGCTGGAGCGATCCTGAAAAAGCCAAGAGCATGAAGTCCCGGATCCCCCTGGGCCGCTTCGCAGGTCAGTTGCAGCGGTCTTGGTCAGACATGTCCTCTTAGATCACATCACTGTGTTTGTGTTCAGCTCCTGTATGCATGGGAGGAAGTGTTACCCCACAGACAGGTGACGAGTCCACAGAGTGAGACCAGTTTGCATGATCCCAGTCGAGGGTTAGGGACATAACACTGATAGACTCAGTCCTGCCCTCTCGTCTGCACACGATCCTCCCCGTGGTGTCAGGGTTAGCTCTGTAAAGCTGAGTGTGATGTGTGTGTCTGTGTGCAGAGGTGGAGGAGGTTGTGAACAGCATTTTATTCCTGCTGAGTGAAAAGAGCAGCATGATTAATGGAGTCACTCTGCCGGTGGATGGAGGCTTCCTGGCCTGCTGAGCCACATCAGCCCATCGTCCACCTGCTCGGAGCAAAACTTCACTTGCAGATTTCTTCTTCACTGTGATTGTCTCCAATATAACTGGACTCAACCAGCGAGGGGCCCGAAGGATTGTTTGACCCATTGATGGAATTTGTGCTATTAAAAGATAAAAACATGCTGCTGCATTAAAATCAGTATTAAAAACAAAAACTCTGTTTAAAAATAAATTGTTTGTTTTTTACTGAAATATAAATGATCACAGTGACTAAGTCACCGACACATGAAAACAGAAACGAATGAACTCTGGGTCCTCTTTATTTACAGCACCGCTCCACAGCTGAGGCGAAGTGAGGAGCTGAGACGCAGGCCTTAGTAAAGTTTAGTGACTGGTTCAAAGTGACAGAACCACTGGACTCTTCCTAACCAGGCCGGTTCTGCTTATTAATTTGGCTTCACGCGCTGCAGGCTCTTGTAGTTGTTTCAGTGCTGCAGTAAAGAATAGCAAAGAAGAACTGAAGCCTGGACGTGTGCTGGAAAGCCTGCTGATGAAGCTGAATAAGAGCCATCATCATCATCTTCAGTCAGAATGATTCGTTTGGTCACTTTGATAAATCTAAACAACTAAAGGTACAGGAACAGTCCGTCTTCTGTTAATATATATGTAAATAATCCTGTAAAAAAAGGACTCGTGCAGCCACTAGCGTTTTCCTCAGTGTTAGTCCACGAAGCACATTTCGATGTGAACCCGAGGGAACGCCTCGCTGTGTGAGGAGGAAATGACGACAGGAAGCAGACTACCTTACATATACATTTGTATTTAGTATACAAAAAATTGAAATATGTCACCACACAGACATGTGAAGTAATAAAAAATAAGACAAACAGTTGAAACAAGTATACAAGTCATCTTACATTACATACGTACATGGCCAATGCATTTCATCATACAACCTCTCCTAAGAGTTACAGTGGGTCAAATAACCAGAGAACTTCCATGCAATAGTAGTAGTTTTTTTTCTTTTGCTGTTTCTCAGCTACATTTCGACACCTTAGCTAGGCAGGACCACACGACATGATTCAACCACACAGCTATGCCAACCAAAGACAGCATAACGGAGCACTGCAGTGCTGCGTCTCGCCACACGGGGGAGACAGACACACAGCAGGCCTGCGACCATACAGAAATGCATTTCATAAAGGTGCAATCTGCACTGTTTGCCATGACGACAAACTCCACAACGATTGGCCCTTTATCGTACACTGTTAGCGACACTTCTAACTTCGACATGAGCAACTATAATCCCTTTAGTTTGAATTGTTTTAGTTTTACGAGCTAAATATTCAGGTACATGTAGATATTCATAACGCATTCCTTTTCTGAGGATTATTCTGTACATGACTGGATGTCACTGATATTCGTGTGTTTTCCTTCCTTTATGTCACAGATTGTTGAAAAGTCTTGTGTTTTACTACAATACAATATGAAATAGTACCAAAAACTGGACACTAAAAAACTTGGCTTAAAACAATACTGTCTCTTATGCACTACCCCAAACTGTCTCACTGACACCGACACATGCCCGCCCACCGTGCACGCACGCAAACACACCTGTCACGCACGCATTCATGTGCTTGTGCACAAACACACACACACAGTCTAAACAATGGGATAAATTAAGACAGAATATTTTAAGACCCATGCAAGCTCCTCCACTCCCACAGGCAGAACTCAGGCAGCAAGGTTGTACAGCCCCCGTGTGTTTGGCAAGCTCGTCTGTCACATCTTCACAGTTAAGAATAGTTACCCAAAGAAATTGACCAAGATCAGGCGACTGAAGCAAGAACACGCTGGAGGGGCATAGCCAAATAATTCTTCAACTGATCAGAGGATGCTTCTGGAAGCGAGCGAAAGGTTTGCAGGTAGACCTCTAAAGTACAGTTATGAAACAGACAAGCTTTGACTGAAACCTCCAGTTAAACCTTTGTGTCTCACTGAAAATCTCTTTTTTCTCATTGAAAAGTTAAGAACGATGACACGGGCTATGATTATGAGTCTGTGCGTGGCTTTACTGAGATGAAACCCAAGAGGATGAGTTCACGGTTACATGTTTATACTTTGACTGCAGCGCTGATGTGATCGTTTGGCAGGAAATCTGTTCTAACTCGACAGGTTACTGAGAGGATTGAACAAATACAAGCAGTTAGACCATCGTTACAGTCACTGTGCTAGCTAAGAACTACAGGGAGCATCTTGGGCCGTTTGCCCAGTCTGAGGGAAACAGCACAGCCTTTCTCCAATGAGCTGTTTAATAATGAGACGCTGATCTGGCAGTATGGAGCAAACTTGAATACCTTGCCATTTTAAAGAACTTGGTTTGGATCGGGAATAATAAAATGCCAATCAGGACACCCGCCAGTGAACCAAGCTGTCAGAGAGTCTAACTGCTGGTGTTTCTGTCATGTGACCACAGATCTCAGGGGGGACCTCGCTGTGCATACTGTCAGAAATGAGGGCTGAACGAATGAAGGCAGTATTTCTTTTAATGTGCTGATCCTAGATCAGAAGCTGAGGGTAACTTCAGAGCTGAAGGCGTATTCACAGTTCATGTTCTATCTAGTCAACACTGCATTATTTCAAGCAAGCATAGCTGAGAAACAAAAGACTTTGCAGTAAGAAGATAAGAAGTCTTTGTGAGCCCTCGTGGCAACATGACACGTGTCTATGAGTACAAAGCAGTTGGACAGTCATTGTCTTTCACAGAGAACCTATGACCTTACTCTGTAATGGTTAAAAAAACTGGGTTAAATATTGGTCCTACCAATATGATTTTGAAAAAACATCGATATAAAGAAAGCAATCTCAGCAGTGCACACTCACTCTCGCTAGTTTTCTTTCTCATCCTCTCAGAGAAGTAGTGGTTGTTGTTCATGGTGATGTGGTGTAGTGTTAGCAGTGCTTCCTCCTTAGAACATGGTGCATCTCTTCCCCCTCTTCTTCACGGGTGGGGGGCAGAGCACAGCCCGGATGGCCTCGTCAAATACCGTCTTCAGGCCTCGCTGGGTCAGCGCAGAGCACTCCAAGTACTTCACGGCTCCTGAGGACCAGGGAGAGGGCATGATGGGAAAACTCCTGATACGCCCCTCTACATTACCCGACAGAGCACCTAGCACTCACCGAAGGGCCCCACCAGATAACTGTCCATGCAAATACTGAGGAGAGTAAATAAAGCAGGGGTCTCACACTGGAAGGAGCTGAGGGCCACTGCTGGCACTGTCGTCTGAAGGATACTTTTGTGTTCAATTAATACAAAAACAAACATTTCTGAAAATGTTTTGTTTGCTTTTTTTAAATTTCAAATATCATATAGGCCCCGGGGCAGACCCAGGACACGCTGGAGAGATTATCTCTCCAGCGTGTCCTGGGAACGCCTCGGTGTCCCCCCGGATAAGCTGGAGGAGGCGGAGGGGGAGGTCTGGGCTTCTCTGCTCGGGCTGCTGCCCCCGCGACCCGGCCCCGGATAGGCAGAAGAAAATGGATGGAAATATTATATAGCAATATCTTAACTAACTGAATCGTTTCATTGAAAGAGCAAATAAACACACTGGTCCTCTGTCTGTCACACACGTTCGTATTGAACAAAATACAAGTGCAAGTGACACATGAGTTCGTGCGAGTGGCCCCCGGGCCGCGAGTTTGAGACCCCTGGAACTATTACAGCAGGTGCGTGATCGTTTTTTCCTCCTTGACACAAGGCGAGTGGAATTCAAATCACAATATAAATATTTCCTAATAATTTTTTATTTTAAATGAAATAGTTTAATCTTGTTTTTAAACACTGTTTATTTTGGGTGTTTAAAAAGAACGTAGCAGATGACACGCTGTCTCTACCCACTGCTAAACACAGCCACAGTTCAACTACTAGGAAGCTGAGCAACATGTACATATAAAAACAAAACAAAGTGATTTACAAATCTCATAAACCAATACTTTATTCACAATAGAACATCTCCAAAAGGTTGCGACAGGAGTATGTCTCCATCTTTGTAGTATCTTTTTCTAACATCTGGAAACAGGAGAGCAGCTGTGGAGTTTCGGGAGAGGAACTTTGTCCCGTTCTTGTCTGACAGAGGATTCTAGCTCAGCAGTCCTGGATCTTCAGTTTGATTTATATCGAGAGAACTCACAACAACACTTGCCTCGAGGAGCTCTTCTCGTCCATCTTTTTCTGAACAGTATGCTGTCATTGGTCCATAATTTGTAGACACAGTTTGGTCCCGCCTACTTCTGAGGAACTCTTTTTGTACCCAGACATGTTACTGACCTGTTGTCATTTAAACTGATTAGTTATAATTATTATTAGTTATAAAAACGCAACAGCAGATGGCCCCGCCCCTCCCTGAGCCTGGTTCTGCTGGAGGTTTCTTCCTGTTAAAGGGGAGTTTTTCCTTCCCACTGTTGCCAAAGTGCTTGCTCATAGGGGTCATATGATTGTTGGGTTTTCTCTGTATGTATTGTTGTAGGGTCGAGCTTACAGTATAAAGCACCTTGAGGTCACTGTTGTTGTGATTTGGAGCGGTCTAAATACAATTAAACTGAATTGAAATTGTTCCTCCAGCTGTTTCCTTTTAGGACCACTGAGTTTTCCAGCCTGCTGTTGCACCTGGCCCAACCTTTTTGAAACATTTGCTGTCATCAGACTCAAAATGAGTCAAGATTCTTTGTGAAATCGTTCAAAATTAAGAGTTTAAAGATTTAACAGGTTTTCTGTGTTCTATTGTGAATACAATAGGGATTTATGAGATTTGCAAATCATTGCATTTTGTTGTTTTTAAAATGATTTTTTTAAAATTGGAGTTAAAAATTACTTTTCTAAACGAGTTGGTCCCTGCACAGAGTGGCACAGATCATTCATAAAAACAATGATGCTGCACAACAACAGTCATACAATCACATGTATGAATCAGGATTACACAATCAAAACAATCATCAACATGCTGGCATGTTGGAACTTCCACAGCTCCTTGAATATTACGCTGCTGTATAAACATCTGCTTCTTATCACAGCTTTTAATAATTATATACATACCGATATACAATACAATAATCAGCCATATTTGAATTGATCAAAGTGAATTAAAGGTTTACTACATCATCGGTTTGAGCGCTGCTTTCAGATAAGATTGTTGAAAGCCTTTACAAAGGCCGGAGTAACACTGGATCATCTCCTCAGTAGGACTACAACAATGGAGCAAATAATCTTCATGTGACAAGCACTTCAACTCACTTCACAGAAAACTACAAACGTGGTTATAAAGTGGTCTCTTTCTCCAGCTGTACATACGATTCATGTGCCCACAGCATTTATAGGCTAACATTGCCTTTCCCAGCTATCCTAATACCAGCAGAGGTCTCCAGGTAGTTCTGTCCCTATCTGACATTCTTGGGTCTTTATCCTACAATATGAATTGCTTTGGGTTGACAGTTACTGTAAATTGGCTCTTGAACAGGTGAGATGGATACCAGTGAGCTGAGTATTGAGATGAGGTCAGGACAAAAAGGCACATATGGAAGTCACTCATAGTGACTGACACTGACAGCAGATCGAGTCCAAAGAATTCCTGACTCCTTGTGACTCCCAGTCTAATAGCAACAACATTCCCCAACAGATATCTGGTCACTGTTTTCTCACAGTCACTGTGGTCATGATTTCTAAATCCACGTGTCTTTAACAATCATGTTGGAAAGTTAATAAGCTTCAAAGGTTTATAGAAGGATGTTTCATTGACAGTTGGCTGGAACTGTGTGCAATTCATGGTTCCTCACTTACACAAACATCATTCTCCAATCACGCCTTCGTGCTTCTGCTCGTCAGTGGGGTGTGGGCATGTTCCAGCATTCTGAGGTCGGATGTTCCTCACTTTAGAGGCTGAACTCAAAGCAGCTCTAACCCAAACTAATGGACATGTTTATGTACAGGGGAGGCTGAGCACACCCTCTCCACGTGTGTGTGTGTGTGTGTGTGTGTACACAGAACAAACACAGCGTTATGCATTAATTAGTGAGTGAGCTTAAAAAAGTTGGTAAATGTATTTTTCGTTAGCTGCTTTCAGCCTGAATTAAGTTCTGCTGAGCACCAAGCAGCAGACGGTGGAGACTACAAAGCTGTGGACATGCTACTGCTATGCAGTGAATAATGAGCCCTTATTTTTCTTAAAATGTGACATTTCCCCAGTTTAAACATTGATTTATGTTCTATTATCAGTAAAGTACGAATTCATGAGATCTCTAAATCTACGCAGCCTGTTTTCATTTTCACAACTTTTTAGGAATCGACTTTGTAAAGCGTGTTTCTGTCCACTGTGTCACATGAGCCCTTTCCCACCTACTCGACTCGCGGATCGACTGGTCTTCCATTAGAACCCTCTAGTACCGTGTCGTCATAGCAACGCGTCTGCGCGTCTCGAGACGTAATTAATATGCGACACGAACGCCACAACAAAGGTGGACATCGAAGCAAACACATGCCTGCTACTCGGTCCGTGGCGTTTCGGCACACTCAGAGATCACTGCGTTGTTTTTGTAGCCGTTTCAAAAATGGCGATTTGGACTTTCGTGAACGCTCTCATGACTCGTAACGCTACAGCCAGCCAATCAGTGGCATACAGTCTGATGATGTCACACTTAGTACCTGTTTGGATCACTTGAAATCCAAGCAGGTGCTAAAAACTGGTACCAGGAACTATGACCTAATGGGAAACCCTGAAAACCGTGCCGAGTCGCTCCGTGGAGGTTCTATTGGAAAAGGGCTTTGGTGACCTCGTTTGTAGAAAAACATAAATTTTTTTAAGTAAAAAGTACTTATACTGCATTGTAACAATACTTTACTACAGGGAAAGCTTGTGCATTTGAAAACCTCAGTAAGAGCAAGAATGATCAGTCGAAGTTTATTCAAAAATCACATGTAAGTGTGCTGAGAAGTAGAAGAACCTACTCCGTCCATAAACAGCTGATTTCAGTTTGTCACAAGCATCCGGCCGCTGATGTTTTCACCGTGCAGGCAGGGCTTGGAAAATGATCATCAGGAAACTAATTTTAAAAGCCTTGAGGCGACTTTTGTTGTGATTTGGTAAATAAAATTGAATTGAATTAATTAGCAACTAAAACTGAGTTTACACCTACATAAGTGAGTAAATGTGCCTGGTTATATCCCACCTCTGACTAACCAATATTCTACTTAGTTCCTTCAACCCAGAAAACTGTATATACACTTTTCTTTGGATCAACTGTCACTGGTACCCAATTTAATATGTTACTTACTGAGACAACAGACAAACAGCAATCATTATATATAGCTAAATTAATGTTAGAGAAAAAACGATGCCGTTACAGCCTCACCAATCTCTCTCGCCATGGCCAGGCCCTGCGGGTAGGTGATGGGGGACAGCTTCTTGTCCCGCAGCCTCTCAATGGTGTCCTTGTCATCTCGTAGATCCAGCTTGGTGCCCACCAGAATGATGGGTGTGTTGGGGCAATGGTGTCTCACCTCAGGGTACCACTAGGGCACCACAGGCACCCACACACAGACACAACCACACACAGATGTGTACATATGGATATACAAAAGACAAAGTCAGTGAGAGAGGAGAAAGAGAAGAGTCAGCTGGCGGCGGTGGAAGAACATCATGACCCTTTCCACAGTGACATTCAACAAACTGAGTTGTGGCTACAGAAAACATTGTTATTAAGTTTGAATGAAGGCATGAACACAAGACATCCTCAGGCAAAGAAACCTCCAATCACATCACACGATGGGACAATCCCGTCGGAAACACAGAGACTCTACAGAGGGACCCCAGACCTCGTGAAAAGTGTGATTTCACACGAGAGCGTCTCATGATGCTCAGCAGATCAAACCACAGCCGGCCGTGACGCTCCCTCTGCAGAGTGTTTGCACTCGCTCAGGCCTCAGCCTACAATGTGTGTGTCTGCGCTCCACGTCCTGCTGGAGTATCAAATCCAGACCATTCTAAGCTGAGGACTGAACAGGTGTGATAAACCAGGTGGAGCCAAAGATGTGCCTCCTTGTGGTCAGACTCGGCGTGAAGGGGGAAAAAGGAGGGGGCGGGGTGGACAGTCAGCGTACTGACCTTAGCTCGGACGTTCTCAAAGGAGGCCGGACTGACCAGGGAGAAGCATATCAAGAACACATCCTGGGAGAGAACCAGAGACATCGCTAGTTGAGAGTGAGATCTCTGTGTGTGTGTGTGTGTGTGTGTGTGTGTGTGTGTGTGTGTGTGTGTGTGTATAAAACCACCACAAGAAATCAGCTTTATTTGAAGTCTTCGACACTTATTAAAAGTTACAACACAAAAGCCTCAAAGAGGCGTGTTTCTGCTTGATATTGTTTGTTCAAAGACATTTTAAGTGTAATAGACCGAGGATATCCAGGACAGACCCCGCCTCTCGCCTTATGGCAGCAGGGATAGGCTCCGACCACTGCAAGCCTAAACTGGATAAGACAGTGGATGAATGTTTGGTGCTTATCTACACAAGAAGTGGTTATCAACATAGTGGGCAAATATACACAGCGGTCCCTCGTTTATCCCGGGAGTTACGTTCTAAAAATAACCCGCGATAGGTGAAATCTCCGAAGTAGGCAGCTTTATTTCTTACAGTTATTACTAGGGGTGGGGAAAAAATCGATACTATGTAGTATCGTGATATTTTGTTTGCTAATAATGTATCGATGCAGGGACAGCAGAAATCGATATTTTGTTACAAAAAAGGTTTTTGTGCTCTGACTTCAGAGCACGTTGATCCTTTTTCTGAGCAAGAATCCTGACACTGTCCAAATGTGTTTAACTGTTTTATGGCAGCAATAAACATGACAGTTTACTTATTTTAATTTAAGACATGTTTTATTTTAATTACGTTTAAAACTTTTTTATTTAACGTAAAATTAGATTTTGTTTTAATTTACTTTCAAATTCTTCAGTTGCTGAAGGGGCTCCATAGTTTTCATAAATTGCATAGTTCAGAATAGCTGTAATTGTACCAGATGCATTCAGTTAAGTTGGACTAGACTGTAATACAAACCGTTCAGTTTGTCAACAATAAAACTGAAATGAGAGAAACACTGAGTGCGAGACTTTGATATTAGATAAAATGAATATTGATAAAGTTTACCTTTATGTACAGAATCTGAATATTGCAATATATTTTTAAAAATATACGAGACTGATTGACAATGGTCTACAGCCAATCAGGACGCAGAACACAATGTGCTGTAATAAAAAAAAAATCAAAAAGAAAAAAAAAAATCAGTGAAACAGCGAGGCCATGATAGGTGAACCGCGTTATAGCGAGGGAGCACTGTGCATGAAAACCTTCCCTTGAACTGGAGCCCCGCCCACACGTGCGCGGTACTTTGGTAACTGTAGCTTTTCCTCAGTGTTTAGGCTGTTTTTCAGTGTTTTTCATACACAAGTAAATGACGTTTTATGTCAAAATCCCCATTTTTATAAAAACACAGGGCTTCTTAAAGCCCTTCCAGGGTGAACACTTTCAGGAACCATGGTTCTGCTCGTACACTTGGCGAAGGAAAATGATTTCATCTTGGACGTCAAAGGTGTGCGCCGTTATCGCCTCTTTTGATGTCAGACCGTGCTGACCAACGTCTCACCGCCTGTTTTCTCGGCATCGTCATCAGTGTTTGACATCATTTTTTGCTTTTCACGCGGACAGAGATATGAAAGTGAAAATCCCTGTTTGAATCAGTGCCTGTGTGCATAATCGCCTCCCAGATCATCCTTTTGGCCGTTTCCAGGCAGCTTCCACCTGCTATTTCTGGATTGCTCCCTGGAAGTTCTGTTGTGCCCACACTGCACAGGCGGATTTCATCAGACTTCAAATCCAATTCTTTTGCAAACTAACCTGAATTTCACGTGAAGGACTGTCGTTGTTGATGAGAGCTGGCAGTTTGCAGTTACAGAGTCAGCAGCTTTAAAGCTGAACGCTGCATGTTGGAGGAGCCCGCTCATAGTGGAACACCCTGGGGTGTCTGGGGGAGAACATTCAGCAGATCTATCCTGTGCCAGTGCACAATGCAGTGAAAATGGTGGCATTTTTTTGCTCACTAACTGGATAACCTGCCACAACAATCACGATGACGGACTGCCAGAGTTCCAGCATGCATTGCAGATGGGGAAGGGAAGCAGTTGCTAATCTTGAATGGGAGATCGCAGAACAGCCTTTTCCTCACACCCTGTTAGCCATCTGAACTGGTGAGTGTAGTTTGGACTTCTTGAAATATTGGCATAATCATTAATTTAAGGCATACAGTTTTCATATTGAATGGATAAACTGATAAATGCTGGGGTCTACAAAGCATTACAGCAACCTTCGTACATTAACCACCTTCCATTTCATTCTCTTACTCGTTCATCTAAACAGGTCACACAGGAAGCTCGGTTCAGTCACGTATCTGTGGCATGCTGTGAGTGTGTGGGAGGAAAGAGTAGGAATACCGTCTGTGGGTAAGACAGTGGTCTGAGCCTGTCGTAGTCCTCCTGTCCTGCTGTATCCCACAGACCCAGATTCACTGGTTTCCCATCCACCATCACATTGGCAGAGTAGTTGTCAAAGCTGCAGGGAATTGGACAGCACACTGAGTAAAAAGCAGCTGAGACTACTGACAACAGTAGTGCGATTACTCCTAAACAACACTTTGCAGAACTACATGACCGCCTAGATAAGGGTTGGTAAATATTTAAGGAAGCTTTTTCTCCTCCAAAACTACTTTTTGGTGTTGCATTACTATATTTGATAAAAGCTTTTAAAAGAGGGAATGAAATTTAAGGGACAGCAAACAGTCCAGTCCGGAGCTGAACTGGGAGTTCCTCATTCAGCCCAGTGCTCACTGGGCTCTCAGGTATCAGGTTCTTCTGCTGCGGATGGGTCCAGCACTTTGAAACTGAATTACTCTACTAACTCTAATTTGATATGAACTGGTTTCCAACCTATGGGATATATGCTGCTCATATTAAAGAGCCACCTGCCAGTTGGTTTAACACGACTGAGGTGAGATGCAGATATTTGAAAAACAGGATTTAAGGGAACTTTCTGGGCTTGGCACAGTTGTCATGATTATTTTGTTATGCTGGTTTAAAAGTGTAACATTTGTGTCACGACGTAGCTGATAAACACTGAAATATCTTAACAGCTTAAAATTTGAAAAGTTAAAAAACATTAAGGAGTATACATAACATCAGTCTGTTTGATTTGCAATATTAAATATATAAATACTACAAATATCATCCATCGATAAGCATGGATAGTTTCTCGGTGTACAGAACTGTGCAGGAGTTTGCAGCACATTCACAGCTCGCTGAATGAGCGATATCTTTTATTTTATCTGATTTCATTTGACATTCATTCGTCTCTTTTCTGTGTTCTCTTTCTTGTCAACTAAGTTCTTGCAGGAGAACAGCTGTATTATTATTATAATTATTATTAAATCCTTTGTGTGAAACCTTTAGACAGCACAGTGTCGTTGACAGAGCGCTCAGCCCTACAGCGTTACATGGTGGTATTGTGAGAGCATGAGGAGTGTTCGGGTTACTCACACAGTGGGGATGTATTCACCGGGGAAGGCATTGGTGGTGTAACTAATCAGCAGACAGGTCTTACCCACAGCCCTGAGGAAGTGACAGCAGAGGATCCAAAATTAGGCTGCAGCTCCACTCTCATACAAACCTGAGCGTAAACAGGCCACATGCATGTGTGAGCACAATGGAGGCCTCTATCCCCTTTCAGCTGAGTGCCACACAGACATTGGCCTACATACATGTTGCCTAGGGACACAGTAGCCTTCTATGGTAGCCACACACACACACACACACATGCACACACACACGCACACACACACATCCTTGTGGGGACATCTCATGGACATAATGCAACCATCAAAGATGAATGCCTGACCCTGACCATAACCTAATGTAACCCTGACACTAGAACGAGTAAAACCACATTTTGAGTCTCAGAAACGCCTTCAGACTCGTGGGGGATTTTGGTCCCCACGAGTATAGTAAGCCTCCAATTTTTGGTCCCCACAAAGATGTTCATACCTGTCCACACACAGTTACTCGCAGACATAGCCCACCTCTCCTCTGCTCACAGGCCAACAGCACCCCTCCGACTCGAGCCACTCGATGCTACTGGTGGCGGCATGGATGAGTATTGGCTGGCTGCTCATGCATGACTCATGAGCGATTCTGTGTGCTCGTCTCCACAGACGTGACCAACAGCAGTGACACGCGGTGGCAAAATGTGTGACTGATATAAAAGTGATTTGAGGTCAGTGGGACTCTGTTTGGTCAGAAGGGAAACACTGACACTTACAGCTGCTTCATTAGTCAGTTTCAATGATTACGACTATTCTTCAGAAGATCGAGTGGCTCATCTACTGATCTGAACACTGGTGGTGTGATCCCCAGCTCATCCAGGCTGTCCTTGGGCAGCACACAAAACCCAAAGATCTATGTGACTGTGTCACAGATACAAGAGCTTAGAGGCCACAGAGTAAGAACTGCATAAATAAGGAAGTAGTTAGGGCTGAAGATGCTAAAATGCTTGCTGGGAGGGACCAACATGGCCAGGGTTAGAAATGAGTCCATCAAAGGGTAAATGGTAAATGGCCTGTATTTATATAGCGCTTTACTAGTCCCTAAGGACCCCAAAGCGCTTTACATATCCAGTCATCCACCCATTCACACACACATTCACACACTGGTGATGGCAGCTACATTGTAGCCACAGCCACCCTGGGGCGCACTGACAGAGGCGAGGCTGCCGGACACTGGCGCCACCGGGCCCTCTGACCACCACCAGTAGGCAACGGGTGAAGTGTCTTGCCCAAGGACACAACGACCGAGACTGTCCAAGCCGGGGCTCGAACCGGCAACCTTCCGATTACAAGGCGAACGCCCAACTCTTGAGCCACGATCGCCCCGCGAGGGTAAGCTCAGGCCCCGCAGTTCTTTTCTAAAAATCAGACGTGGCTTTGATATGCAAGCAGATTTTAGGTCCTTCAAGTGAAAATGAAATGATGCTTCAGAATAACTACCCGCCGTGCAGGAGAGAAAGCATGCAGGAGCAGACAACATGCGAAGTTCAAAACCAGGACTTTCTTGCTGTGAGGCAGCAGTGCTAACCACTGTACCACCGTGACACCCACTCAGGTGGAGATGTCAAGCAGAACCCGTCTCCTGGAAAATGTGCAAAGCCTTTGCTTTCACTTCCAGACCTCTGGACTCACACAGTACGTCTCTCAATCACACCTGTTTCACTCAAAACACACAAATGGTTCAGATTTGCTCTGCGTCGCACAAGCTGAAGCTGTAAGATGTACACGCTTCAACTTCAACTCAGTTTTATTTATGTAGCACCAAAACACAACAGAACAAGGTAAAACCCTGCAATAATACAAAAGTCACACATGAGTGAGTTTAAATGTCTCCAAACAGATCCGCAGGAACAGGAAGTTGAAACAACTGCAGGGAAACAGAGATGCTGTTACACAAACACACACAGTGCTACACGTGCAGATGTACAGCAGTGAATGCACAGGTGCTGGTAATACCACATCCCTGCTCCGAGTGTGAAGCTGGCCCACGACCCCGACACTGAAGCTGCGAACCTGCTGTCCTTCACTTCATTACGTCCCTGCGTGCTACTGTCAGCGTGGGTCAAGTAACGTGAACGGCACCAGGTAACAATCTGAAGACACCAAACACACAGCTAGCAGCATCTGTACAGTCTGTATTAAAGCTGTTTGTGGCAGCTGACGAGAAAAACACACATTTTTATATCCCGCCCACCTCATAAACAGCCTCATCGCACATAACAGCAGGTTCCTGTTAGAAACAGCTTTCTGAGCCCTGCGGTGGTCTCAACAACACTGTCAGGGGCTGTGTGCGACATTTAAAGTCAGTGGATTCCAACCACAGACTGCATAACAAAGATGCAAGTATCCACCGCAGGGTCACGCTGTCACTGTCACGCTGTCGCTCTTTGAATCCTCACATTAGCCGGGCACGGCGGCTCAGTAGCAGACCCAGGTGTATTCTTCCTGGTGACTGCAGTGTGATGTCATCAGTATAACTTGACACCTTGGAGGTGAGACTAGATTAAACTGCTGAGCATCATTTCCACAGAGACTTTGGTGAAACTGGAGGTCTTTTCCTGGTGGCCATTAGAAGTAATGCATCTCTAAGGTGCCATTGCTTTTCACACCCAGAAGCTACTGCCATCTTTACTTACAGTCTGTGCTTCTAAAATGAAAAAAAGACTATTTAAAGATTTTTTAAATGACATTTATATAATTTTGCTGCATTTTTTTTTAAAAAAAAACAACTTTTGCTACAAATCCAAGACAGCCCGTTTCTCTACAAGTCAAAGACTCACACTTGTGCAGACTGTGGCACATTTAGCTCAGTGCAGATGATCTGGTCAGAAAGAGCCATAAAACCAGTGCAGCTGTTCGGAAATATCCGGCTAAGCCCTCGAGGTTAAAAATTCAGCAACTGGACGATGTTTTAAAAGTTGCTGAATGCGTGTTAAAGAAGTGTGATCTCAGTAATGACCAATAAGAAGTGAGACTAGGACTCCTGCAGGGATCGAGCGGCCCCAGCTCCCTCTGGAGGCAGGCGAGGGCTTCTCGACTTGAAAGGTAAACTGAGCTCGTAGGTTGGACGGCTCCGTGTGTCTGCACACAGCACCGTGCTGTAAACACAGTGTGTGCAGACAGCAGCACTCAGCATTCTTTTATTTTCCCATTTTGCCTTTGATGATAAAAAAGACCTTTGGCCGCTCCTGATGTTTGTAAGAACTGATAGGAGTGCCGGTGGCTTTAATCAGCGACCACTAATCATATTAGCATTTCCAACGGCGCGGCGCACTCTCGCAGCAGACTTCAGTGCACATGCCGCTGGGTGGGATCTGGATGCAGTAGGAGCAGAATTAGGGCAGCGGGGCCTGCTGCTTGCCACTGACAGGGCCACAAATTCCTTAGCGTGCATCAGCACTTCAGCCCGCCTTCAATGGCCTACCAGGCGTGTAGGTGTTCCCGCAGCATCTCGATGCTCGGCTCCTGCCTTTGCGCTGGATGAAGACGTGATCACATGCAGATGCCCGTGGAGCTGTATCTGAGAAAGAGAGGCGGCCGACGGATCGCCGAGCCCCAGCCCCTTTTCACTACATAGCATCCTCCCATCATCCATCCATCAGTGGATGCATCACTGAACCCCACATGACAAATGTGCCGTTTCTGTGAGCGTGCTCTTACCCGTCGCCGACCACCACACACTTAATCGCCTGCATTTGGACAGCAGCTGGAGGCTTTCAGGGAGCCGGCGCTGGGAGTTCACCGATCCGACAGTAAGCGCTGAGGTCTCGTACGAGAACAGCGGGCCAGTCCGCTCAGCGATGGAGCCGCAGTGAAAAGGGTCGATGACGAGCAGTTACGACAGTCTCCGAGAAGTGCCGAGCGTTCTTAAAGGGACAGAGGCGGAACAGAAGAACGCCAGTAGACGAAGAGATGGCTCGCTCCGATCACTTCCGCCATCGCTACATGCTACCAGCGATGCTGCTTACGTTACATCGACAACGTTAAGTTATAAAGACAGCTAGTACAGGGCGATCCACGTGACTGAGCACAACGATATTTAGTTTAACCCGTCGGACGGTCCCGAGCTAAGCCTCGTGAGACGCACAAGTTGTTGTGTGTTCGCTGCCTTCAGACATATTCAGAAACGCAGACCAGAAACGTATTTAATCGCCAGATTGTGGAAACGTTTAGAATCGATCATATTCGATATACTCGATCCAAAAGAAATTTGTCTTGAACAAGTTTCCTTGTTGAAAGTGGAAACTTTCAATTGATGAAAGTTTCAACGCATTAAAAAGAAATCTTAAAGGACCCGATCCCCTGGATATGAATTTCAGCAGCGCAGCAGCTTTACGTTAAAGCTCCACAAGCTTGTGCCTGAACCATCTTGGCAGTTAATGATCTTTGGCTGCAGTTTCAATACTAGTGACCTCATGCATCCCCACCCCAACAACACGCCACACCATCACTACTGTAACCTTATCTGTTAGAATAATCCAGATCAAGCACAATGCATTAACACAAAACAACGCAACGCTGGTTTGTCACTGATAGCAGACCTGAAACACAACAGCTTTATTTGGACTTTCATTATAAAATGTAAAAACAGCAGGTGTCCTGCTCTGCATCAGTGTCTACTCTGTAGTATACAATATTAAGGCATATCTGAACCAAATATCATTTTGACTGTAAACATGTACGTTTACTCAAACTGGATAAAAGTGGCAGAAATGACGCTGGCTTGCAGTGAAAGCTAAGTACAGTTTATCACGTGTACTGTGTGAGCGAAGGACATAAAAATGGAAATTTATGACACAAGACCAGGTTCTGATCACAGGACTCCTTCAGCAGCGCTGACCTTCACATGTGGAAGGTCATAGTCACCATGTGCTGGATGTGTGTGAACAGCTGTGTGACTGTGAAACATCTGCAGATGTTTGATGGCTGCCTTGCAGCCTCTGGACTGTTAGAAGTTTTTGAAATCGGTATTTATTCAGACAGCTCTCTCTTCTTCCCCTCAGCCACTGTAAATCCATTCGCTCCATCATTCAGTGAAGCCATAGTTCCTTTTACAAATGCACAGCCGATTCTTATTTTTCATCATGTGAAAACCTTGTTGCTTTCTACTACACTCACTGGAACGTGTGGAAAGTGTTGGCACTTAAAGTGCGCTGTGTATTTATTAAAAGTAGCAATAAAAAAAGAAAGTAGCACACCATTGAACTGAGCACGTCCTGATGAGATTTGTCATTTTTAACATTATGTTAGGTATGGTTATTATTTGCTGAGCACTGATCGTCCACGTCAGAATATTCTTCAGCTCTGTGGAGCTATGCCTGGTCCTGCCCAGTGCGGGAGCCCTGAGAGAGGCCCTGCTGGCTCATTTCTGGAGGCTGCTGTGGTGTCCCAGAGGAGAACCGTGAATGTACGAGAGGACGGCACTCTGCAAATAGCTGGCTCTGTTGGCCTCATCCTCCCTAATCCTATGGATCTCTGCCTCCTTCAGCCGCAGCTTCTCCAACATGGAAGACATCTCGCTCTCTTTGTCCAGAAGAGCCTCCCTGTGGTTACTACTCAGCACTACAAGAGGGCAAACCGGAGAGAGAACAGCATGAAAGAGAGCAGCACAGAATCAAGTCACACTGTTGCTTCCAGACAGTCCTGGCACAAAGACGCAAAGTTTATGTAAAGTTTAAAAGTAACCGGAACAAAAGCGGACGGCGAACCTTTAAGCTCTCTTTCCAGAGCGCTGATCTTTTCTTTAAGTGCTCCCTGTGCCGTCCTCTCTGCCTGGAGATGTCCAATCTGCTCCTGCAGCTCCACCCTCACCCGGCTCAACTCAGCCACCTTCTCCTGGTCTTTGCAGCACAGCTCCTGTAAGAGCACAGCACCCCTCATTTATCACTTCAGATTAGGCCAATTTACTTCAGCGTTTCAGGCTCTGACAGTAACTGTTCGAGTCAGTGTACAGATTTGTCCCTGCTCCAACATCTTTAATTCAATTCAATTTCAGTTATTTCTCTTTTTAGATTTTATTTAAATTTTAGAACAATTCAAAGCCAATGAAAAAATTCTTTCTATGTGTGGAAACAACTTCTCTTCCACAGCTCTTGGTGCTGCATTCTGGATTCAGGACAAGGAATCAGTCAGAAATCTTTTCTTTATTTTCAGCTCCACTGCGAGTCAGGAGCTTCCCTACTTTAGACAATGCTGTTCAGATGAAAGAAGGCAGACTGTTTACTGTTACAGGACAAAAGTTCCTGCAGGCTTCCTCACAGTGTCACTGGAGGTCCACGTCACAGTGTTTACAGACCACATGCCTCTGACACGGACTCATGAATGAATATAAGTAGCACTTTGCTGATAGGTTACTTTCATTCATTCATAAGCACGGTGGTGCAGTGGTTAGCGCTGCTGCCTCACAGAGTTCGATTCCACCTCCTGGCCGGGCCTTTCTGTGTGGAGCAGGGGTCTCGAACTCCAGGCCTCGAGGGCCGGTGTCCTGCAGCTTTTAGATGCGTCCTCGATCCAACACAGCTGATTTAAATGGCTAAATGACCTCAACATGTCCAGAAGTTCTCCAGAGGCCTGGTAATGAACTCATCATTAGATTCAGGCGTGTTGACCCAGGGTGAGATCTAAAACCTGCAGGACACCAGCCCTCGATGCCTGGAGTTCAACACCCCTATATGTGGCCTTTGGTTCGGTCTGCTACATCAGTCACCAGCCTGCACAGATGCTTGGCTGTATGCAGCCAACACTATGGTAGCTGTGCTTTCAGGGCTGCTCCTGTCTTCTGGTTTCCTGTTGACACAAGCTAGCTGTATATCTAGCATCACCGAGGTTTACTGCCTACAAAGAAATGAAGGAGACAAAATCATAACATTGATGTATCATTTATGGAGCTATGCTCGGGTATTAAAGTAGGTGCAATGGTCCAGAATGGCAATTTTGGTGTAGATGTCCAAACATGGTGGTTGCAGTGCTTCAGCATCAAGCTAGCACTGCAGCAGAGGAGTGTGCATGAAGGCAGAGCAAATCAGTCAAGATAGCTTGTGTTAGATCAAATCAAAGAGCAGTAAACCTCAGAGCAGCAGCGGCACAGGTCAGCTGATCACAGCCTGCAGACAAAGAAGACCTGCTGCAGCTCACAACAGCAACATGGAGCCAGTACTGCCAGTCTTTGACCCCGACTGGACTCGTTAGGGCTGGGTATCATCACTGATTTCTAGAATCGATTCGATCCACGATTCGATTCAATTCTATTCTATTGGAATCGGGGAAATTTTGCCTCAGACAGTCAGAAATATTATAATCCAGGTCATGCATCAGTACATTTCCATGTTTTTATATCTATCAAAAGAAAGCTGACACTTGTGAGACTTTATCAAAGGTGTGAGCATCACAGCAGAGGCCTTTGTGTCAAAGTGACTGAGGATAAAACACAGAAAAGCATGAAGGAGATTTTCCTGGCCTGGTTTTTTATAGCCGATGACCGTAAAATATTCTGCAGTAGATCAAAAACGAAAGAAAACCATTAATCAACATATGAACATAGGGCTGCTCGATTATGGCAAAAATGATAATCACGATTATTTTCACTGAAATTGAGATCGCGATTATTTGACGATATTTATTTAACCCTTTAAGACCTACCATAGAACCAAGTCCGCCAGAGCTTATATTATTTTTTTACATGTTGTAGTGCCATTTGTGGGAGCATTTCAAGTTGCTATATAACTGTTATAGCCCATATTTTAATAATATGTCTGCATTAAGTCCATAGTAACTACATTAATTGCAAAAAAGTGCAATAAACTACAAAAAAATTGAAAATCGTTTTTGTTTTTTGTTTTTTACATATATTTCTACTTGGAGAAATTTAAGGGTTTATCCCTCAAAACTTTAAATACAAAAAAGTTGCAAAAAATAGTTTACAACAACAGGAAATTTATTTTGAGTGTCTTCATAGTTTTATTTTGGAGATACAGCAATTTTTATATACTGCAGGAAAAACAAAAAACAATCCTATGATGCAAATTTGCAAAGAAAACAGCAGGTGCATCAAAATAAACTATTTCCAGCAGTGGAATTCGAGTTCTAAGCATCCCAGAAACTATTCAGAAAAGTCAAACATGACCAGTATAGGCTTTTAAGGCCTACAAGTAAAAAACTACAATTTCCGCGAAAATGACGTCACTTCCGGTTTCGGCCAGGAAATGGCGGACATGCGACAGTTCGCGCTGACGTCTGTTTCAATGTGGGAAGTTTCTGGAATATTATGTTTTTGTTCCTGCAAGAGCTTTTTATGCAGTTTTTGCAAAGCTATATGTGGAAGGAAACCGTGACCGAGGACAAGCTGATGGCATCAGATGTAAGTACAACTCCTCCGGTTTCATATGCAAAACAAATTATTGCGCTAGCTTACACGGTTCCGGTTCTACAGGGATTTAAAAATAGTTACACAACACGGAGCGTGCTGCTCTGACCGGCTTTAAAGGGTTAACAATGACTTTAAAAAATAATATAAAATAGTGTGCAACACCACTGAAGTTTTTTTACCTCTCTTTTCAACCAACAGCAGTCACTCTCCAAATAACTTCTGCTTAGCTTTCCGAGCTTTCCGAGCTTCCCTCGGGTCCTCTTAATCAGCGGTCTCCAACCTTTTTTGCGCCACGGACGGTTTATGCAATATTTTCACGGACGGCCTTTAAGGTGTCGCGGATAAATGAGGGAGGGGCTAATAATCGGCTCAGTCATTTTTAATGATCGTTGAAAGCCCAGATCGTAATCGTGATTAAAATTCGATTAATTGAGCAGCCCTATATGAACATGACCTGATGCTGCTGACGTGAAGCAGAGCAAAGTTACAGCAGTTTTATTACAGACACAGCTGAGCGTTTTGCAATTTTGCATAATTTTAAATAAGTTCAGGAGCCCATGGAAGAGCAGAAATGAGGCTTTCTTGTCGGAAGTAAGTAAAAGGAAAAAAAACAGCCTGTAAACAACTTGTGCAATAAGCAAACGAATAATGCAGAAAACAGCTTTTTAGACGGGAAACTACAGACAGAGAGAGAGAGCTGTGCATGAAGTGAGATTTTATCCTGGTGGAAGCAAAACAGCAAAAGTCCGAGTTGTTGTCGTTTATGTGAAGCGTAGTTTGGATCTTCTTTTGCTGCTGGTTCGGTCAATAATGTTTGGAGAGAGATCAAACCAACAGCTTTAGAATCAGCTCAAAAAGGGCGTGAACACAAAGCTCGACCCGCCGAAACATCAGAATCAGCGAGCTGTCGGCTTTCAGCCCCGACCGTGCCGTCGGTGAGAAAGTCACATCGCGTTTACGTCTCTGTGCAGAAGCCTGTTCCTGCTCTCATTCACTGTTTTAGCTGTTTGGTGGTTGAAATGTTGTGAGGTTTAACCTGAGATTCTGGCGTTTCGGGCAAAAATAAATTTATATTTAAAAATTGATTCAGGATTTTAATGAATTGATATCACGTTATCCAAGCCAGAATCGATTTTAATCGATGAATCGATTATAAAGACCCACCTCTAGTGCTCATTTCTCTGTTTAGATGTGGAGGCAGAGGTTTTACTTTTATGTGCTAATATTATTTGATTGTAATGATAACAGAGCATGAGCTTCAGTTAGCTCTCCACAAAAGCATCTGGCAGTAATGTCCTACTCTGAGTACGTTTCAGAGCCTGTACTGTTTCACTGTTACTGAGTAACGTTTAACACAAGTATGGAAACACTGTGTGTACTTTAGCCACCTCTGCTGGTGGGAGTTAGAGGTGTGGCAGCTGAAACCTGTTCTAGGCCCAAACTCTGCTGTAGATACAGGAGCTACAGTGGGAGTGGTGTTTGTACAACAGGCAGCTGGTGCATCCTGACCTGCTGCAGCTCCTCTATCCTGCGTCGTAGTCCGTCCATCTCGATGCTCTGCTGGCTGTTCTTGGCCTGCAGCTCAGAGATGGTCTGTTTCTGCTGGGAACAGTGCAGCTGGACCTCCTGCAGGGATGAACGCACCGAGCGCAGCTTCTCCTCCAAGGACGACGCGTGCTCCTGCTGCTCAGAGGAATCAACACAGAAGGAAATGCTGTGGAGGGTCTTTCTCAGGTATTAGAGTCCAGCTATTACAGGTGACAGTGCTTTTTAACATTAGGGAAACTTACAATATGATGCAATCCCAATACGTTGCCCATATTGATTTTCTGATCAGTTGTGTGATAAACCAACAAATCTGTGTAACTAAAGGAGAGAGCGTTTATTCTACAGAGGAGCCTGTGGAGTCAGTTTGCCTCCCCAGGTTTCTTTGTCTTTGCCACTTCAGCGAGCTTGTGCTCACTGTACGTCAAAATATTCATATATTAAATAAAATATGGTGCAGTTTGCATTTAACCCATTCATGAGGAATGATCACGTGGAGCAATGATTCATTCGTCTCTGCCTGATGCTGTGACTGCAGGGTCACTGCAGGTCAAAGCAAAAAGACGTTTTTACTCAGCTTAGAACATTTTCATTAATTTAAGGACTGAGGTCATTTTAAGGATGATTTAGATTTAGAGATTCACTCACACACACACACACACACACACACACACACACTGACAGCATGATGACAGTTGGGTCGGTGGGGTTCAGCCACGCTCTGCTTTTCCTCAGAGCTCTGAGTAAATGACTCGTCCTGCTAGTCAAAGACAAAGTGGTGGGTGGGGAAAGAAAAGTACGGCCACCGGAGTGGAGATGCTCGTTCTCCACTCACCACCTTTGAAAACTTAGGTTGTGAGTCGGTAAGTGACCAAAGTTTGAACTCACCTCTTCCAAACGCACTTGGGCTCGCACTCTTCCCAGCTCCTCCTCTGCCTGGGCCCTTTCTGCCACAAACGCTGCTTTAGCTTTACTCAGTTCCTGGAACAGATGAGACGACAGATTATCATGAGAAACACATTCGGGGTGATTCGTTAACTCCCACTCTGGGTGTAGGATTAAGAGTTCCACTTCACTGTCATTCATTCTGTAGAAATGCTCCCAGATTACAGGGAAACTGTTTTATTAAACTGTGTGCAGCAGCTGTGGTTTTATCATTGTCCTCTGCAGTACCAAGGTGTCCCATGCTCTCTACAGTCACCTTCAGTTTGGCCTGATAACTGGGAAATTCCCTGGTGCCAAAGAGATGTTTGCTTGTGGATTTGAATAACTGTCTGGAATATACAGTTAGGGAAAGTTGACCCTTCAATCCTTAAATAAACAGAGACTCACTGAACCTTAAATATAGTAAAGAAACAAAATTAAATTCAGGCTCTGTGTTAAAGCTCGTACATCCCTGGATGTGTCACTACTTCAGGTAATGTATATATCTTCCATTCACAATATGACAGATCAAAATCAGAGACACTCCAGTTTTGGATCCGTTCGATACTGTCGACCATAATATCCTATTAGAGCGATTAGAACATGCTGTAGGTATTACAGGTACTGCACTGCAGTGGTTTGTATCATATCTATCTAATAGACTCCAGTTTGTGCATGTAAATGGAGAGTCCTCTTCACACACTGAGGTTAATTATGGAGTTCCACAGGGTTCAGTGCTAGGACCAGTTCTGTTTACATTATACATGCTTCCCTTAGGCAGCATCATTAGAAGACATAGCATACATTTACACTGCTATGCTGATGACACCCAGCTCTATCTGTCCATGAAGCCAGATGATACAAGAGTGTATCTTATGTGGTATGCCAAGTTCCTCCGTCACAGATTTGGGCGATGTAACACGCATCCCTTTGATTGTGGTAAACATAAATACTTGTATGTTGCGTTGCAGTTAGAGTGGTGCGAGCTCGGACCTCCTCCAGTTGTATCCGCTGTCCCTCCAGTTTGAAAATGCGATCCTGCAGGGCCCGCTCACTTTCTTCCAGATGTCGGTTTATATGCTCCACCTTCACAGGAACATAAACTTTCAGTAACTGATGTTGTTAAAATGACCCCATCTATTAAAACATTTTGCTCTTATTTTGATTCCTCTACGTGGCGCTGTGTGCCACCCAACAGCACACCTCTTTCTGCCGGAGACCGTCCATGTCATCCAGGGCTTGCTTGGACCGTCGCTTCTCTGATTCCAAACGGTCTGTCAGACACACAGGAAATCTCTGCTGCCGTTCACATTACAAAAGGACTTTATATGTTCATAGCTGATAACGTTACCTTCAGCCTGTGCTAGTCGCAGCTTGAGCTCAGCTGTGCTGGTGGTCAGCTCCTGCTTCAGCTCAAAGATCAGCTGCTGCTGAGACTTACACCTGCGCTCCATCTCCTCCACCTAACACACACACCGTCATCCCAGAGTGCTCACAGTGCAAATACCAAAGTGCAAATGATGTGAAAAGACAGGCCTCGTACGTTATTCTTCAGCTGACCGTTGGTGTCTGTCAGGCTCTGGATGTCTCTGAGGAGTTTTCCCTGTCTCAGTACAGCGTCCTACAGAAGGACGGAGAAGAGGTGACAGTAACACACACACACACACACACACACACACACACACACACACACACACACGTCACACACGCACGCACGCACACACACACACACACACACACACACGCACACACACGCACACACACACACACACACACGCACACACACGCACACACACACACACGCACACACGTCACACACACACACACACACACGTCACACACACACACACACACACACACGTCACACACACACACGTCACACACACACACACACACGTCACACACACGCACACACACACGTCACACACACACACGCACACACACACACACGCACACACACACACACACACACACGTCACACACACACACACACACGTCACACACACACACGTCACACACACACACACACACACACACACACGTCACACACAGACACACACAGACACACACACACACACACACGTCACACACACACACACACACACACACACGTCACACACACGCACACACACGTCACACACACGCACACACGCACACACACGTCACACACGCACACACACGCACACACACACACGTCACACACAGACACACACACACGTCACACACAGACACACACACACACGCACACACACGTCACACGTCACACACAGACACACACACACACACACACACACACACACACACAGACACACACACACACACACACACACAGACACACAGACACACACACACACACACAGACACACACACACACAGACACACACACACACACACACACACAGACACACACACACGTCAGGTGTCGTTGGAAGAAGATCTCCCTCAAATGTGTGACGTGGTCGTACACTCTACCACCAAACTACCAAAGACTCAAAGTTTTTTGGATTTTGTGCATTAAAACACTACTTAGTAAATATTCTATATTAATATATATATACACTCATAAGGATAATCCATAAAACTGGTTACAGAGATCACACAAATCCACTATTCTTAAAATCAAAAATTCTAACATTCACAGATCTGGTTCATTTTCTCACTGCACAAATTATATATAAAGCAATAAATAACCTGCTTCCTGACAATATTCTAAAAATGTTTTCTAAAAGGGAACGGGGATACAATTTGAGGGGGGAATTATACATACATATATACATACATATATATATGTATGTGTGTGTGTGTGTGTGTGTGTGTGTGTGTGTGTGTGTGGTGGAGAATGACCGAGCTAAGATCCTGTGGGACTTCCAGATACAGACGGACAAAATGGTGGTGGCTAACCAACCGGACATAGTGGTGGTAGACAAACAGAAGAAGACGGCCGTAGTGATCGATGTAGCGGTTCCGAATGACAGCAATATCAGGAAGAAGGAACACGAGAAGCTGGAGAAATACCAAGGGCTCAGAGAAGAGCTCGAGAGGATGTGGAGGGTGAAGGTAACGGTGGTCCCCGTGGTAATCGGAGCACTAGGTGCGGTGACTCCCAAGATAGGCGAGTGGCTCCAGCAGATCCCGGGAACAACATCGGAGATCTCTGTCCAGAAGAGCGCAGTCCTGGGAACAGCTAAGATACTGCGCAGGACCCTCAAGCTCCCAGGCCTCTGGTAGAGGACCCGAGCTTGAAGGATAAACCGCCCGCAGGGGCGTGCTGGGTGTTTTTTTTTTTTTTTATATATATATACATATGCATATATACATATGCATATATACATATATACATATATATAGGTTGTGTCCTTTGAGGTGTTAATGGGGTTATTGAAAATGTGTATATACACGTATGTATGGATATATTTATATATATATATAAAAGAATAAGAATAAAAAAAAATACACATGACATATAATGCAAGGAGGTATTTCTGTAGTCTATTGATACTAGATAGTGGGAAATGGGTGGGATTAAATAAGCTTCTTCCTGCTCCTTTTTGAACATGAACGTTATTTGGAGTTGTGGTTGCTCGTTTTCCTTTTGTTTTGCTTTGTTCATTTGTCTCTTTTAATTCTATTTTGTTGTACTTTTTCAACATGTTCAAAATAAAGATTCAATCAAATCAAATCAAATGTCTGCAGTAGTGTGCATGCACATAAATGTTCTGGGGTATGTGAATTATGTGCAATTTAAATCAACTCGTTTGTAGAGTGAGTTTGGTTTGCGGGTGAAGTCAGAGTTTGGGTTCTCATCAGTTCAGCAGCTGCTGGTTTGTGGACTGAAACTTCTACTGCTGTATAACTGCTGCTGCTTCAGGTGTGGATGCTCCGCTAACACCTGCCCACAGCAGGAGTGTGAAGACTCTATAGGTGGGACAGACCTGCTGTCGCTTCAGCCTATCGATGCAGCCACACAGAGTACTCTGGATGACAGAAGGAGTGATATGTCCGTCTGTGCCAGTCCTCCTCAGCCACCTTAGGAAGAGGAGCCACTGTCTTGCTGTTTTGTGAGCAGCAAACATCATCACTGTTTATTCTCACCAGCAGAAGCAGCTGACTCTCTCCACCTCAGGCTCTCGGCTCCATTGTCTCTATGTGATGTGGTCATGCAGCCACTTTTAAAGCAGGACTGGATCCATTATTCCTCACAAACCAGTGTCAAACCTCCTTTTTGTCTCTATGGTCACTGAACATTACTGCGAAAAAAGAAAGCTGACGGCATTGTTGGGCTTTCAGCAGCACTATAACACCATCTGCTCTGCATGATGTTATTATGTTTTAGTATTGCTGGATTTGTCTGCTGACTCTGTGAGCTCATCGGCCACGTAGCATGTACATGCCGGTCATGTGTTTCAGCTTGTTTATGAGTGTCCTACCATTGAAAGGTAAAGCTGCCATCACTCTGTACCTCGTGCTCTTTCTTCCTCGCTTTGCTGTGTTGTTCCCTCTGTTCTTCTTTCTCAGCTTTCAGTCGAGACAGCAGCTCTCCCATGTTTTGGTTTTTCTGCTCAGAGAGTGCGAGGGCAGCTTCTGTCATCTGCAGCCTGCACAACAACAGATGATGCTGTTAAACGCATGTTTGAGGCCCCGGTTACACCGATCTTTAATCTCTGACTACCAAACAAGAATCAGCTAATCCTTTGTCCAAACTGACGTCTGTGCCAAGTCTCGAGACTTTCCTGCAAACTTCCTCAGAATGACATCGCTGTCATGAAAATAGGACAAACAAAGAACTGCTATCATGTTGGGATACTGGAAACCATAATCGTCATCGATCATCCCAGTGTCCTAACGCATCAGAGCTTCTGCGTTTGCAGAGTGGCTCATAATAAAGGTGTTGGTTAGAAGGAGAGGAGGGCTGGACTCCCTCTTGTTTCTCTTGTTCTCTGCTGGCAGAAATAACTCCTCTGCCTTTTGCATAACTGTCCACCGCTCTCCTCAGCTTGCTGACTTTTTTGGCCGTGGCTTCATGCAAAAATCCTTCAGTTGCAAGATGTCTGGGGGCATTTTTGCATGTGCTGTGTTTTTCCAGATGTATCCACAGCATTTGAAAGCTGTGACCTTGAAGTAAGTCAGAACCCTGCGTTTCTGCTAGATTGTAAACGAAATCCAGGCAGTTATTTGGACAACGATCACTTCAGTGCTCAGTGGGACTCAAACCCACACGTCAAAAACAAACAACGTTCTGTGACTCTGTAACAAAGTTTATGTGAAGAGCTTTCCTGTGACACGTTACTCCACACCTGCTGGGCACACGTACAGTTTGACAGCATTACAACCTATTGTTCACACGCGGCAGCACGACACGACTGGCTAACTGGGGGAGGGGCTTAGAACTCTCCGTGGATTTCAGCATTTTTTTGAGTGCCAAGTCTCCTGATATAAAGTGATCCTCGTGCTTTCTTCTTGTATGACTGCAGCAGCCACATATACGAGCAGCTGTCTTCTCACACAGCTGTTTGCTGGACGAGGACTGATGGAGGAGGAAACGATTACTTTGCGGTGAGAGAGTTGACAGCGGACTTTCTCTCGTTCAGAGCTTCCTGGAGTTGGCCGATCTGACTGGAGGTTGACCTGATGACAGAGAGAAAGTCACAGAATCATAAGAGGATGCAGGTGTCCCCACACACCATCTTCCAGGCTATTGGCCAATGGCCACAGAGTCACCGCTCACCTACTGGAGCGCCCCATCTCGTCCCTCTGCCTGTCTATGGTCTCCATCAGGCTCAGGAACTGAAACAAAAGTTAGAAATAAAAAACTGTATTTAATCTGAGTAGGTTATCTGGACATTACTGTGGTTCATTATGACTCACAGAAATATCTGACTACACGTTACAAATTTGTGTAGACAACCGTGAAGATATCAGACTCCCTCAACCCTCGCTCCACCGTTATCAGCTTAGTCCAAACGTTAACCTGATTTGTACCGATATGTGTGTCTTGGCTATTTATGGGATTCACTTTGGTATGGACACTGAGCTGGAACTAGGCTGTGTGTCCACTACGTGATGAGAAACAGCTGCACTCACCTCTCGAGTGCAAATTGCTTTTTGACATTGATCTGTTTGCATTTGTCTCTTTGGAAAAGTAAATAAAGGTGCATCACTACACAGAAAATAAACCTTTACAGAATCCATCCTGTGGTCTGTGGATCTGTGGATCTGTAACCACAGTGGGCTATAGCTACAAGAGTGCATGCACTGGGATTTCCTACTGGTGGTGCAAGTGCTGGGAGGATCAGAAGTCCCGTATTCAGACAGGTTGTAGACTTCTGATCGCTTCTCTGGGAGAAATGTTTCTTGGAGGTGAATGGCTGACCTGTGGTGTCTGCAGTTCGGGAATGCGAGGTTACCTGCCGGCCCTTCTCCTCCTTCAGTGTTTGAATCTCCTTGCTGAGGACCTGTGTGCGGCTGCGACTCTCCCTCAGGGTGGACCGCCTGTCTGAGTTGTGCCCTGTGGCCTGCTCTGAAAGGTAAAGATGGCTCTCAGCGTGACCATGTTATAGTAACGCTAACGAGGCCATACTGCTAGCGTTACGACCTCAGGTAGGACTTACCGAGAGCTTTCAGCGTGTCACTGGGAATGTTGTTCCCAGCCATCTCCAGCTGCACTATGCTCTTGTTGTTCTGAAGTGCCTCCAGCATGGACCTGCCTCCCAGCAGACCAATATTGTTCCACCTCAGATCTGAGAGAGGTAAGAGGAGTTAGCATGGACCATGTGCTGATGACAACAGCAGCCTCTACAACCTAAACTTATGATGCTGCCATACGACGGAGGCTGCTCTTAAAAGCTGTTCTCTACCGAACAACACGGTACATGACGTTAACCAGTTAGAGTCACCTAGAACTTCCAGTGTGCTGTTGCGTTTGAGTGCCAGAGCGAGCGCCGACGCTCCATGGTGGTTGATTTGATTGTTGCGCAGGTCCAGCTGCGTCAGCGCGCAGTTGGAAACTAAACCGCTGCAGAAGAGCGAGAAAGCTTCGTCCCACACGCCCAACGCATTCCACTCCAGCACCAGCCTGCAAAAACCAAACACTGCCAGTTAATTAGGGACACTCTTCAGTGCTCACACTATGTGCTGACAGGTTCCTGCAATGATCAGAAATGCGTGATACGACTGGGTCACGTTTCTGCTGTCTCTCTGATGGGTTTGTTTTGTTTTCAGTATGATGTCCCACACTACAGGCTGTCTGCTCTTACTTTCATGTCAGGTGTTTGAAAATCGCTTTAATTCCCACAAATGCAATATTTTTGTTCACATCTTGGTTGTTTGATTGAAACTCATTTGTGGTGAAATACAAAGTGTCAGAGTGTTTCTCACCAAAAACAGAAGTGACTACAGCGGTTTTTGTGTGGTTAACTCAACTACTAAATATTCTGTGTGATCACTAAAGTGTCTGCGTGTCTCTACACTCAGCCTGTGGGCTTTCACAGGTCTCCCGCTGTTAAAAGACAGCTTACGATCTGTAGTTGTAAACCGGTGCTACACAACTATTAACCTCCATAAGGGAAAGAAATGAAATGGCACACAGACAGGAAAAGCATGAGTCTTACCTGCGCAGCGTCTTGTTTTGTGCCAACAACTGTCCCAGCACCTCAGCTCCTGATGATCTCAGGTTATTCCCCTGTGAACAATAAAAACACAACCTAAGGACACACAGACATTGTGCAATAAGATAAAACTAGTGTCACCGTGTGTGGAGAGTCTAATTTGGGAGCTGGTACCTTCAGATCCAGGACTTTGACAGTCGTGTTGTCAAACAGTCCACTGAGGAGCACTCTGGCACCTGAGAGTCACACACAGCACAGTGACTAACACATCCTGAGTCACAATATTTACCAGAGCAGCAAATGTGGTTTATTATGCTAATGAGAAAAGAGATCTATATGAATGTGCTCCATTTCTCTGTTTGTTTGTTGCATTTAAAAAAGACTGCTTGCATTTATCCTTCTAATTCAAGCAGAGAAAACTCTGTAAATGTGAAGATGTGTTCAGGATCAGAACCAAAGGACTTTGTTGACAGCATCTGTGTGATATGTAGCCTAACACACTCGCTCTGATAGTTTTATCAATCATCAGACTGACTAAAGTACGTTAAATAGACGTGCCGCAGCAGAGTGACTCGGGCAGGGCCACCTCACTGCATCGTTGACATCAACGAGCACCATACACTTGCACATACTGTATAATTCTCCACATTACATAAAGACTGTCCTCACGCACCCTCCTCGCTGAGCATGCAGTCACTGAGTGACACCTCAGTAAAGACAGTATCCTTATGGAAGGCCTTAGCCAGCACTGAGCAGGTATCTGCAGACAGGCTCTGTCCACTCAGGTCCAGTCTGGAGCCCTGAGCAGACCTGCTCTCCTGGAGCTGAGCTACAACACCCTCCTGAGGCTCCACGCCTCCCTCCTTACACAGACGGAGGTATATCCGCCTGAAATCCTCCATCCAGGCTCTGCAGACTCCTGATCATCTGACGAGCAGAGCTTTCCGTCCTCAGACCAACTGGTGAAAAGAAGGAGAGACAAAAGTTGCTACTGCTGCTATCTATACATGTGCTGTTGATTTTCTTTGCATCAAAGATAAACGCATTAATCAATAACGAAAACGCCGAGCTTTTGCTGAATTTAAGAAAGAATTGACGATCACACGACACTGACTCAACTGTAACCACTGCAGCGACCAGCCCGCACAGCTGTGTGCATTTAGAGCGGACTGACGTGTATTTTACATGGTAGCTTGTAACAGGCAGAGCCACGCTGAGCAGCCAGTTTTGAATGAAAGTGACGCGAGGAGCTATCTCCACGCGAGTCAGAGGCTCGCGCGGGACAATCAAATCTTCAACCGATGATCAGAGTAAGGAGGCGTTTAAACCGGATGTCGTGACTAGCGATCAAAATAATAATTACAGGTTAAGATAAAAACACAGACCTCCACCAAAACTGTCGTCCTGACAGTTATTGTTGTCGTAGCTCGACCAGCTGACAGAAGAAGGAAACCAGGGCACAGAGTAACTAGGAAGTGTTTGGCGCAAAGCATTTTGGTCAACGTAGTTTCGAAAAAATCTTTATTTATCTAACTGTTTGTTGGTTTTTATCAGGCCTGATCTGTGTGAGGATGGGCGAAGACTGCCTATAATACTGCTTAAACAGATCGTCAACAACAGAAGGCTGTTAAGCGTCGTGTTGTCTAATAATGTTATTCATGCAGAAGGAAGACGGAGTGTTTGCTCAACCAGCAGGGGGCAGTAAAGACAACAACGGGTCGCATAGTTGCCACTGAGGGTAAAAGAAGAAGATGGACATTAGCCAAAGAAAAGAGAAACGAGCATGTCCGGGAGCGTCAGTAACACCGTCCCTGCGATAACTAGTTCTTTGTCGCAACTACAGGCGTTAAACGGATTGTTTGCGATATATAAAAAACAAGGGCCGACCTCCGCGGACGTGTTAAATGTACTCAAGGAAGCTTTGCTCAAGGGTAACGGGACCAAACAGCAGCAGGACGTCCAGCCCGGTGTTTGCGGAAAGCTGACCGTAAACCGTTTGTGTCGCTTTATCTTTCAGAGGCGGGAGTCAAAAATCCAAACCCGCGGAAGAGGAAGAACCAGAGCCTGAAGATGGGACACGGAGGGACGCTGGACAGCGCTGCCAGCGGGGTGCTGGGTAAGCGGCTAGGCTAGCGCTCACGTCCCGGTGCTGGGCCACGCGCGACTGTTGTCATTCCTGCCCTGGGAGGAGGGGGGAGAGGGGGTCAGTCCCACCCTCCGTGTTTACTGGAGGGTGCACCGGCAGGGTGCATCGGTAAAGCACCGGCAGGGCCCGACCTCCAGGGCTGCTCCAGTCATGCATGTCTGGGGGCGTTTTATACAGAGCTAAGATCAAATAGATTTATGTTGATAACAATCTCAAATCCCTGAGACGTACACTGTCGTTTGTCTAGAAGTTGTTTTTTCAAGACTTTAACATTTTTCTGTAACAGGTGCATTTTCTTTTCTTTTGCACATTTTTCTACCCACGCGTGTGCTGGGAAAGTCCGCGACATCGTGACTCCTGCATTTTCTATGACAACATGCTTGCTGTTTTTCTATGGATAAAATATAGTAAAGTCATGAAATCTGATCTTCTTATTGTTTTGATATGTAGCTATGTTCCTCATAAGCAGTGTACCCCTGGTGCTGGCCCGTCATCCTCTATGAAGAGTGGAATGGTCCAGATGACCCACCTGTGTAGGAGCGAGGCCGGTGGACTTTTAACACAACCTTGGAGAGGTGTACTGATATCACAGATGATGTTCAGGCAGCACCTCCACACTCCTGTCTTTCCTTCTCTCTCACTTCCATCAAGGTGCCAGTGGAAACAGCTTCAGTGTCTATGGGCACCTCGTTAGATCTATCAGGTGTTTTTCCTGCATTTCTGCAGTGTAGAACAGGCTGTCCCAGGTTGTCTAACTCTGAGCTGCTTTGTCAGCAGTCACACCATCTTTAAGTGGCACAGTTCCACTGGCAGCCATACAAGCCCATAATGCTGCTTCCAGCATGTTTGACAGATAATGCTTCAGTTCCTTCTGGATACTTTTTGTCTTGCCATCGTTTTTGTACAAATTTATCTCAGTTTCACCTGACAACGTGGGATTTTTTTCTCCAGAACTGTGACTTTTAAATGTTTCCTGGCAGATGCAGTCCGGCCTTCTTGGTCTTGAGTGTAACCAGTGGTTTGCACCATGGTGTAGGTTTTAACAATGACAGGCCGAGCTCTTCAACTGTTTTTGGGACTTGAGTCGATGTTTTGTCAGGATTTTTATTTCTTCAAATGAAGAATTCATTTAAATTTTCTTCAGTGTTTTTTGGGCCTTTAGGTGTTTCTGGGCGGCCCGTGCTTCCATCTTTTTAAGAATGGACTACATTGGTAATTTGCTCTCTGATAGCTGTATTTTGTTTTTGTGCTTTTTAAATCAACGATGGCCTCCTTCAAATGCAAGTTAAACCACTGTCGTTGAACAATGATATCATAGGACTCGATTTTCCTTATAACCTATGAGCCCAACTGTAGTTCTTGTCTTTATTAAAGTGTTTTATAAAGCACCTATGCAGCTAAAAGTGCAGGAGGCCGGTCCATTGACTCCAGTTAGCAGAGATGAACCTGCCAGACAACCCTGCTGATTGTGCTGGTACGTCTGGCAAAGTGGCCACACCCATAATTTTAGGAAAAATTAATTCACTGTGGTTGAATTAAATGGTCTGTATTTGTACAGCGCTTTACTAGTCCCTAAGGACCCCAAAGCGCTTTACACATCCAGTCATCCACACATTCACACACTGGTGATGGCAGCTACATTGTAGCCACAGCCACCCTGGGGCGCACTGACAGAGGCGAGGCTGCCGGACACTGGCGCCACCGGGCCCTCTGACCACCACCAGTAGGCAACGGGTGAAGCGTCTCGCCCAAGGAAGACGGCTCTTAACCAGCATGGCTGCTACAACATCCTGCAGCACGATGCCGTGTTGTCTGATTTGCGCCCCGCAGCACAGCGAGACGAGAGCACGCCTCCACCTCGTCCGTAAGCATAAGAAAAGCTGTTCAGTCAGTCAGCTACATTTCACTGTGTGTTATACTTGTATAACTATGCATGTGACAAATAATAAAGAACCTTGAACCTTGAGGTGATGTTGGGTCAGTCTGAGGGAAAAGCAGCCGCTTCACTGCTGCTTGCAAAGTCCCAGGTGATGATGTCATGAAGAAGGGAATAAAGGTTGTTATCAACTTAACAAAGCACGAAGATGAGCACTAAATATAAATGTTTCAGTATATTCTGAGTTTGGTGAACTTTGATGAATGAATTAAAAGTGAGTTCAGTGAACACCTCAACCTGTGGGGGGCGCTAGCAGGACTTTAATCATTGGACTCTCTTTGTTTCAGTTGTTGGTGTTGGGAACGGCACCAAAATGCTCAGCACAATGTTGACTGGGTCAAAGGTCAGTTTGCTTCACTGCTGTTTGAACTAAACTAAAATGTGCATTAAACCTTGACGTCTGGTGAAAAGTGCGAGGCATGAATGCAGGTTAGAGCTGCACTGCTGCGCGTGTCTGATTGTTGTTTATTGTGCATGCTGACAAGCACAGCCAGGCTCTGACTCTACCGTATGTCGTCACCTGGATGAAGCCAAACATGTTGGTTTAGCAGATGCACACTGACATGTTCCAAATAAAACGACGCGTCCTTTAGTTTGTGTCACAGTGAAGTCTGTTTCCCCCATGAACTTCTAGCATTGTGTCGATACGTGCTGATTGGTCTGTTCCTGCTTTCATGGTAGCAGATCTAACAGGTACTAACGAGGTGTTAGAAACCACAACACAAACCTCTGCGTGTGTAGAGAAGCACTTTTTTTTAGGTACAAGTATACATGCAGATCTATTGATAAGGACATTGTGTATACAATACAGCTTCTCAACAGACCCGAACGCCTCGTGAACTTTAGATGTCTGCGATGACAAATGCATGAATGATTCCTGTAACTTGTTAACTGTGGATGAACTTGGTGTGACACAAACGTGACACATGCTGTGTGTTTTTCAGAAATACGTTGCCGTTGGAGAGTTTGGAAAAGCAACAGACACTCTTGATGCCACCGGCAGCGTGACTCTGGAGAAAGGTTTTGGTAAATTCGATCTTTCAGATCCATCGACACAGCAGGATAATCTGCAAACTTCGGTTTCTCCTTTACCGTCTGTCTCTCAGTGAGTCATGTTTTCATACATTTTCTAGAACACATAACCAGGCTGGACGTCGAGGAAAAGCTGAAAGCTTTCACTGGTGACATCATGCAAGTGCCTCCGCTGTGAGTCAACATCCAAACGTCTGAAGCTTTAATTAGATCAAACGAAACGTTTATTTCTTAAGATGAAATCTTCTTTTACAGAAAACGAAACCTAAACTTTCCGAGCAGCAGCTCAGGACTTCACGTCCTCTGTTACTGCGCTTGTTTGGGATGGTGTTGGATTTGATGGTAGATGCATAAACGTGGGGTTCATGTGAGCTTCCTTTTTGGGGGTTGCAGTCATTTAGTGGCTCCGTGGTGCAGTGGTTCGATGCTTACCTTACATGAAGGTGCATGAATTGAACTCAGAGGCGCGATGACAGCTTTGCACGGTTCACCAGCTTTATCACAGACGCTTCCAGGAATGTGCCAGGTTGGCTGATGCAGCAGGAAAATTCAAATCAGGGAACCACAAAAATGAGTGTGATTGTTAAAGTAGGCCTACACATCCATGTGTGGAGAAGCTGTTTCCATTTTCTGAGGGACATTAGCCGTGTCATCATTTTGAGTCTACACAAGCAAAGATCAGAATCAGAAAAGGTTTTATTGCCAAATGTTGAGCAGCTTTCCAACATTAGGAAATGAAGGCAAACACTTAAATAAACATAAAAATGAAAAATGCTAAGCAGATTACTATATACATGAGTGCAAAAGTGGAACAGATGCAGAGAAGTATGGGGCCATGTGTTTGGGGTGGGACCAGTCTTATGTTACTGTTCATGTGTCCAACAGCAGAGGAGAAACTGTTCTTATGATGAGGTTCTGGTGCGACTGGGCCGGAGCCTCCTGCCTGAGGGGAGCAGGTCTAACAGACTGAGTCCAGGGTGAGAAGGGTCAGCTGAGATCCCAGCTGCACGCCCCAGTGTGCTGGAGGCGCACAGGCCCTGCAGAGATGGGAGTCTGCAGCCAATCGCCTTCACGGCAGAGCGCACAACACGCTGCAGTAGACGCCAGAGGCTTCAACAAGTGGCTGAACTGAAACCAGTTTTCTCTGAATGTGCAGCCAGTTTGATGGCATGTTACAGGTTAATGATATGATCAGAGAGCCGTAATGACTAATTGTTGTAAAGGCTAAGAAGTGATGTGTGGACCCAGTTCTGTGTGAAGAGGCTCTGAGATCTAAATGTCCAGCTGCAGTAAACTGATCGTGTGTCCTTTAATGCCGTTCGTGTCCCCTGGGAGAATGAATGAAAGGCCTCTCAATGGTCCAGTTCTTTAAACATTTGAGAGTTTTTCGTCTTATTAGTGTAGCGCAGTGACCTATGAAGCCTCTGGAGGTCACTGTTTGCTCACTGCAGTGCTGATTCCCACTGATGCAGGAAGCAGTGCCTTTGTGTCATTATACATGGAGTTCACATAAAAACAGTTCTTGGTGCTAAATGTGTGTATTTTGTAACCAACTCTTTTCTTATAATCGTTTTAGATACTCGGCATTAAAAAAGGATGGCCAACGTCTGTCTGTCCTGCTGAAGAAAGGTCACAAGGTCGATGCCAAACCGGCCAGGCCCGTCACGGTGTACAGCCTGACCCTGCAGGAGTTCAAGCCTCCTCTCTTCACTCTGGGTTCGACACGCTGCATCACACAACAGGCTTTTAGGTGTTGTGTCCTCTTTGGCTGAATGTTTCGCTTTCCTTCGTGTTGCAGATATTGAGTGTGGTGGTGGGTTCTATGTCAGAAGTTTGGTGGATGACCTGGGAAAAGGTGAGACTGCCTTCCACCTGTTTCACCTTTCCATCAACGGCGTGTTGCTGAGTAACGCTGTCTGTGTGCTGCAGCTCTGTCCTCTTGCGCTCATGTGAAGGAGCTGGTCAGAACAAAGCAGGGTCCGTTCACTCTGGAGGAGCACGCCTTACACGAGGAGCAGTGGACGCTGGAACACGTCTTGCGCTCGCTGAAGACCTGCTCAGAGGGAGACCCGGAGGAGGATCATCCGAAGCCAAAGAAGGTAGTCACCTGACCGGGACCAGGATGCAGAGGGAAGAGGAAGGGGTTTCCTTTCATGTAAAGACAGATTTTTGGTTCATACTCTTCAGTTTTAGTTAAAGTTTGAACATCATGACACCTTACATTAAAAGTTGTAAAGCAAACAGTCATATAATGAGAAACGGGAGCAAAGGAGACTCAGCAGGTTACCATGTTGCTGGACCTGCACAGATTTGTGAAGAGTAAATAACCTGATCGTACGATCGGCGAGGAGCTGCGAGGGAACGGCGAGATCAGTGTCTGTGGCACCGAACACCTGTGAAGTTTTTGTTGTAAGTTTAGGATCTGATTTGTTTTTATCGGCTGCCTGTTCACTGTTGTAAAAATGTCTTTTACAAAGTCTTCCTTGAGTCCTGCTCAGTGCAGTGATGCACATGATTAAGTAAAAAAGCCCCCTGGGCTCGTCCAAACTCACGCGTGGACTGTTATTTCTTTGCCTCTAAGCTTCCCACTACAATGAAGACATCCACAGGTGAAACTCGAGGAATTCAAATATCGTGCAAAGTGTGGCCACAATCTTCCGTAACACCTCAGCAGCGCCACAGCTGATAGCATCCACGCCACGCTGCCTCGAGGCAGTAATTCGTGCAAAAGGGGCCCAAACCAAGTACAGAGTGCGTATGCATGGTTATACTTATTCTAATTTTCCGAGTATCACCTGCTGCTTCATTTCCATAGCGCATGCTCTGTGCCGTTTCTCATGGTTACGTTTCCTCGGTCATTCCAAACTCGAACAAAGGAAGGCCGGGCACATCCCGATGCGTTTGATAATCGGGATACTGTTGACTCGTGAGGAGGAGACTGAGTGGCTTGCACTGACAATGGCAGATATATGGCGCCAGCTGCCGGGGGGCGGCTCACTCGAGTTATCAGCGGTTTTTGGCCCGGAGTCTGACGCCACGGGAGGCTGGCCGGATCAATGAGCTGCAATGATTGTCTCAGTCCAAATATTAGCCGTTTTGTGGATGTCTTTGATGTCTTTAAGGCTGCTTGCAGCGCTGTTTGCTCCACTTTATCTAAATTACAGCCGTTAGAAAGTTGGCAGACGGGGGCGCGCGCCAGGAAATCGAGCCGGCGGCTGGTTTCGGGGAGCGAGCAGATAAACGCCGTCGTCCGGCTCCCAGGTGCGAGTCGCCGTTTCCAGCGACGATTAATGAACTCGCGTGATGATAAAATGTCGCGAGGCCCTGCGCGCGTGCAGCTGGGCCCCGCTGTGACTAAAGCAGAAGTCTCCGGTTATTGTTTAACATCCAATCACTTAGTGAGCCGTTACATACACGAGCGTTTATTGCTATCTCATCCCACAGTGAATTTCACAGGAAAACTCCAAACATTCAAATCAGGAGTTAATCCCACTTGATTGAGCTGCAACGTTGGGGCCGTGGATCGCAGTCGGCCTCTATTACACTGTTAAGATAAGGCTGCGGCCCGTTTGACTACACAAAGGTGTGTGTGTGGGTATAAAAGCAGCGCTGCGTGCTGTCTGTGCTCTGTTCACGTGGGTTTTCCATCTGACATTCAACATTTGTTCAACATTTTTAAAAACAATGTTGCCAAAGAAATGTTATTCACACAAGTGGATCATCGCGCTCTTTGCCTAACTGTCTCACTTCAGCGTGGTGCCAAACCACGGGGAATGTCTTTTTGCATAAAGCAATGATGCCGATCTCTGGCTGGGAGAACCTAAACAGTTTGGACAGCTACCCTCGTGGGCCAATCCGCTGACTTGTGACATGATACTTCCTGGAGCAAAACCAGTGAGAACTATCATTTCAAATCACACTTATCTTATCTTTGAAAGCCCGGCTCTAATGCAAAATCTCCTCAAAGTTACCATTAAATCATCTGAGACTGCTAACAGACAAGGTCACGAAAGCGCTGTACGCTCCTCCTGTGTAACAGTGCATGTGCTCTTATATTTCATTTATGTGAAAACGTATTTCTTATTGTGCCGAGTTACACATATCACTGTGCTAATACATATATGACACAGCAGTATGCAGATACTGCAACAATAAACGGATGTTCACTCATTATTCGGCCATGATCCAGTAATATGATTTTGCATGCAAGTTTTGATTGAGGTGCTTTGGGTAAATGCAAACAGTTTTGAGCTGAGTAGGAGTGTGACTTTTACTCAAACATTATGGGCGGTGTACACTCTTAGGAGTGACCGTGAGGAGGCTGAAGTGTGAGCGGGCCCGTACTTGCATTTTCAGACCCAGCTACTCTCAGCGCCGGCTCTGTTCCATTACATTCGTCTGTTTTCTGATTACCTGTTTGCGTCGCGTCGATTCTTCTGAAACACAATTATCTCCCCTCTCCTGTCATCCGACCACTGTGGAGTTCGTTAAGAACTGCGTGCAAGCCAATCAGAAACGGCCGCCGGCCACCTGCAGGAAGTTGGCCGTCCACTTATCTCCTCCCTCCTTCGGCTGCAGACAGATAACAGCAGCAACAGTTGAACAGAGTGGCAGCTCCGCAGCAACCTGATGGACACTAAAACAGTGTAACGGTCTCCCGAGCAGCTCGGAAACAGGCTCTGGTCGTTGTGTTTCGGGACTGGCTGAGCAGAGGTTAGCGCGGCTCATAAAAAGTTGCTGTGATAGAAAGAGGAAGGCTGCGGGACTAAAGACGCGAAGCTCTCCCCTAGTTTGGATCCAGTGCGCAGCAGCGGTGATCGGCATCATGAGCGTCCCGCTTTACGCACCGACCCCAATTCAGCCGGCACACCCGACCCCCTTCTACATCGAGGACATTCTGGGGAGGACCTCCACCACCACCTCCACATCTCCGTCCTATTCTTCATCGCCAACGTCTTCATCTTCCTGCTCCACTCCGGTCATCCCCACGCCGACTCTCCCGTCTCCCAACTCGTCCTTCAAAAGTTTGATCTCGCCGTACAGAACCCCGATTTATGAACCCACGCCGATCCACCCCGCGCTGTCCCACCACGCTGCGCTGACGGCGACGTACGCCTCGGCGGGGGCTTTCACCGGCTCCTTTTACCCGTTTCACCAGCAACACCACCGCTCCATGGGGGAGTACGCACAGGCGCTGCTCAGGCACGACCCTCTCGGTGAGTTCCATTTCATTTCCATCATTGATATTGGTCTTATCATTTGTTAGCAAACATATCCATTTTCTCCTTTTCTGCTGCCTTGCCGTCAGACAGCCAGCATCACGTTTCTTGTTTTCCTGTGTGGAAATGCGCCAGTTAAACTCAGTTCCTCAAGTCTGCACTGCTGGTTTTATTTCACTGGAAATCAGGACCCTTAAAATAGTTAAGGTCATATATTCACAATTTGCATTGTAAAATGAATAAATCATATATTATTGGACATTATATCGCTCAGTGACAATTTAGGTGAACCTGAAATCTGTTCGCGGCAACATATACACTTGGATGATGTGGCAGTAAGACAACTTTCTGCTCTTTGCATGAAAACTTTAATGTCTTCACAAGCTTCGTTTCAGTCCCAGCGAAACCATTTTTGCATAAGCATCACGCTTGGTCATGCATGTCGAACTCAAGATCATCTACACTTGCACTGCTCCTCTTAAACACACTTTAGAGTCGAGGACACACTTTGTGCGTCTTCGCGAAGCCTTCAGCTCATTTTGGTCTCACAAGAACATTTGTGCACGATGCGCGACCACGCACACATGAGTCACATTGTTATTGTGACAGACGTATTTGGGGCCACAATAGCAGCAGGCATATCCATTCAGTGTGCTGCTGCTGGTGGTGATAGGGAGGTGCATGGCAACCTTGACTCGTTTTCCTGACTCCCATTGTTCTGAAACATCAGAGGACCGAGTCAGCCAGTGACTAAAACATAGCCAGGCCCTAAATCACTTGTTATTTCACTGCTGTGCGTGTGTGTGTGTGCGTCATATACTTTTGAGCACCAAGTAGTTGGGTTATTTTTCTCTAGGGTATTGACTGACCATGAGCTTACCACAAGTCTTTTATTATCATTATTATGATAATAATTATTAGCAGTATTAGTGAAATCGGCTGTGTGAGTATGGAGCCGTGAAAGCTGCTTTACATGATGTTCCCGGGGTGCTTGAAGCCATCACACACGCTGCGCGCCGTGTTAGAGGCCAGAAGTGATGGTCCTCTTAAGTATAGTGTGACAAGCGGACCGTCTGACTGTGTGCTGCTGAACAAGCCGGGCCTTTTTCCGTTCATAGCGGAAGCTGTGAGCCTGTCGATAGGAGTAAATCTGGTTTCAGAAGCTGTTAAATGTTTTCCTGTCTCACCCCGGCCAGCCGCTTCCTCGGGAGCCCGCTGCACGCTGCTGATTATTTTATCGACATCCTCAATACAGACATATTCAGGAAACACTCGGCCTCTGATAGCCCGGGATCCGTTTTTCACATATTGTTGCACTTCCTCTGCCGGGCTCGCGAGGATGTGGCTGACTTTCTTTATGGTTGGCGGCGAGAAGAAAATAAGGCAAACAGAGAGCTAATGGGGACTTATGAGAAAGATAAAGTCCTCCTAACAGCAGCTACAGTCGTGTCCTCCCAACTGAGCTGACCTTTCAGACAGACGACAAACAAGCACGAACTGAGATTGCCCGAGGAGAACAATGATTGGTTTCAGCGCCTACAATCATCTGTAATCATCTCGTATGATATGTCTTGTCGAACAGCGGATTAAAGAAGCTGTGCTCTATAAATACCGCGCACACCTCCTCTGGCTATTTTAAGCAGCCTGCAGTGCGCGCGCTTTCAGGCCCGCTTATGTTCCGATCTCCGTCACTCACAGTTTTATGAAACTGTTATTAACGAGCTATCCCAACCGCCACATCTGTGCATCTATTTACAGCGATCACGTTAATACTCTGATTGGATGAGACTGTCTGCGCGCGCCAACGGCAGAAAGTTACAAAGTAACACAAAGCCAACAAAAACTGTGAGTGCGAAATATTTCAAACAGAAGTGCGCGTGCTTAATTACCACAATTATAACGAGTTAGCGCTTATCATTCCAGTTTCACAGATCTTTATTAGCCGAGCGTAAACGGCACGAACACAAACTTCTCACATATTCAGTGAAAATGTTTCATTTTATGTCATTTCCTTCATTTTCGCCGCAAATTGATTTTTACTCAACCTTTCCTGTAGGCTACTTGTATTTTCGCTCAGTGTCTCTTGGGGCTGGATTGGCTAACTTCCTTAGGAAAAGCGCAGCAATAAGAAGGTCTTTGACAGCAGTTTCGACCACAAACATTCATATTGTGTCAGAGCTGAGCACAGGAGTGTCTGTTGGTGGATGCCATTGCCTATAATCACACCGCAAAGCAGGAAGCACATGAAGCGGATATTTGGCCATAGTTTTCACTGTCACGACCTTCCTGAAAAGACAGCTCGCAGCAGGCTGCAGGCTGCCGTTGTTTGTTCCCGGCCATCACCCGGGGAGGAAAGCAGACAGGACAAAAGCACCTCTGATTGCACCCAGCGGCCTTTCGCTCCAATAAATCTCTTCAACAGCACCGATCCTTTCCCCTCATTAATCCGCAGTAAATTAGGAATTATGTTCATTTCTAATCGAGTTTTAGGGTATAAACTTTGAAAAGCACATCGAGACTTTTGGAGATTTTGAACCTCATTAAAATCAGCACCGGTGTAAAACAACAAACACGTAAAACATCATAATAATCATAATAATAATCATTTGTATTTGTATGAAATCTTTATTTTGAACATGTTAAAATATTATAACAACAACAGAGAAAAAAGAGACAAACAAAACAATAATAATTATAAATAACTTACATTTATTTCACAATGCAGTAGAAAGAAGCGCAAGCTTATTTAATCCCGCACATTTCCCACTATTTAGTAACTAATAGTCTCCACTTTTTCTTCCTGTTTATGCCCTGTCCATCAGAAATTCTTCATTACAGTTTTACATCTGTTACATAATAATAATAATAATAATAATAATAATAATAGTAATAATAGTAATAATAATAATAATAACAATAATAATAATAATAATTATTATTATTATTATTATTAATAATAATAATAATAATAATAATAATAATAATAATAAAAAAATAAATAAATAAATACATAAATCCAAATAATAGTTATCCAATAATTAATCCTGAAAAATAATAAACTCTCAAACTTTTCCACATTGGAGTCCGCAGCTGTCTGGTGACCGGGAGAGGCCACAGAGTCTAAAACACGTCTTCTCTCTGTGACCGAATAGTTCGATTTTTCGATGTCTCTGCACTGCGCATGTCTGCGTATAGGCTGTACCGTCAGCTCCGGAGCTTTTAATGAAAATGTTTGAAATGTGTTGTCTTATATTTTCATGTGGATAAAATTCACTTATCGCAAGAGTTCAAACGCGTATTCACGTTTTTCACGTGAGTGAAAATGCCGTCAGTGGGCCTAATATAACACAGTACAAATGTACCGTGTTTCTGTCGCGTACTAGCGTGTTTTGTTAATTCGTTTCATGTCAGATGGCAGCAGGAAGGTTTATATGCTGTAGCTTCTTTTTCGACAGCGGGCAGGTTTGTCACAGCCAGAAATAAATATTTCGTTTTATTTCATGTATTTCAAACACGGTGCATTCTGGGGGATCTCTCCACAGGGAAGCCTCTGCTGTGGACGCCGTTCATCCAGCGGCCCTTACATAAGAGAAAAGGCGGCCAGGTGCGCTTCTCCAACGACCAGACCATCGAGCTGGAGAAGAAGTTTGAGACGCAGAAGTACCTGTCACCTCCGGAGAGGAAACGCCTGGCCAAGATGCTGCAGCTCAGCGAGAGACAGGTGAGCGGAGCCCGGTCTGGCTCACACACATGTGCCGTAATGGCCTGCAGCTGTTTGGAAGGATCTCCGGAGGATCGGCCGCAATTTTCGATGAAACACTTTTATACATTTATTTATTCCGTTTTTGAAATGTAGCATAACACTAGATTTTGCTACTTTATTACTAGAAAGCTATTTACTGGCTGCCAATGGTTGGAATTTGTAGCGAATTACCGGTGTGTGTGTGTGTGTGTGTGTGTGTGTGTGTGTGTGTGTGTGTGTGTGTGTGTGTGTGTAATATTTGTGCTGCGTGCTGATTTGGTTCAATGTGGCCTTGATCCAAAATGAATTCAAACCGCTTCCACGTGAACAGCGGACAAACCGAATTTTTAATTGACGCCAGAAATCTTACGGACGAGTTTGCGCATAAGAAACATCCTTTCAGAGTTTTAATATTTAAAGAAGGAAGATCATTCATTTCTTTCTTTTTTGAACATTTCCTTTCAGGTTAAAACCTGGTTCCAAAATCGACGTGCGAAGTGGCGAAGACTAAAGCAGGTGAGCAGCGGTGACTGATGTCGCCCTACCTTCCTTTCACTCCTTCATATACAATACACTCGTACCGTCTCCTAATCCACGGGGTTCGCTTTCACCAGGAGAATCCTAAGAGGGAGGTGGAGGATAACAGTTCCAGAGGTAAGAAAGGAGATGAGATGATAGAGGCTGCCGGAATCCAGAACCAGGAGCAGAGGCAGCCAGGCTCGGCCCCCGAGTTGGCGCAAGCGGGACACTGTGTGTCCCGACAGCAGGCCCACACAGAGCTGGACTCTGACGTGTCAGACGACACAGACCAAGAACTGGACATAGAGGACGACGAGGACTTCACACTAAACCCCCAGTTCTGAAACACAGGCTCCATAAAGATCTGCCTCAGACACTGAAGCTCTCATGCGTCGCTGTAACTCCTTCCTCCTCCTCCTCCTCCTCCTCCTCCAGCCTGGTGACTTGCAGATTGACAGACTGGTTCCGGATGTAATACTAAGACAAGTCAGCCCCTCAAACCCGAGTGCCTTTCATCAGAACTGTCTTCTTTGTTGAACCTGTGTACATATGCGTAATTTTGTGTGTGTGTGTGTGTGTGTGTGTGTGTGTGTGTGTGTGTGTGTGTGTGTGAGAGAGAGAGAGAGAGATGTTCTTCAGATGAATAGTATGCCTGTAGATCAGTTTCTCTGTACTGTAGCATATACGTGTTTTTATAGCGTGTTTTTTAGTTCTTTTTGTTTTGTTTTGCGTGTGTGTGTGTCGGCGTGTGTTTTTTATGTGACATTTTATTAAATAATCAATGTAGCGCAAATTCAGTTTTGTTTGATGTCTAATAAACTATTTTCTGACAATCAATCCAAACGTTTCGATGCAGCTCAGCTGGTCTGTGAACTCTTTTCTCTGCTGTCTGAAAATGAAACGTTGTAAATGAAGCATTTCTCGCACATCCAGCAACGCGTGAAAGATCCGCCAAGAAGCAGGAAGAATTATAATCAGTCCAAATAATCACAGAAAACCCAAAACAACAAGAACCGACGCGCTCTGGTCAGGTTCAAACTCACTCATTATTCGGACGTTTAACAGAAGTACATTTAACAAAGAATCAGTGCGAGTAAAAGTGCGACACGTCGTGTCTAAACGCTGAGCTGTAGTGCAGAATGATAGAACAAACTTCATACACACGCCATATTGTGTCTGTTACACATTAAGCCTGAATATATATTTTGCACGTTTATATCCAACGCGGTAGTTTTTTGTGTACCTGCAGATCTGAGACTTTTCTCCTTTTGTTTGTTTATTTTCACATTTTCGGTTAAAGGTTTATCTCATAAAACAGCAGCAGCCACATTACAGGACATTACGATGTGTTAGATGTGTGGCTGTGCTGGTTATAGCCTCTAATTCTTTTACTACAGTGTGGAAATCAGTGGCGTTTAAAACAGAAGAGAAGCAGACTGTAGATGAATGTACCAACACAACACGATAAATATAAAAATAGCGCATTTCAAATCTGACTTGAATAAAAGGAGCCGCCTTCAGTAATATTTTATTAATATTGGTTTAATGTTGCTGTTACATTCATGGAAAATCAGAATTTAAATTTTGAATGTGTTATTATATGTAAAATGCATCCAGACGTGTGGCTTTATAAAACATTGAGCGTCAGGGACAAAAACACTGAAGAACAGCTGAGCTAAAAAGGAAGAGCTGCAAACTTGTGGAGGATCATCAGAGTGTGTAATCACTCAGGGATAATGAATGATAACTGCCTTTACTATCAGTAGTGAATGTGAGGAGGTACATTAGGACTCCCTGTGCTGCATTAAGCTGAATTACAGTCACACTGCTCTGTGTGGTTTTCAAAATAGAGAGCAAGAGAAAATAAACAAAATCTGCAAAAACCCTGAAACCATCGTTCATTTAAAGAAACAGAAAACAAATGTGAAAGTTTAAAACTATCAGGCCTGTGTTTAACACTTGTGGGCCTCTGGGGAGATCTGGGACCAGTTGTTGGACTTTATAGAAGATTCTAGATTAGTCATAGTTTTTATTTCATGATGTGTAAACTGTGTCAGCACTTTCAGCTGAGATTTGTGAGGCGGCGCCAACAAAGCAGCTTTTAATTAGAATTTTTCAAGCAAATACAAATGTTTGATTTGGAAGCTAAAAAGCGATTCGCTGCTCTTCATTCTGCCGTTTCCAGTTTCAGAATCTCTGAGGAATCAAAAGCAGCCAAAGATTATCAAACAGTTTAGTCCTTGTCAATTGTTGTCCCATCACCACATTCAACTTCAAATAGCTTATCGTCAAACTCATGCAAACAGCATGAGTGGGACTTTTTCAGTGAGTAGATTAGGTTAATGATTGAGTGAACCCTCAGAAGCGCGGGGACAGCAGAGAGATAGCAGCAAGGCTGGATTGATAGTCTTACAATACGTTCACAGTACTAGTTCATATAATAGATTACTTAACACCAATCGGGAATTGAAATGAAAACGTGTTCTGGGAAATGTAACTTTTTTCTTAACCCTGTGCGATATTTGGAGGGAGAGGTCATTGCTCTTGTAGCCATACTCGAGCTGCATTACCATTGCTGAGGTTCAACGGCCTCACCGTACAAGACTATACTCAAACCCAGAGCACACTGATTGATCTCAGCTCCTGTATTGTGTAATGGTTCACAAATTGTGCAGGTAAAGTCAACATTTGGACAAATAGCACAAACAGTTGGTGGGTGAAATGTTCAGAAGATAGCTGGCTGATTCCAAAGTGCCCATCTGATCTGGCCAATACACACACACACACACACACACACACACACACACACACACACACACACACACACACACACACACTGCTTGTTTTTGTCCTAACAAGTTATGCAGAATAATAAGATCCGGTGACTGTGATGATAGTTATAATTTGAATCATTTGCAGCTAAAGAGTAGCACCAACAGAACGTTACTGTGACCTGATCATGATCATAAAACATTTGGAAACAACTCTCAGACTCAAACATCACGAGCGATGCACAGACAGGAAGGATACTGATGAGGTGAGCTTTGCTGTCTGAAGGTAACCACGCTGATATTTGGCTGTTTCTCAGATGTGGGACTTTATATCACCTCTTTAACAGGATGAAACAGTCATAGGCAGCAGGACAGCTCACTGACAGTCTATTAGCTGTGTGTGTGTGTGTGTGTGTGTGTGTGTGTGTGTGTGTGTGTGTGTGTGTGTGTGTGTGTGTGTGTGTGTGTGTGTGTGTGTGTGGTATTGGTGACACAAGTTAATGTGTGGTTATATTTGAACGACTGAGGAATGTGTTGACTGTTGACCTTGGCCAAATGGAAGCCATTATCTCGCCCTGCGGAGGCCCCCCTCCTCTACTGAGCTGATAAATTAATGAGAGAAAACAGCACTTACATCAATACTAGTGTCGCCAGCAGCCACAGGGACACAGGTCGGGGGGGCAGAAACTGAGAGATTAATGTCATTGTTCAGTATCACTGTTGAGACAAGGATGGGCAAAGTGAGGGGAAGATGGCGGCAATAGTAATGATAGTACTATCCGATCCAGTTTCTTTCACTTATTGGCCCAGGTCATCAGAGGTCATCAGAGGTCATCAGAGATGCCCAGACCACCTCCTCCAGCTCTTCTTCTGGGGAACACGAGCATTTGCAACCCAGCAGAGACACATGATGTCTGTAGTGTGTCCTGGGTCTGCCTTCAGGTCTTCAGGTTGGACACCCAAAACACTTTACATAGATGTTGTCTGGAGCCTTTTTGAATGCCCACAGCGCCTCAGCTGGCTCCTTCTGAGTGTATGCAGGTGCAGAAGCTTTACTCAGCTCTTTTCAAATGAGTCAGCTCTTCGCCCATCCTCCACCACAGAGGAAAATCTATCAACGGTGAGAAAATCAGGATCAGAGACAATAGATGGAGGGCTGAGGTGAACACCACTCTGAGCCGCGTGCCAGAGAGAATATTGTCACTGAACATGCGCTGAATAGCCCTGAGTATCTGCTGTTTTGGAGAAGCTCAACAGTGCACCAGCCTGGATGAAGCGCTGCACAGGAACCCTCGTTACCAAGCAGCATGAAGTCCTGAAGAAATGCTAGAGAGAAGCAGAGTCACACCGTACAAAAACATTGGTGACAGAGACACTGCAATAAGCTTTGTGTGATGAAATGCAAAGAACACCATCCTGGAAAGAGCAGCAGTCCCTGCCATGCACACCTGGTGAAATGGAAATGCACACGTTGGCCATGTAGTGAAAATGTATGACCCCAACCACGACACAAAGATGCCTGCAGGAGGGATTTGAAGCTCTGGGCTTTGAACAGCAGGAGGTGAACATGTGAAAAGCTGCAGTCTGAAGAGCACCTGGCTACACTCATGCACTCTGGCCACACCCTTCCTGTACCAGAACCAGAAACACCATCCAGAGCTCAGCTCTCCTAGCCTGACAGATGCCTCTCACCACAGGTACACATCTGTAGAGAAACAAACACAGAGACAGATGTTCATGCGTCTGCCTGTGGACACAACTCGTCGAGGCGAAGGACCAAAATGATGAAAGACGTGATCACAAAACTCTCCAGACCTTTTCATTTTAGTTATAAAGCACCAAATCACATTAACGGCTGAGACTGTTGTGGTTCAACCCAAGCTTCTCATGTGTAATATTGCAGTATATTGCAATATTGTAATTATTACAGTATTTTGTTGTCATGCAAAGTACTTTAGCATTTTAAGTGCATCTTTAACAAGAGACTGTGGCACTGGGATGACACCAGACGCCATTTTTACATGAGTACTAACTATTTTTGTGTTTTTTTGCAAAGTTGTAATGCATCTAAATATCAAGACCGCCTTTGGGACAGTTTGTGCGTGCAGCAGCTTTCTTGCAGGGATCATGCATCTAACTACGAGTAACACAACTTTCATCTTTGGTGTCAGCTTATTTTTACGCTCTATGGCAAAGCAGTGCGACTCGTAATGGCCTCTACATTTGCATTGCTGCAGCTTTGTGTGTGCTCTGGCTGGTGTGATGTTGTTGAGTGGGGCACTACTGAGCCCTTCACTCATAGATTGGTGTGCAGACAGGTGTAACACCACCTCCCTGATGGCACAGTGTTACCAGTCCTGCACTGACTCCAGCACCTCTGAGGCAGGTTAATACAAAATAATATCGAGTGAGTTTATCTGCAAAGTGCTTCAGTCTGAAGACTCGAGCAGATTCCAGTGAAATACTGACAGTGTTGTCTATTTCTTGCATACCACAGGTTAAACAAGATTTTACAGTGTTTGAGATCTAATGCTGGTGCATAAGTAACATTTCTAATAGTGCATTACACTTATGTGAAGCTTTACACAGTTTTGACAGAATAGCTGCATGCAGACGGTTTTAAATGTGATGCAGTGATTTATATTTAAATACTATCATAAGTCTGTATGTTAACAGCTAATGGAAACAGAGGATATGCAGTAATTTGCCAAATATACAAACTCTGCTGCATATTTAACTGAAACATTCCTGAAATCCTTGAAACTGATGTGAAGTTATTATAATTTTTTCAAATAACTATGAACAAAATGTGAAACATCATTCGAAACACTCAGAAGGCAGCTTGTTTACTTCCTATGAGAACCACACATGGAATATAAGCTGGGAATATTCAGTCCTATTGTGTGAGTCAGCAGTGCTTCCACATAGTGTTCTTCAACAGCTGTGCCACACAGAGTCAGTGCTGAATGGTTCTTTCACAGCACTTAGTCTGCTCTACACAAGCACTCAGAGCACGTGACAGGACCCCTCGGTGTAACTGCACTGTTGATGCTGTGCATAGCAGATATCTGAACTCAAACCTGGATCGTCTGCTGAACATCATGGTAAATGGTAAATGGTCTGTGTTTATATAGCGCTTTACTAGTCCCTAAGGACCCCAAAGCGCTTCACACTACATCCAGTCATCCACCCACTCACACACATTCACACACTGGTGATGGCAGCTACATTGCAGCCACAGCCACCCTGGGGCGCACTGACAGAGGCGAGGCTGCCGGACACTGGCGCCACCGGGCCCTCTGACCACCACCAGTAGGCAACGGGTGAACGACCGAGACTGTCGGAGCCGGGGCTTGAACAGGCAACCTTCCGATTACAAGGCGAACTCCCAACTCTTGAGCCACGATCGCCCCGGCATCAGCCTACAGTCAAAGCAGAAAAAACAAGCAAGTGGAAACCAAAGTTATCAGTGTTGTAAAGCAGCCGTCCCCAACCTTTTGTGCGCCACAGACCAGTTAATGTCCAACCATATTTTCATGGGCCGGCCTTTAAGGTGTCGCAGATAAATACAACAAAACAAAACCAGTACTGGTACCAAAAGAAGAAGATTTATTCATAACACACAGGAAAAGACCCAGAGAAACGATACGTTTAGTTAACCGTAAAAACAGTAAAGAAATAACAATAAAAAACATACATTTGGGGACTGCTGCTGTAGACCAAGCAAGCCTTAAGTGTTGTTTCACAAACTGTACACGAACTAAGATCCTCTGACTCAGTCCATCTCCTAATGAGGAGCTCTGTAAAGAACACTGTTATCTGTGGGTCAGGAGGGAAGCAGAGGGACTCACTATCTCTTTATAGCTCGAGTCATTTTTGATGAATAAGTAAATATATAAAATCAGTAAACAGCCGCAAAACATATTAAGGCCTTATAAGGACGGTGACAGCGATTTAGTAAGTAACCTATGAATGCAAACTTTTATAGACCCACGCTGTGGAAGACAGCCAAGGACTGATAACTGATAATTCAATGCAGAGTGATGTATAAACACACAGTGAGTAAAAAAGGAGAAGAAGCTCAGACCTATTGCAGCGTAACTAAGGGAGGATTCAGGGTCACCAAAACTGAAGGCTCTGCCTCCCATTCTACTTTTAAATACTCTAGGAACAACAAGTAGGCCTGCAGAGCGAGAGCGAAGTGCTCTAATAGGGTGATATGGTACTACAAGGTCATTAAGATAAGATGGGGCCTGATTATTTAAGACCTTGTATGTGAGGAGCAGGATTTTGAATTTAACAGGGAGCCAATGAAGGGAAGCCGACACAGGAGAAATCTGCTCATGTTGTTACGTTTCTGTACTTTGCAGACTGTAATGATGTGGTGCACAAAATGTTATATCTGACTTTAAATATTGATGCTCTTAATGATCTAATTTGTGATCAACATGTAAACTGTTTCATCACCAGCTTTAGTAATCTCATCATTTCAAATGGACCAATGATATTCTGACTGAAGACCTGCTCATTTGAATGTTATCTGAAGAAACAGGCTGTCTAAGTACCTCATTATGTTTCTTTATCTTAAGATAACAGGCGTCTATAGTTCCTCGTTTGTCAAACCTGGTGTCATTGTTTGCTAATTCAGATCAGCTTTGATAGAAAGGATGAAATTTCATTACCACTCGATTTTATTGTATTTTTTTATGCACAAAAACTCACAAAGACAGAAGAGTCAGAGTGTTTTCTGTGTTTTTACATCCCAGTATTAATGAAGATTTGAAAATGTCGTGCACTTCTTTCCTGGTTTGTGTTTCTCTTCGACGCCCACTCCAGTTTGTGCTTCAGGCATTCTTTCCAAATTCCAGTTTGAGATAACCCTGATGGCATCACTAGGAAAACTGTTGTCACCGGATGAGTATTACCTGATACGATTATGTGTAAAACTGATGGACTTGTCAGTCCTTGCTGACACTACTACACAGAAGTAAAACCAGAGGGCATCACTGTGCATGTCAGCAGTGCTGCAGCCGCACGGTGAACTAACTGCACACGTGTAAAAGCTCTGCAGCACAGCCCTGGCATAGAAATACTGACACCCACATGTGAGCCTTAAAGACTCAGTGACCAAAGCATAGAGATGCACATCCTCAGAAAAGCAGAATAAAGAGGCCGGAGATCAAATTACAGACTCAGGGCGTAACGAGCTGTGCGTTTCTGTCCTCGTGGTGCACACCGGGCTCCTCACAGGGCATCTGTGGCAACGTTTTTCCTTCCATGAAACAATTTTCTATTTATAGTGAAGCAGAGAAGTAAAACTCTGCTGTTAGTGGTTGTTACTGATTTTGTTACCCAAGTGTTCTCATCAAGTTCCTTCTTATCCTTTCCTCCCCCTAACAACAACACACACGCACGCACACACACGCACACACACACGCACACACACACACGCACACAGCACACACACACACACACACACACACACACGCACACGCACACACACGCACACACACACGCACACACGCACACACACACACGCACACAGCACACACAAACGCACACACACACGCACACACACACACACAGCGCACACACACGCACACACACGCACACACACGCGCACACGCGCGCGCACACACACAGCACGCGCACACACACACGCGCACACGCGCACACACGCACGCACACGCGCACGCACACATGCAGTGAGAAACCCAGATGTATGACCGGCTCACTAAATGATCTGATGAGGATGAAACTAGCTCCGATGCTACGACCTTTGTTCTGAGCACCTGGAGTAAACTATGAAGCAGGCCTGTACCGAGTAAGAATGGAAACATTTTAGCAGTTACCACAGTTCATCCTCTTCAGCTGTTAAGCAGGTAGGAAACCTGCAGTGTTGCAGAAAAGGGGGAGTATTTAGCTCCGACTGAAAGGAAATGATCTCGTTCAGTGTCAAAAATCAAAGAGGAGGCGTTCTAATGAGTTCACATCGCTGTCACCTGACAACCACCCAAACACCTCTTTGCCCCCAACTTTTGGGAGAGATGAGAAAACATGTTTCAACATGTTATGTGTCGTGTTACAGATCTTCCCACCTCATCTGGAACAGCTGTGGTACAACATGTAGTCAGCTGCAGTGTGGAGAATAAAACGTCCCAAACAATAGAAATACGTTTAATGCTCCGAGATGTTCGCAGTCCCTCGAGTCACCCTGAATACTGAAAGTATAAGCTCGGCTTTGTTCAGCGCTCCATCTGGTGAGTCAACATTTGAGGCCTGGAGTTGGCCCAGAAACCACTTACTGTCTGTGTGAAAATGACCTACATCAAGACATTAATCCCCCAAACAATAATGCAATAGATAATGCACGAGGGAGGCCATTTGAAGCAGCAGAAGACAGGAGAGGCGACGTGGGGCCGGCTTAGAGATTCATTCCTCTGGCAGCTAAGGAGATATCACTCACTGATTCATGGGTGCACTCAAGTGTACTATTTACTTTTCAATTAGGCCATATCCAAATGGAAGATAGGGAGGTTTTAAAAGTATTCACATGCTAGTTAAACGAGTGCAGGATTTTATGCCTCACCATCCAATTTAGATAGAGTCCATCTGAACGATTAACTGCTCAAACAAGCTGGCTTGGCAGAGCACACACAGATAATAAATAGTTGTGGCCAAAGGCTGCAAACATCCGACTAAATTAAGGTGCTATTAGAACACAAGTGATGTTTCTGGAACCATATAAAAGGAAATCTCTTAAATCTCTTGGGTGAATATTGTGGAAACTAAAGACTTTTAACATCTCGTTGTTGTAATGAGACGTTAAAAACAGGCTTTTATCTTCATTTCTGACTTTCCTAAGAGGAAACTCATTACTGTGACTCGTCACGAGCTGCATAGATTAAACATGCACTAGCTTTTCAGTGTTTTTTAAATAATTTCACAAAGCTTCAGCTTCATCTTCTTGGTGTGTCTGCTTTATTCCCTAACCCCGTTCATCAGTTCGTCACCTTCTGGTTCCTACTGTAACGTGTTCAGCACCTCGTTAGCTTCAGCTTTCAGAGCGCTGGATCAAAACAGCTGGGAATAAACATGCTGAGACCGAGACACAGTCGGATGTCACTATAAGGCAATAACTGTGGTAACCACAGAAATGTTGAGAAAATATTTGCATATTCCTAAAAAACAAAAAGTTTTAATGTGCAAACCTCGACTCAGATTAAAGGTTTAATTAGGATAAATGTAAAAATCTGGGACAGGTAGCGCTGAAAATCAGAAAGTGTCTGTAGCTGCTAAGAATAATTCTGACCCGTTCCCTCTGTCAGACACAAACTCATGCTACCTCTGCAGAGGTGGAAAACACTGCCCTCACTGTGGACACCATCTGCCCGACAAACAGGCTAAACTCAGCCTAACGTGTGGTAATGCTGAGGCCTTTACCACACACACAATCTGACACACACTCTCACAACAACTGATCAAAAACAACCTCTCATATTTATTTTAGGTGATTTCTTATATTTTTTTATATTTTACTTTTTGTGAAGCTGTCCTGTCCTCGAGCATTAGCAAGCAGAACCGTGGTCTGGAAGCGCTGTTGGCTCTATTTGCTTGTCAAGAGCAGCTCTATAAACTGCAGGCTCCTCTTTTTAGCTCTTTTCTATCTACGTAGTCTAACAATACCAGAGCTAATGGGCAGGAAAGGAAAGAGATAAGGAGAAGAAGATGTTAGTCCTTTATTTATCCAGGTAAAAATCTCATTTCCAAGAGAGACATGGCAGCAAAAGTCAAAAACATACGCATCACATAACCACATAACAATTACATGAATAAAAAGTGGAGGTAGAGGAAGATAAGGAAGACAAGAAGATACGTGGAGGTAGAAATAATAGGAAAAAAGATGAAAGTAGAGGACAAAGCACAAATAAAACACATCTGTAACAAAACACACTGAAACAGAGCACAGTGTGAGTGTGTGTGTGAGTGAGTGTGTCCCTCAAAACACTTTCTTTGTTATGTATTTAGTGTGAAAGTTCTTTTTTTTTTCTTTCTTTCTTGGGCACGCTACATGGACTCCAAAAGGCCATCAGGGTGTACACCCCACCCCTGGCGTCGTTGCCCACCTCTCAATTTTAAATACACGTAGACATTGAGGGCTAGCAGGAGGGACCATGCGCTTACCTGCTGCTCTCTGGCAGGTAGCTCCATGCCCTCCTGGGTTTTAATTGCACCTTAGAACACACATGCATCAACACTACATATGAGCGGGTGGAGGGAGGTTTGGAGTCTTCTCTCACCCCCATTCTCTGCGACCTGCTGGAGCGGGGGGGCTAGGAGGAGGAGTTGGCCTTCCACGAGTCGGGGCGGTCTGCTTCTCCCCACCGCAGGGAAAAAGGTAACACCACCTGGGTCTGGGTGCAGTTCCCCCCTCCAGGGGCAAGGGTACCTAGACCCGGTTCGTAGAGTACGCTTGGGGAGTGTGATCGTGTGTACAACGTCTCTTTATGTCTGTCTCCACGTTGGTTGAGTGTGGAGTAAGTGCATATGAGAGCATGAGGGGGGGAATGGATGTTTGTGTCTGTGTGTGCCTGTATGTCTGTGTCTATATGTCAGGTTGGGTGTCAGGCGCCACCTCTCTGGGGACATCTCAGGCCCTCCAAGGTTTGGAGGCCTATCTCCACCCACCACCACTTCCCCTGCCAGTGGCGGACTCCCTCAGACATCGGTGCGTTGGTGGTTCTTTGTGTCCGGGGATGGGCGTCCAGGTACACACCGGCTCACTCCTTGGCGGCCGCTTATCGGGGCCTGGAGCCTGGGGCTCGCTCGGGCCACTTCGGAGGTGGGGTGCCCCCGGCCTCTCGGCCTGGGGCTTGGTCACTCAGGCGCAGCTGGCTGCCGGCGGAGCTCACGGGCGCGTCACTGCAACTCCCCCTGGCTTCTGCTCCGCGGCTGCTGAGTGAGCCCTCATCTGGGACTCTCCTCAGCTCTTTCTGGGACAGTGGCGCGGCTGCCCCTCTGTTGGTCTTCCTTGGTCTCTTGTGTTCTGGGGGCCTCTGGATGTCTGGAGTTTTGATCTCCTCCATACCTGCTTCATGCCCTGGAGGACGGGGCTGCACAATAATATTCAATATTTAGTATTTACTGTCATATTCCCATAGATCATCATGATGTTGTTTATTATGTTGCTCTTTTTTTGCTTGTTTTCTCTTTTTTCTTTCTCAGCAGGTGATCCAGGTGATTGATAGATGTGTTTTTTGTCTGTTTGTTTTGTTGGTTGTTGCCCTTTATCCCCGCCCCTCTTCCCCGCTCTTTTTCTTTCCCCCAGTCACGTCTGTCCCGTGTGTAGCAAGTGAAAATAAAATAAAATAAACAATAAAAGCAAAGGTGAATCAAATAGGCCAATAAGGCAAGGCTGGGATGGTCAATTCGGTAAAGTAAATCCGTTGGGCATCTTTCTTTGCCTTTAGACAAGAATTCTGATGCAAAAGAGCCAAACGGGACAGGCGGGGAAAAAAGAGAAATTTATTTTTAAAGAGTAATATTGAATTCAGTTGTATGTGACAACAGTTTTATTTATATAATGTCAGAGTAACTCTAGTCACCTCGAGGCACTTATACTGTTCTGTAAAGACGCTGCTGTGTTAGAAAGAAACCCCACTATCCCCCTTGAAGACTGAGTCTTTAAGCAGCTGTGGCAGCAGTTCTGCGCCCGATTGTCGTCTCCACTTCAGTGGTAACTTGTTTACTTATTAAGTTCTTGTGAAGTAACTCTAGTTTCCATGACAATCTTCTCCATAGATTTCCTGGAGTTTCCACCATTCCAGCTTTCCTCTGGAGATACCACGTCTAGATAACTCCTGACCTGTTAAGGCTCACTTGGATCATTCCTGCCTGTTTCCTCTGCCTGCTCGCCTTCAGTGCATCTCCTTGGAAATGGGCACTCTCTGTAATGAGTAAGACTCTGTTCCTGTTAACATTGGCTGGCACATGGTGCTCCCTCTCAGTCACTAACAGTACATCTCCACACAGATCCCTGCATAGCTGGAACCACTCACTGTTTGCGTCTGCTCCCTGGGTCCAACTCGAGCCTTGGTATGACAGAGTGATGATGATTTTTAACTGTGCATATAGACATATATGCATTAGGCTGGCCCCAAAATCACAGCCAAACGAATGAATCTTGATGCCCATGCACAGCTTTCTTCTCCCAGGACACGATCCAGCCACAGCTGAAACAACTATGCAGGCACAAAGTACAGAAAGCATAAACCTTAAACAAAAATGAAAACGTTAGACGCATTATTTGAATTCAGTTAAGGAGATTGTTTGCACTGATTTTAGATGAGCTCAAATATCTTTCATGCTCAGCAGAAGAATGTAAAGGGCACAAGAACAACAAACACAATGATTCACTAGCACGAATGTAGAGTAGCAGACAGTCTGGCAAAGACTAGCTGTGTGCGCTGGTCTGACCTACGCCGGCCTAATCACCACCAGGTGCGGACAACAGGTGAGGTGATGATGGCTCCGCCCAGGGGTGGAGCTCACAGCACTGTGGAAAAACACCACCACTCGCCCGGACCATGACGATTGTGAGATTAAAGACTGTTTAATTTCTGACAGCTGGTATCAACAATAATCAGGAGCATCTGGATGTGACAGTGATGCGACAGGAACCTCCCGCAAATCTCTTCAGTGAGGTCGATAAGACGCATCAGGAGAGTATCTGGACTACCATAAAAAGACAAACAGATGCCAGCACGCCGCCCGTCCGTGTGTCCTAACCTTTGGTCTCGCTGGCACTGAATGCTAGCATAAGAGATCAGATTTCTTCAATGTAAGCTTCAGTGTATTGCTGTGTTACACAAATCTTGTGAGTGTATGTTAATGTAAAATTCAATTTTATATTCATGTTTTGAGATTAAATTTTTTTTAATTCATGTTTATTCATACAGCACCAAATCCCAACAACTGTAAGGTCGACCCTTCAATAACACATACAGAGACAAACCCAACAATCATGTGACCCCCTGTGAGCAGCACTTTGGCAACAGTGGGAAGGAAAAACTCCCTTTTAACAGGAAGAAACCTCCGGCAGAACCAGGCTCAGGGAGGGGCGGGGCCATCTGCTGTGATTGGTTGGGGTGAGAGAAGGAAGACAGGATAAAGACATGCTGTGGACGAGCATTTAAAGGTAAATTTTAAAGGTTATTTCAAGGTAAACTGGGCCCTGTCATCACTTTAATGTAAGGAGCTGAAAGGGGCCCAGTTTGAACATGTCCCAACCCTCTGTAGCAAGTACATAAATAACTGAACTCTCAGTATGCATGCACATTTCTGTAAGGGTATGTGTGAAAAGGATAAACACATGTATGCATGTTTACAGTGCTGAAGCAGCTTATCGTCATCTCATACACACACATGTAAATGATCAAGTTATGAGCTTTTATTGATCTGCTGCTGGTTGTTTTATGACATGCTCTCATTCCAATCCCACTATTGATTTTCACTCCCTGTGCAAACAGTAGGCCCCCTCATAAAACTTCCTCAGTCGACAGAAATGAGTAGGTAAAAGTGTGTGACACACACACACACACACACACACACACACACACACACACACACACACACACACACACCTGCATGTGTGTGTTTGGGCTTAGTGATATGGAGGTAATCTCAGATATCGTGTTGGGATGCGTCTCTTTCTACTGACATGTGGAAACCTTAACAAGCAGCAATATGCGTGTTTGCTTTGTTTATTACTGAGCCCGATCACACTGTCAGGTCATAGCTTTGCTGCCTAGAGCAAAACTAAAGTGCTGCTCGTGCAGTAGTCTGTGGAGTCTCTAGTAGATGGATGGGAACTACAACTGTTTGATAGGCTAACAATAGTTTCAAAATCAGTCCTGTGCCAGCTGCCATCAGCTCAAAGCCTCCACGAACACGGGCAGTACTTTTAAATTCTACCTTCCTGTAAGTGGCAGCATGCATACACAATGCAGAGCTGTGGGAACTACAAAAGAATACATGTGACTAAAATGTGAACATGCAAGAAGAGCAGAAACAGAGAAGGTGGATAAGTTGAAATACCTGGTGTCAGCCACCTGAAACTGTGGACAGGGGGGATGGGAAGGTTTATAAGATGGTGTGGAGACCCTACTGGGAGTGAGCAGGACGTCATAGCATGATGGGAACGTCCCAACTGTAACTTCACTGCTGTAACTCTGCAGTTGTTGCCCTCAGAAAATGTGCACCGGCTGTACCAGCCAGCCTCTCCTGGCAATGCCCCGAAGCCTCCTCCCCACCTCTCTCCTGCAGCTGAGACACAAACACACCCCACTGCCACAATGAGGGACAGCTCAGGCTGAGTGATTTGGAGAAAAGGTTGGAGAGGCAGGGCTGAGACAGGGTGGACACCCGACAAAGAATGTTGAAGACAGGCAGGAGGAGGAGAGGAAGACCTCAGAAAAGATTCATGGATGAAGTGAAGGAGGGCATCCATATGGTTCGTGTGACAGAGGAAGATGCTGGGAAAAGGGTGAGATGGAAGCAGATGATCCACTGTGAAAAAATAAAGACAAACCTTTATTTTTTCCGTCCCACTAACGAGAATGGGAGGAGCCCCAGCTTCATAACCACGGTGACGTTTCTGCAGTGTACAGCGACTATGCTGCTGTTTGGATTTGCCTTATTTACATCCCATCAGTGAAGACAGTGCATATTAAGTCACGCAAGCTCAAAGTCGTTAGAGACACGTACATGTATTGCTGTTGGCCTTTCCTTTTAATGTGGCCCTCAGGAAACTATTGCTGTGCTGATGTTTCCAGCTATAATGCGACTGGCCAGAACAATGCTGTGTTAATTTGTTTGGTTTCCGGCAAAGGACTGTGAAAACAGTGATGGCCACACAGACAGGAAGGGACATTAATAGATGAAGGAATGCTGGGAGGGAAGGTGGGACTTTGGCTGGGATATGTCCAGCACAAAGGAGGATGTTTGATAAGGAAAGAGGTTAAAAGACAGAAAGCTGGTAACAGATTGTTAAAGAATGAACAGTTAAAGAGCGTCTTTAAAAGAAGGAACATTGTGTTAGGCACTGGAGGAAGAATGGCACAGAAGACAAAGAAAGAAAAGAAGGAACCACTTCCATGAAAGTCACTCAGGTTTGAAATGCAACATCCTTCCATGTTTCACGTTCTGTAGTACAGACAGACGCTGGACACAGACCTGCACTGTCGGGAAGATTCACTTTGACCTGAACCAGGTTCAAATATGCTCTCCACATTTTAAACCTTTCAAACTTCTTCCAAATAATAATTCACATTGCTCCTATTTTTCTTCATATTTGGTATTTTATTGTTTAGCTGTTTTCGTTTCTATGTTCAGCATGCCACGGCAGACAAAGTTCTCTATGCAAGGTCAGAAACGAGGTCTCCCTTAGCCCCAGTGCATTCTTGCTATCCATGGAAAGTGGATAGCAAGCAAGACAATGGGGGTCACAGGATGTGAGTTTTCTCACTTCCTCCCAGTCAGTGGGTAAAAGAAAGAATGCAGAGAGCTAAAAGGATAAAGAGGAAGCAGAGTGGTCTTGGCTAAAAGTTGATTTGACGCCGTTTAGCCGTTTATAAAAAAGGAGCCCGTCGTGCTCTGGAGCACAGGCGTGTCATCCTTTCCACACTGCAGCAGCACCTTGGGAAGGCTCCTGTGACACAGCCACAGCGACCTCACACAGTTATTTGGATCCTCCAGGGCAACATTTTGGTTTTTGCATGTGTGGATTGGAGGGTTTGTACCTGATGATAATTTCATTTCACCTGCAGGAATATATTTCATTGGCCGTGTGTTCAGTACTGTACATTGGTATGAATGGGAGCATTTAACTGATGCCAAGTGTTGAGTCTGCACAATAAAGGGCGGGCTTCAATGAATGTGAAGACTTTCATAGCGACAGTGTGATTGTTGTGTCTGTATTGATGATGTTAATTTCTCCATGATTTGACGGGTCATGTGTTTCTCCTGCTTTACTACAAAATGTTCTTCAGCTTAGTTTGGAAACTTGTGATCAACACGGCTGAGCCTTTGCCTCGGGGTAAAAAGAGTCAGCTGAAATGATATTCTACTGAAGTCTGTGGTGATTCAGCCTGAACGATTCTTACACACTACAACAGGTCCTCCCAACTAGTTTGCGTTTGAAAGTAGCGTCGGTAAAGGTAAATATGTGTGGATTTTCCATCAGTGTTAGTTTCAGGTCACTGTCTGCATGACTCAAAGTTTGAAGCACCGTTGCATGTAAGCTTTCATTTTATCAAATCACTGAGCAGTCTTTGTCTTTAAAAACAAGCTCTCGTCTTCCTCTGCTTTCTGGCATCTTTCTCCATCTCTGATTGAAATGAACTTGCGCCCTCTCCTCCCCTGGAAGCACAGAGCTGGACCGTGAGCTGGCAGACGCACACAAACAGAAGCGTCTGAAATTACCTGCCACATTTTTATTGCCTTTATGCTCCTTTTCTGTAGCGCTAGCTAGATACTGATACCCATTTAAATCACCGAGTTCATAAATGATGTGTTTCTGTGTCTCTTCATGTGCAACAGTGACCTCCCTCCATTTACATTCAGCTCGCAGGGACAGGAAGTGACATCACATGAATGCTTTATTCTGAAGTAAAAAACATGTTATGAATAAAAGTGAAAAGGTGCCAGAAAAATAAATACTGCAATAAAGTACAGACACATACTTGGAAAATTGCATTTGTACCGTCAAAAGTCTTTGTACTCTGTCACTTCCCATCTCTGGACCTCGGCGTATAAATGTGGCACAAACAGGGAACGATTTCCACGCAGGCCCTTCAGCTGTCGCTCTCAGGGCCTCCTGTCCCGTCTTCCTCCCCTCAAAGTCAGGCTGGATGATCTGAGTGGGAAGTCCAGGTTCAGGGTGTGTTCCAACTGACGTTTCTGAGTCAAATTTGGAATTTACAACTTTAGACATTAAATGAATGCAGCAATGTCCCTGTCCTTGTCTTTATTGTGCAAGAACCTGAGATGTTCCTGCATTGCTCTGTCTGCTACCTGTGGTGGGCTTTAGTTGTCCTGTTCCATTATATCTTTGATTTTTATTATTTTGGTGAAGCTTCTGGAGTTTGCAATCAAATCTCCATTTTGTGTGGTCTGTTTGGGGGCCACCACTCCACACACTTGTCTGAAAGACGTACCTGCATATACATGCACACGTCCTGCCTCAGATTGAATGAACTCTTGTGATAAATGTGAAACAGTCGACTTAAACAGCAGATTTAATCGTTTGTGTTCTTGGACCCGTGCATGTCGCTGAGTTCTCTACATTCTGCAGTGTAAAGTCAGGCCAGTCCCCTGGGTGCCATCACTATCAGTAACAGCACATGTTCGTCGACTCAAAAACAAACTAGACCACACACAGGTCTGCAGGGAGAACGGCCGCACTGCTTTACTGAACACTGGATGTGTGCGCCTCTCTTTCACTTCCCCATTTGAAATGAAAGCCAAGCCAATTTCACAAGACTAACAGACTAACATTCACATTATCAAACAGACACACACTCACAAGGTTCAGCGAGCGTACGTTTCTGATCGAGTCTGTGTGTTTCTATGATGATGTTTGCTAGTTCACCTTACATGCATTAATGTAATAACGTGGTTAGCCTACTCAACGTAAATTACACACGAACAACATTAAGCTACTCACGCAGAGAAGAACGGCTGCTGCTGCATCATCATCCTCATCATTTCTGCTACACTGGCAGGGCTAGGGGCCAGGACTCTCCTCTTCGTGTTTTTGGGGGATGTTGCTAACTCCGGGTCCGATAACAGGCACCACACCCGCAGTAGATGTGCTCGGTGTGAGGTCTCGCAGCAAGCTATCAAATACGGCGCATTTCTGGGCTTTTAAAAAAACGCTATGCGTCGCCAGGTGTTTCATCGGATTCTTGGTGTTACCTCCTTTGACAGCATCACAGTATCAGCTTAAAGCACTTGTTGCTGCTGAGTTTGCATCTTTTGCTGTGAAGTACAGCCAGACTTTTGACCGCTTCGCCTTGGACATTTTTAATCTGTAGCTCTGCTCTAAAAGAACGTACGTACCTGGCCCCGCCTACTATCCTCGGAAACGTAAAATGATTGGCTAGAATCTAAAGTGTATCACAGCTCAGGGAAAAAAAAGCACCGAAATGTGCGCTGCTTTTCAGTCTGGTTACTACCGTTTATGTCAGAACCGGTGCCATCATGGCACCGGATACCGGTACCCATCCCTACTCCTTACTCCTTCGAGACACAGATCAAAGTTCAGAAGTCACAGCAGGAACTCCCGTGACAGGAGAATGAAGCTCTGCAGGTGGTGTCCACCTTAGCTGCTTATGTTTGCTGCGGTCCTCATGCTAATCATGGGCACACACCTACAACTAGCATACAGCATCAGGTTTGCATGCCGACCGGACAATATACAGACCTTTTCATAAAAGGAAGGAAACAGAGACATGAAAGAAAAACAAAGTGTGAACCCAAAAACAGACTCATTAGGCAACGACTTTAATTATATAGTAGTGATGTTATAGGCAGGGAGTGTAACAGGGACGAAATCCCCTCGAACATACAGACGATTAATTAATTTGATTAATTAAACACAAGACTTCAAGGTGGGTATTTTCTTGGGAGAGTGGAAGGGTGTTAGCTTACTCGGATTATCGGATGGAAGAGTTTTCGGAGGTGTGTCAGTGAGTGTCACAAAACACGAGACTCAAGACGTCCAACCTTTCCTATCTTGATCTCTGGTAGAAGCATGAGCAGCAGCAGGAGTCGGCAGGTAAATGTTCAGCAGGTGACGTGATGGTGGACGAGACCAGCATCAGCGAGACGGTAACAGTGAATGCTGATTGGTGGGAGGGTGGACTGGAGACACAAAACACAACATTAACACAAGACGTAACAAGACCAGAGAAACAGTGTCAGGCTCAGCGTGAGGTAGCAGACAGTCTAGCAGAGACTGGTCTCAGATACAGGCCAGGTGAGTGCTGGCGTGAAGCGAGGTGAGGACAGGTGGAACCGAAACTCCACCCACAGCTCCTGAGAAGGTGGGACCTGGACTCAGGAGCAGGAATGGAAAGACATGCCAAAAACCAGACACTCGGCCTGGACCATGACTGATTTATTTTATGGAGGGTCATCAATTTGCAAATTGTGAACAGATTTTTATGAGCTGTGATTTTTACTTTCCACGATAATTAGCACAACAAAACACAACTTTCATGTGGACTGACGCTGTGTTTGGAGACCTGGAATGTAAATGTGCCTGTGTCTAAGACACTTTTGGTCAACGTTTGTGGTTTAAATGTGCGCTAAATGAAATAGACAAAAATAAAATCAACACAAAAGGTTCCCTCGTTTGTCATTTCCAAAAGAAGTAATTTATCTAAACATGAGTCCGTGGGTCTACAAACTGAACTGAGGAAAGAAACAAAGTTTCAGGCTGTTGAGGAGCTTTTAATCAGCAAAACAGAAACGTCTGTTTCATTTGCACGTCATCATTTCACTGTAAACTTGGTTTGAAATGCTCAAATAAAACTGGCAGTGAAATTACATGTCAGCATTCTTCAATGGGCTGAAAATCCTCGAGACCCTTGAAGTCTTGTGCCTACACAAGTCAGAGAGAAAGACCATTATCTTTGTTTGACTTCCTCTTCTTAGTGTCTGATAAATCTGCGTGGCAGGATGAGCGTGACCTCTTCTTTCAGAGAAACAGAGGTGAAGAAGAGTCCACAGCCGAGCAGACAGACAGACTACACTGCAAACAATCACAAGTCTGCAGGGACCTGTGGTTCAGCTGCACACTGCAGGCCTACTGAGTAAAAGTAACTAAGTAACTTTTACTTACTCCAAAACATGGTCAGCCAACTCAGCTAGACAAGCTGACAGAGCTTTATTGGCCATAAAACATTATTTTTTCCAAAAAAGAGAGACTCTATCTGTCAGTGTTTTAAAGTATCCTCCCGAACGTTTGCACTGTGTAGCAACGCAAACACTGATCGGACGGCCAGTTTTTGGAACGAGAAAACGAACAAGAAGCAGTTTCAACCTGCACACTCGAAGGAGACAGGAGAGCCACCTGACAGCCTCTGAGTGGTTTGTGTCTACTGAGCAATCATCGTACACTTCTGTGTTAGTTTAAGTAGTGAACGTGACTGAGTACACTAAACATGCAGAGACACACTCACAGAGCCATCAGAGCCCTTTGTCTGAATGACAAGAGCTCTTTACCAACACACACACACATGTATATGTAGCTGGGCGAGTGGCTCCAGCAGATCCCAGGAACAACATCGGAGATCTCTGCCCAGAAGAGCGCAGTCCTGGGAACAGCAAAGATACAGCGCAGGACCCTGAAGCAAGGGATTTTCTTTATATATCCAAGACTGAAAAACGCTCCTTGCTCAAAGATGCTGCCTCCTCACAACCTGCAACCACAAAATCTACTAGTTCAGCTGTCTTCTGGTGGCTTCTACAGCCTCTGTGAAGCTTTTCTCCTATAAAGAGAAGGACTCAAAGTCCAAAAGCACAGACCACAAGAAGCCCAAAACACAAACCAGGACAACAGACGGCAGACTGGAGTACAGGGGCACAAAGACAAAGAGTAAGAAGAAGGACATCAACAGATCTACTGGCTGAAGCACAACTAAATACAGAGACAAGAAAACCCGTAATAAACATGATAAAAAAGCAACAGCAATGAGGAAGGATCGATAAGGGCAACAACCAAAAGGTAACAATATCACAAAACAAAATAAAAACCAAAGTTTCACTGTAAAAAACACGAGTCGTTATGAGTTCCTTCCAGGAGACAGCACTCACATTTCCCTCCACAGACTCACACTCTCACTCAGCTTTGAACAGTTGTTAGAAAACCAGAACGTGTCATCTGACAAACAAACAAACAAACAACAGAAAGTGATTATGAAATATAACTTTAGAAGAACCCAAACAAACAATGAAAAGGTGAGAAATGAGAGGCGTTATTGTGGCTTCCACAGAGAGCAGGTGAAATGTTTATGTTGGGCAATGTGGAGTCACATGACAGCTTTCAACATTTATCAGGAAATGATTTCACTTGGCTGACATGAGTCTCGAACACGCTCTGTGAATGAGCACATCTGACTGTGGGGTGGAAGTTTGAATCAAGGTTTTGAGATTTTAAAATGTCTCGAGTGAGGGAAGTTACTCATTTTCACCTGAAACGACGACTTCAGAGTTACAAACACTAAACGTCTGTTCAGACGCGACTGTGTTTGCAGCTGAAAAAGTCGATAAAAGTTGTCACTTTTATCATAAATTAAGACACAGTCCAAAAATGAAAGGTCACATTGTGGTGAAGACATCCATCAAAACACCTCTGACTACAGGGCTGTTAATAAAGCGACAGCCTGGCAGTTGCCTCCTCTATGGCTCCCTCTGCTGGTATCCAACAGGCAGTGCTGCTCCACACAGCCCTGCTGAAAGAATTTAAAGAGGATGAACAGAAAAATACATCATTAGTTTATGACAGTTCATATTTTCCCTTAAAAACTGATTTGAACCTGCAGCAGTTTCTCTAATCTACGTCTTTTATTTCACACATCATTATAATCAATAAGCACTGAGAGCTGAGTCAATGATTACTGGTATAGAGCAGCTTTTTGTCAGTACTGAAGGTTTAATCCTACAAATAAAAAGCAACCTATGATGTGATTTATGCTCCACACAGCACACGCCTGTAAATCGCAGTGCAAACTGGGCATGTGCAGCTCCAGGCCTGATCACCGCTGTGATACCTCATTCAGTGATGCTGACAGATTAAATCCATTAGATTTAATGCAGCCAGTATAGTGTGAACACATAGAGAGTCAGTGATTTTTTTGTTGACCTGCTGTCCTTCTGTAGCCTTGCTGTTAGCATGTCTTAGTATGTTTCTACTGAGGATTTACACATTCAAGAGATTCAGCTGATTTTTCCCCTCATTTGCCCACAGAAAAAACAAATACACCAACAAACAACAAGAGCCACATCATACTGTAAAGTTAGCATGTTAAATATTAAAGCTTGTGACAGTACAGTTAGTAAAAGGCTGAAGAAGCGTGGCTTGTTGGGAAGTGTTTGAAAGACTCTTCTGTCCATAAAGAATATGCAGCACAGCTTAGATTTGCAAAGTTGTGTCAACAAATTAAAACTTTTGGAAGAACATCCTGTGGAAAGATAAGGATAAAGTGTAGGTGGTTTTCCATTATGCACAGCTGAGTGGCTGACATCCAGAAAGACAGCACAGAGACA
>NC_140603.1:2669403-2734403 GCF_057381915.1 Diplotaxodon limnothrissa
TTCCTTTTTTTATTGGTCACATGGTTTCCAGAGCGCACTTGTGGAGAGAGGTGGTGTGGTGTATGTGTGCCACACTTAACTGCCATCACATTAATTAAAGGGTGTGCCAGTCTGACAAGTTTGTGGACTTTACGTTATATGTGGTAAACAGACCAACTGTCAGACTGTGCTTCAATAAACACTCACGTCAGGTTTAGTTAAAAAACAAGAAAAAAGCATCCACAGTGTTAGGAGTCATGCTGCTCTCCTGCAAGTGCAGCGCAGAGAAGTGACAATCTGCCAAAAAAGTAATGTTTGTTTGTTTTAGGTTGTTTTTAATGTGCAAGACCTTTGCTTATATTGTTAAATAGGCTATTGTCAACATAATTCAATCAATTCAATTTTATTCAAGGGGCTTTATAATGTAAGATAAAGACCCTGTAACAATACAGAGAGAAAAGAGAAAACCCCAACAGTTGGATGCCCCCTATGAGCAAGCACTTTGGTGACAGTGGGAAGGAAAAACTCCCTTTTAACAGGAAGAAACGTCTGGCAGAACCAGGCTCAGCTGCAAACCACTCCAGTGAAGGTCACATTCTGATGAAGCCAAACGAACCAACCAGGACAGAACCTGCTTTGCTGCACCTGGGTCCAAGTTTCAACAACTGACCTCCTTTCCTGGAACAAACCTTCTCCAACAGCATGTAATACCCTGACAACTGGAGCTCACTCTCTGGTCCCCCTTTTTGAAAATGGGAATCACCATCCTGGTTTGCCAGTCCACAGGCGCTGTGTCAGACCTCCACGTCTCATTAAAGGCGTATGTCAACCAAGGCAGTATCCAGAGCCTTTAGCATCTCAGGGTGACCTTCATCTAAACCTGTCGTCTTGCCAACAGGGAGCTCTCTTTACCCAAGTGTCCAAAGCATACAGCCTCAGATCAGATGTTGCAGTCTGTGTAGGACAGAAGTCCAAAAGCATCCCCTCAGCACCTAACACCATCGGATACTCCAGAAAAGGACAAATCCAGAGTCCCATCTGCCAGACTTTTGTTCCAAAACCCTTGGTACCTGTGGAGGTGAGACAAACTACATCTAGTCAGTAGTGCTCCAGCTCACATCCCAAAAACCATTCTGCGATACTGGGGGTCCACATGCCCAGCCTCCCACCTTATCCTACCACCCACGTCACACTGCACCTGATCATAATTGATATCCAGGGGGACTACAGAACACTAGTGGATTTTTTTGTGAAGTGGCCTGAGAGAAATCATCTGAATGTGAATAAAACCAGAGGAACTGTGAGGGAACCTCAGAGGGAAGAGGACACATACACTGTGTCTGTGTTGAGACATAATATTAATGTGGTGGAGGAGTAAAAGTACCTGGACATCCACATGGACTGAGGCAGGAAGTAACAAAGTACAAATACTTCTCAGGTATTTTCAGGTACCTTACTGGAAATACTTACTTACTAGTTGTTTTTTGACAGCCTTTCACTATTACTCCCTGCATTTTAACACAAATATTTGTACTTTCTACTCCTTACATTTTGAAAACAGGCTAGTTACTTTAGGCTCAGCGGTATCGTCTAGTGTTTATACTCAGTGGTTAAAGTGGACGGAACAAGTGCAGCTATGTTGGAGCCAGCTTCTAGCTAGTGCTACAGAAGAGGAATGAGTCCAGGGTGTAACGTTTGTTATGTTTGACATTTCTATCTATCAACAAACATCAGCAAACACACAAACTAGGGATGCAACGATACCAATTTTTTCAAACCGATACGATACCGATACTTGGATCTGAGTACTTGCCGATACAGAGTACAAAAACCGATACTTCTACCACACACATACATGCAATGAATTGGAAGACAGATTTTATTTTATTCTCTGCCGATAAAAAATAAAATCTTAATAAAAATGACCACAAAAAAATTTCAAGTGAAAAATAAGCACTTCTGTTAAATTATTGCAGAGTCTCCACATTGTAATTTAACAAAATATCACTGAACTATTGGCACTGTCTCGAGCTTTCAGAATAATAAATAAACACTTCTGTTTGGAATAAAATAAATACAAATTAGGTTTGAGAATAAAATAAATGTTTAAATTATTGCAGAGTGTCCATATTGTAAACGAACAAACAAAATAACGAAAGTATTTGGCATTGACGAACAAACTCCTCATCTGCCCATGAATCATCAGTGTGCCGTTAAACTGAGGACTGACATCGCGCACACACTGCTTGTCTTTACCTCTTCAGAAAGTTTTGGCACCATTATCTCCCTGATGTATGGGCGGTTGGGAATTTCATATCGCAGCTCGAGTACGAGTACGCTGAGAAGACGGTGCTATCCTATGTTTTCCACGGCTGGTCCATTGGCTGGTCATCCAGAGCGATAAAATGAGTCAGAGCCTGTGTTATTTTAACTGCCCGTGGATTTTCTCTTGACATTTTTCATTGCTTTTCCAAAACCTGAGTTAAAGTTGGCTGTTCTGGTCCACACTGCTGACATTTTGTTTAGCCTAGCTACAGCAGCCTCCAGTTTCTCTTTTTTATCTGAAGCCGCCAGTCTCACTCGCTTAACCTGTGCCTGTTTAGTGCGGGATGTCCCCCTAGTGGCCAATCTAAAGAACTACAACAGAAATGACAAGCCACCCTCTGATTAATGAAATAAGTTAGTATCGGTTCATGGTATCGGTTAACTTTTATGAGTATGAGTACACACACATTTTACAGTATCGGCCCGATACCCGATACCAGTATCGGTATCGGTGCATCCCTAACACAAACTGTTCATGCGCAGTTTAGAATAGAATAGAATAGAATAGAATAGAATAGAATAGCCTTTATTGTCATTGTACAGAGTACAACGAAATTGGAGTGCCACTCCCTTGGTGCAAGATAAATAATAAATATAAATGTAAAATATAAAAAGTACAATAAAATAATCGCAAGTACTCAAACAATAGTAAGTACGATATATACGGGATAGCAGCATTAATATAATGACAGAATAGCAGCATAATATAATGGCAGTGACGGTATGGTATAGCTAAGCAGGTTCAATTGTTTTTGTGCTCATTTACTACGGTTTATTTACTACAGTTTGTCACAAAGTGTGTTGCTAACGGTCCAGATGTTGGATTTCCAGAGAGGGAAACGAAAGAGAGCAAATTTCAATCATAGATGGAGAAAAATGTAAGAAAAGACATGAGAGGAACAAGAGAGGTTATATTAAAGGTAATGACTGCTCGTGACACTTGATAAACTGCAGATTTACAGATGACATGTTATAATTTTTAATCTTTTTAATCTTATGTAATCTTCAGTAAAGAAGTTGAATCAAGTCTGTGTATTTCTCCTTACGTACTTTTGCCACCTCTGCACTCTGAGGCCAGGCTGAACTGGAAGTCTATCTTTCTTTAACATGCGCAGCAGATACTGGAGACGTTTTTCTGTCAGTTAGTTGTTAGTCTGCTGACAACAACAGACTGAACAAACTGACAGAAAAGGGAGCTCTGTGGTTTACAGGTCACTGAACAAGTGGTTTCCCCTCATGGATGTTATTATATTATTAATACTATTATTATTATTATTATTAAATAATAATAAATTCCAGTGATCACAGTTCTGTGTTAGGTTTAGGCAAAATGACGTTGTCACATCAGGCCAGGGAGGTTTGGACAGATTTTTTTCCATAATAGATAAAATCATCATCAAACTGCATTTTGTATTTTTGTATTTCCTCTTTATAATATTACACTTTGATCAGTATTCATGTGTGACAAATAACTAAGAAATCAGGCCCTGTATCTGCAACATCAACTGCAGCTTGATGGTTGTGGTTTTACTTTTCAGAGGTGAATAAAGCCACAGCTACTAACACAGAACTGCTGAAATTAGTTTTGTTGGCTTCAAAGTTCAGTGAATCACAAGGTCTCTTTTTCCTGTTGCACCCTTTTTTCTGCTGACCACAGCAGGTGTCCTGCACGACACACACACACACACACACACACACACACACACACACACACACACACACACACACACACACACACAAAAAAAAAAAATCCTCTCTTACACGTACAGATTTTTAGTCTTCATACTCAAGACATACTTCACTAAGAGAGAATGGCTAGTGACAGGATCTATGCTGCTTTACCTGAGCCGCCTCGTCAAAGCCAAGCAGAAAGCAAAGAAGAAGAAAAGAAGGCTTTTGGGAATATTTTTGCAGAGTTGGAATCTGTGGACTTACCTCTTGGAACCACCTTAAGGTAAACTCCAAAACACACCCAAGATTTATCTGCTGAACACAACTGAAGGTGGACTGATTTAGCTAAATTACAACATTTAAAACGCTGGTTTATCTTAATACCAAGACCAGGAAAAAACGCACTTAGAAGCTAGCGGACACATGCAAACTGTGTTTGCTTTGATTAAACTGTGAGTTCAATTACAGACATTTAATGTGAAAAAAGCTTAGTATTATTAGCGTCAGTGTGTATCACTTGTCAGGCTTTACCAGAATTGTATCTTGATTTAACAAAAAAAAACAAACAAACCATAAAGATGTAAATAGCCTCCTCTGCATGTTGTTATTTAAAATGTATCTACAGCAGAACTGAGATGAATCAAATAGAAGCCACTAAAGCTCATTTGATAGCAGGCATCTTTATTATTACAAGTACCGTGTGAATGACAGTACAAATTATTTTCCTGTTTTTTACTGCTAACCATGCAAACCACTCGCTATACAGTATTTATGATAAGATCATAAACAGTCAAAACCCGTGTGGTTTTCCATGTGGTACAATGTTTGAGGAACCAGGCACAGGCTATGCGGAAACAAAGCCGCAATCACCGGGGTCAACACGACCGTAGTGCGCCTCCCACAGGCCGGACCTCACACTGACCTATGCTCCGCTGTAGCTGCAGTGATAGCCGTAATATGCACATAACAATCATGGCGGACAGTGAAACCCTGGAGTGCATAACGGAGCACGAGCGGATTTTACAGGAAATTGAAAGCACCGACACAGCTTGTGTCGGTCCGACTCTTCGGTAAGAATATATAGCTTCTAAAAACGCCCTTAGCAACATAGGTCCTGTGTTTTTCACTGTGTATTACATGATCACACCTTTTGTTTAAGACCTAGCTTAGCCTTACCCAGTAGCAGGCTAGCGCTGGCTATTTTAGCCAACAGTCAAGATAGTGTTGAAATGAGGAATGGGGCTAGCTGTCGTGTTAGCAGCAGTGACTGTGAGGTAATCTTTTAGGTTATGTGTAAGGATGGATGACTAGTGACCTGTCAAAAATGTCAACATCATTTGTGGGTGTGGCTGTGGGACTTCACATCCTTACGTCGTTGTGCAGCTTGAGTTAGCTAACGGCTAACAGGTAACGATTTTGGATAGTTGTTGGCTGAAATAAAACGAATGCCACGAGCGGATAAGAACACTGACCCTGTGGTGTTGTGTTATGTGGGCGACAGTAGTGACACAGGATGCCGGTTTGCTCAGCCTGACGTTCCCCAACACACCGCGCTGGTTATTTTAGGCAATTAGATGCCAAAGTAGCTTCCGAGGCCACAGTGAATAACATTAGCTGAATGCTTCCACCTGTCACACCTGTCCTGTAGACGTGCCTGTAGGCAGTGGTTGTTTCTCATACCTGGGGAGAGTGATGAGTGTATACCCTCCAGGTAACAATGCTATCTAGCTTTCTCAGCGCGTGTCTTCATCTCTTATCTCTAGGGTGACGCTGTCTTTTCTTCATCTCTTGGCAGCTTGGTCGGGTGTTGTAAAATGACAGTGACGTGCTGTCAGTGATCATAGGGGTTTGCTTTGCTTACTGTAGAGCTTACTAATAATAAGAATACTAATTGAAAGGGTCGGGCTAAAAACGGGATTTTTCTTATAGCTAATATTAGTGAATATTTCCTGGATAATAACACGTGCAAATGCAGCTCTGGTGCAGTGCATAGGCCTTTCCTGGGTGTGGACTATTATATGGCTCAGTGGACAGAGTCATAAACACTGGGTGTTGTGTGGTGGACTGACTTCTCTTTTCATGATGGTAACAGCGAGTCAGTTACTCCAGTATTAACATTACCACTTGGCACTCATGTTCAGTCTTATAAATCACCATTGGAGCTGTGCCAGCCTGAAAGCATCGTCCTTGTAGTTCCAGTCAGTACAACAGTCGTTAAGGATAAACCAGAGGACTTAGGCAAAGACATGTCCTCACTATGTCTTTTTTTGTAGATAAAAAAGACAATCTGACCTTGCTGAGGAATGCAGGTTATGTTGGCATATTTGTTTCAATGAAACATTTGTACCTGTTTCCTTCAGCATCTTCACAAGGTCTTCTTCTTTTGTGCTAGCATAGATTCACTTGTTTCGGAGTGCATTTGCTCCTAGGTGGGAGGGCACGTCTCCTTTAGTGTTGGGCGTCATGTCCATAATTATTCTGTTGTCCTGCTTGAGATTGCAAATATCCAAGACCATTTTTGTGAAGCAGGGGGGCAAACATGCTAACCATTAAGGCAGCACTGGCCGCCCTCCATAATACATACTGTGCAAGTGAAATACAAAGAATGCAAAATAGACACTGGGGAGGTAATGTCCCACTTTCAGACACACAGGAACAGCTAAAACAGTTATCATATTTGTTTGGTTCTTATGACTTTTAATAATTTTACTAACATGTTTAGTCTAGTTTGTGTAAAATGGCTTGACTCCTGCATTCTTAGTAATGTCCTCATTAACACAGCGTTCTTTAATCCACCAAAACAATTGATGTAATAGAAAGTTGAGTGGAGATAGGTTAACTGGAAACACTAAATTGCCCATAGGTGTGGATGTGGGAGTGAATGTGAGTGCGATTGGTTGTCTGACCAGGGAGTACCCTGCCTCTCACCCCAAGACAGCTGGGAAAGGCTCCAGGATGGAATGGGTGGATGAAAGTTGAGAGAATAAACTGTCATCTCTGCAAATCATACTTTAATTAAACCTGAAATTAAAATCTAGCCAACGTCCAAAAATGCCTGCCATCCATTTTTATGAGTTCAGTAGTGATCAGTGTAGCTGCTCCCTCACATACATGTTAACTTCAAAAGCATGAACTTATGTGTGTGCGCACCAAAAACAAATGTTAGATCCAGAAATGGCTGTGGTTGCTTTCCTCTCGTGTAATCTTGCAGGTTCTGTTGATCAGTAATATTCTATAATGCAAGATTTCTTTTGACGTTCTTGTTAGGGCTGCTCAATTAATCGAATTTTAATCACGATTACGATCTGGGCTTTCAACGATCATTAAAAATGACTGAGCCGATTATTAGCCCCTCCCTCATTTATCCGCGACACCTTAAAGGCCGGTCCGTGAAAATATTGTCGGGCATAAACCGGTCCGTGGCGCAAAAAAGGTTGGAGACCGCTGATTAAGAGGACCTGAGGGAAGCTCGGAAAGCTAAGCAGAAGTTATTTGGAGAGTGACTGCCGTTGGTTGAAAAGAGAGTTTAAAAAAAAAAACTTCAGTGGTGTTGCACACTATTTTATATTATTTTTTTAAAGTCATTGTTAACCCTTTAAAGCCGGTCAGAGCAGCACGCTCCGTTTTGCGTAACTATTTTTAAATCCCTGTAGAACCGGAACCGTGTAAGCTAGCGCAATAATTTGTTTTGCATATGAAACCGGAGGAGTTGTACTTACATCTGATGCCATCAGCTTGTCCTCGGTCACGGTTTCGTTCCACATATAGCTTTGCAAAAATTGCATAAAAAGCTCTTGCAGGAACAAAAACATAATATTCCAGAAACACGCTTTGCCGATCCGATCAGCTGTTCGTAACACTTCCCACAGTGAAATGATGCACCTGCTGTTTTCTTTGCAAATTTGCATCATAGGATTGTTTTTTGTTTTTCCTGCAGTATATAAAAATTGCTGTATCTCCAAAATAAAACTATGAAGACACTCAAAATAAATTTCCTGTTGTTGTAAACTATTTTTTGCAACTTTATTGTATTTAAAGTTTTGAGGGATAAACCTCTTAAATTTCTCCAAGTAGAAATATATGTAAACAAAACAAAAGCGATTTTCAATTTTTTTTGTAGTTTATTGCACTTTTTTGCAATTAATGTAATTACTATGGACTTAATGCATACATATTATTAAAATATGGGCTATAACAGTTGTATTGATGTATAGCAACTTGAAATGCTCCCACAAATGGCACTACAGCATGTAAAAAAATAATATAAGCTCTGGTGGACTTGGTTCTATAGTAGGTCTTAAAGGGTTAAATAAATATCGTCAAATAATCGTGATCTCAATTTCAGTGAAAATAATCGTGATTATCATTTTTGCCATAATTGAGCAGCCCTAGTTCTTGTAGATAACACAGTAAACATACTAGAAGAAACAAGGACCCTGTTCTTGCATATGGTGGTCCATAATCTTTTGGCTGATTTCTTTGTCCCTGACCAAAATCTCTTATCCTGTTAAAAGCCAGTTCTTATCCCGATAACGATATACACAGTGACATCTGGTGAGAATTTCAAGTAAGCAGCATTTCAAAATAATTTACTTAGAAAATTGGTGACGTGTTCAAGACTTATTTTACCCACTGTATATCATAATATAGTGCATTTTTGTAAATTCAGTGAATAGTCTATATAATTACAACATGGAAAGTACTGTTTCTTTTTTACATTTCAGTTAAATTATCAAAAGCACTTGGTGACTAGCAATGTAAATATAAAACATGAGTGTATAAAATCTAAAACACTTTTCAATAACAAAATGACCAAAGGCCCAACATAAGATGCCAAATGCCAATGAAATAGAAACTATAGCAATATAAGGCTCACAGCATATATTTAATATAAAAATATCAAAACACTTACAACTATATAAGGCTAATAAACACTTAAAGAAAATAAATATGGGAGTTATCATTTACTTATTTATATGGCACATTTAATTACAACAGCAGCCTGGACCAAAGTGCAGTACAAAAACACAAAATAACTAGTACCAAATAATAGGGTTGTTCAGTATAACGATATATATCGGCTGATGATAAGAAAACGTCTGTCGTTTCATTTTACGCTGTCGTTTGTTTTGTGGTGTCACAAAATAAACTGTTTACGGCAACATTTTTTCAAGGATTTGACGGTCACTGTGGAATTAACTTCTCTCTTCCTCTTATATTTAAAATAACCACACTATGGACGCAGAAGCGACTGTTCTTATGCGTTGTCGTTAGCAACAACGTCGGTAAAACCATTGCGTGGCTCCGCCGTCCGCTTGTTTATTTTCCACATAAACCTTTCATAATAAAGCTGAAGATCCTGTTGAGATTTTTCAAAATAAACTGAATCACGTGAAGTTGTATGCAGTGTGTTTACGGACGAGAAGCTAAAAAGAGCCGTCAGATGTTAAAAAATAAACCTTCGAACAGGCTTTTTCCCGCAGCGTGCCATGTAATCGATACTCACAAACAAAATTATGGCTGTTTTAATTAACGTAACACTCGATTGCAGGTACACGACGCCCAGCTGAAAACACTTCATGCAAGTCGAGCTGCCCGAGATTCACAGAATTTACAGAAAATGTAAAATGTTTGTGATTTATATTGTTGTCGGGACGATCAATGTTTTATATCGGGATATGAGATTTTGGTCATAACGCACAGCCCTAACAAATAACTACTAATATTAGTACCAAACACCAGTTATGTTGCATCATACGTAGTGACACACACCAGATGACAGTCACGCAGTTCTTATGATTCAAACCTCTGGCTATTATGATGTCTCTCTGTGGTGGTCACAAAGTGTCCAGTCTTGGTTCAATGAGTTGGGGCTGCTGTAGCTGAGGTGGTCGAGCAGGTCATCTGCTAATCTGAACGTTAGCAGTTCCATCCAGTCTATGTCAAATATCCTTGAGCAGATAATATAAGATAATAACCCCAAGTTGCTCTCCGTGTGTGAATCTTAGGCAAGTTGCATAAAGCACTTTGAGTGCGCAGATAAATTAGAAAAGTGCTGTAAAAGAACCAGTCCATCAATCAGTGTGCTGTTTAGCTTGTCTTCATATCTGTTGTTGCACTCATAATATAAATGCAGCTGAGTCCTTTGTATCTGGAATCAGTGATTTTTGTAAAGTTGATTTGAATTTGCACAGTTAAATTTTCTGATCCGTATCAGATTTTTCATAACAGTGTCGATGCTACAGAGGAAGCCCCTTGTTTAGGAATGGACACCCCATTTTCTTTTGGCTGGTTCTTTTGTACTGCTGATGTTTCTGTTGCAAACTGTCATCCAAAGCGATGAAAAAGTATTGCAGTAACTGCGTATTTTGTGACAGCAGAGTCTGTGCAATGTCTGTCATTCTGCGCAGACCCACGGCCAAAAGCTGCAGAAGCCTATCCACGGTTCCATCCAGCGTTAACCTGTAGAGCAGGATTAAGTGCTTTTGTTGAAGGATTGTTCTAATGCAAGCCCCCCAAACACAGGCGCACACACACAAATACAAAATTGTGTAAATGAATCTATGAATCAAAATTGAATCTATGAGTAGCACAGAGGTATATTACAACATCTAGTTAATTTCGATTTTTATTCATTTAAGTTTAGTTTAGGTTAGTGTATGAAATTGGTTTGCTCATATTGCTTTACATGTATTTTTAAGTTTAGTTTGTGTTAGCTTCAGTATTAGTTTTGTTTTTGTAATATTATGAGCTGTTTTTGTCAAAGGCCAAATTTAGATGAGTGCACGAGTCCTTCTCCTGTAGTAGTCTCATCAGATTCGTGCATCAGAGGCTCTCTTTCACTGTAAGTGTTGATAAGTGTGATAAATGTTTGGCACATTACCAGACCAGAAACTATTTAGCAAGAATTTCAGTGTAACTGACAGTCCTCCCATTGCAACACCGTAGGGTGTGTTCCATTGACTCCAACACTCATAAACTGGCAGCGTAGTTGTTTTGTCTCATGTTTCTGCCCCTGGTTTTACCGTCTTGTGCCAGATACGAACTTTGACTTCACCCTTGGTAGTTGAGCTGGCGGAGGATTTAAATTTGATTAGGTGAAGCAGCTGATTTGTTTAACAAAGTAACTCCAACTGCAGGTCAGTCTGTCGCTCCACAGAAGTCATGTCTGAGGAGACTTTAGTATATTAAGTCAAGAGTGAACCAGACATTCAAATTCAGAGAAAATGTAACCAACCTTTGCCTCAGATTAAAAAAAGTATTTGTTATATGAAGCTCATTACATGTGTCCTAACTCCAGACAAATCATAGATGGTCGTGTGTATATGTGTGAGAGTGTATTAGGAATAGGGCTGGGCCATATTATACCGTTCACGGTAATACCGGTATAATGTTAGGCAACGACAGGAAAATGAAATATCGCGATAGAATATGAGTAAAACGCGCATGCGCAGTGCCTTTGTTTTCATGCACATGGCCGATTGTTGAGTGAAACAGATGAACCAGAATTGGTTTGTAAAAATGGTGCAACTTCCGTGATGTGGAACTGGTTTGGTGTTTGTCCGTCAGATACACAACAAAGCACATTTTTTTGCAGAACATGCAAGCGGCCGTCGTTATTGTCATATTTGTCGGACTAAGATGCTCTTAAATCTGGGAGTAATCTGGGTCCTAAACTCCCTATGTTTCAGGTCAAACAACACTGCAGCATCACTGAGAGTTAAAAACTGTCTCAATTCTTCCATCTGTAATTAAACGATCAGCATTGCTGCTTTACCAGGTGTAACTATGAAGTTTAACTTCCAGGCATCCATGAAAACAAAAGTTATTACATTTAACGGAGTTAGAAGCTAGCAGGAAGCTAGCGGAAGTTAGCTCGCTAGTTTCGCTAGTTACCTAAGCATGATATAGCATGTTCTGACTGAGAGATTTCTGAAAAAATTCAAACGTACAGCTCTGCTATCACTTCCAACATAAATGAAGACAGGAAACTAAACAGCAGTGACGTTTGTAGGGTTACTGAAGTTGGGCTAGCTGGTATATAATGATGTGCTACGTGATCGTTAGCGACACAGCTATGTTAGCATAACATAAACAGTGAAGCTGGAGGACGAACACTAACACTTTTCCACTTATAAAAGTTAACGTTAAGGTTCTTCATGGTTAGAGACAAATGCAATCGCATGGCAGGATGCTGTAAACGGACCAAACTTCAGTCAGGAGAACAACTGAGATAATCCATCCACAATACGAGGTTAGTCATTAATATACTGCAACAACATGGGAATAGAGCAGCTGCCAGAGAATTCAACATTAATGAAACAATGGTACAGAAGTGGAGGAAGCAAGAAGAATGAGTTTAATAAAGTTTGATTTATCTGACTGCTTTGTTTCGCTTAATGTGCCTTATAATCCCGTGCACCTTATGGTCCGAAAAACACGTACTGCACACTGCAGTTTAATGTTGCAAAGCACCTCTTTTTAACTTCAGTGGATATTATACATGGTTATGCTCAGGATATGTCAGCCCATTTCTACTGGAAATGCCTTTTGGTTAAACTTTCAGCAAGGAATTTGCATTTGCACTGTTACATTTTTATAAAGCTTTAATGTACATAAAAACCAGCTTCTTGTTTAAGTGAAAATAAATGGAAGGTTGTCTTTTTGCACTAGTAATGTTGTGGAGTTGTATTTTGTCTCGCATCAATTATATCGTCGGTTATATCGTTATCGCAAATTTTCAAATATATATCGTGATAAATATTTTTGGCCATATCGCCCTGCTCTAATTAGGAATGTTCCTAAAAACAATTTAGACCAACCGACTAGTCTAAAACTAAGAAACACTCAGATGTGAATTCAAACACTAGAACTGTTTCATTAAAAATGTCAAAGACTCTCCAAACAGCAGCATTTAAAGCCACTGATCACATTCTTCAGTCGTTAATCATGCCGGCGCCTCAAATCGAGCATCATGAACATTGAACATTTTACTCCAAACTGACAACAAAGAAGAAGAAAAACTAAAAAAATTAACATCAGAAAAATAAATAAATCGTGGCTGAAAGGTGTGCAGCTTTGTGCCCTGCATTAGCAATGATGCACGTTGTTCTGCAATTATGACAATCACTTCAATAAAAGTCCAAATTTATTTCTGAAATCCAGCTTCATAAACTGTCAGTTTTCCATGATGTGCGTTAGCTTCGATACGTGTAGTGTTTCATGTCCTCGTTAAGTAGTTTGTCTGGTGTTTATTGTAACTCATACTGAGTTACGCATTACTAACCACCAGTTGACCCCAGACAAGCAGCTAAAGCTTGCTTTCCACTAAGGTTGTTATAGTTAACTAAAACTACACTAAAAATATAGTTAAAAAATGTTAACTGTAATGAAAGCCAAACATTTTGAAAAAAAAAAACTGACTGAGAAATGTTATAAACTTGAATAAACTAAAATAAATAAAATACAAATATTGAGGTAATATGCTTGGTTTTATTGTTTAGTTTGCTAAAACAAAAAGTGCAACTTTACTGTTGAAGGGTTATTGGACATACTTCTTGATACTTTGGGTGTCTACAAAATGTTTTTAATTTTAATATCTGTAAAAGTCTTGCCTCTGACATAAGCCCTTCACACATTAATAATTAAAAAGACTCAAACTAACACTGAAACTATGAAAATGTTTAGTTTTAAAAACTAAAAAGAAAAATCACTCTTGAACTGAAACTGAAATAAATATAAAAACTTGTTTGAAAATGCAAAACTATGACAACTCTGATTTTCTGCAGGTGAGTCAGGCTTGTGGCACTACAGGCTCCATGTCTACAGATACCTGTTTGCTGTAGTAGACGTGCTGATGTTTCCTGTCATGTGTTCTTTGTGCTGATTTTTAGCCATATTTATTAAAAAATGTCTACTCCTTCGATTCGTTTGTTATGATCAGAGCTAAAGGAAATGAAATTCCTTTTATTTTGATCTACAGTGTTAAATTATGGAGTTAAATGATATCTTTAGTTGTTTCTTAGACTTGAACAAGCGTGCTGTTCGAGGGATGTAAAAAACAGTGTCACACTAACATTAACACATTAACATTTCATAGTGTGTGAAGGATTTTCTCAGTTCGTTACATTATGACAGTCATGAGTGTTGTGTTTGCCACATGAACCGTTATTGTAATCTAATGCCACACATAAAAATGGGAAGACGGTTTAAATTTGAATATTTTGATATGCGTTCGCTTTCACTGTGCCCACCCTTCACCTGAAATTCTGACTTATTTAAATCCTTTATCAGTTCTGTTATTGTCAAGAAGCTGCATGTATTTGGCACAATCATAACCAGTTATGCCAAGAGTTCTGCCAAAACCAAAATTTGCTCTCGAAAAACAAAAAACAAGCACAAAAACAAACATAGCAGATAAAAGATTGTTTGCATACGCAAAGTAAAAGTTTAAAAAACAACAACAAAAAATATATGTGTGTGTGTGTGTGTGTGTGTGTGTGTGTAGGGCTGCAATGATTCATCGAGTAATTCGATAATAAAAAATTCTCAAAGCATGTTTCGTTTAGCTGTAACGTTTCACCCACATCTGTGATTCAAAATAGACCTTTGCAACTTTTAAAGTTTGAAATGCAGTCGTTCAGGCAGTTTTGGAGAAACGTGCCCCAAATTTAAGTGTCTGTTACCTTTAAACTAGTCTGTTAATCTAAATAGTTTTTCCCCATTTAGTCAATTAAGAAATGAGTTGTCAGGAATACATACAACATTAAGCCCACGATGCCCGTGGAACTGGAGTCACACTGCGAAGAGCAAAGAGGTGGTGCCGTTAGTGAGAAGATAAGCTCAGGTTGAGTGATAGAAAACAGGTTTTTTTCCTAGTGTCCAAAGCAGCAGCACTGTCCCAGTAACCAGCATTAAAGCCTTGACTGGGAAAAAGCTAGCAGCAGTCGTTCATCAAAGCACTTGATCAACAAACTCTGATGTAAAAAAAACGAGTGCTCGTTAATACGACGTTAACGCCATAACCGCATTAACGTGGCAAATCCCCGTTAGCGAGTTAACACGGATCGCCCCGTGTGAGGGCTGCATGGTGCTAACGAGCTAACGCGTTAACTTGCTACTGCTTTTCAAGCATAAACATCATGTAGATATCTAAGGAGCTTGGAAAGAAAAGCGTCTGGACTTGAAGTTGTTCGAAGACTCTCATCCAAGAAGCTTCTTCAGTTCTAGGGTCAAATGGTGGAGAGTCCCAGATTTAAGCCCTGTGGGAGTTTCCCCCCAGAGGGACAGTGGGGGGAATGTGAGTAGGAAGGGATCTCAACACTGGTGAAGTTGGTGAAGTCGGTGGAGTTCTTGATTCGATGTGGTGTTCCCCACCAGGGTGGCTAGGATGCCAGCAAGGTGTTTGGTGGCTGAGTTTATGCTGCTGACAATGGGTCTGAGTGGGACACCTTCTTTATGGATCTCAGGAAGTCTGTAAATACAGCGTATGGCATCCCCTGGGTATAGACAATGATATAATAATAATAATAATACATTTTATTTGAAAGCTCCTTTCAGAACACTCAAGGACACTGCACTCAGCAGAACAATAAAAGCAACATGAAGCCAGCAGTTTACACAATCATAAAAGCATAAGACATAAAACACATTTAAAAATGGCAGAGTGGAGAGTTTATGTGTGATAAGCTGTTTTGAACAAGTGAGTTCTGAGTTGGGACTTAAAGAGAGACAAGGAAGCGATATTTCTTAAATCAGGAGGAAGGGAATTCCAGAGTGGAGGAGCAGCTGAAAGCCCTGCTCCCCATGGTGGCAAGACGGGGAGAGACACCGGGATGGGGTGGTGATCTGAACCACATCAGAGAGATATGGAGGGGAGAGATGATGAAAAGCCTTAAATGTGTACAAGAGTTTTGGGGTTTTTTGCCTGTCCCATTTGGTTCTTTAGCCGTCAGAATTGTTGTCTGAAGACCAACAAGGAGACCCGATGGATTTACTTTGCCAAATGGATCATCACAGCTTTGCTGTATTGGTCCATTTGATCGACCTTTGTTGTTATTATTTATTTTATTTTCAGTTGTTACAGACGGGACAGACATGACTGAGGGACAGGAAAGGGAGAAAGAACGATGCAGGAAAAGAAAATCAGAAGGGACAGTGAGAAGTACAAGAGTGTTTTGAAATATGTCGGATGGTCAATGATTTTGTCCTTTTCAAGGTCTAAGTGATAACTTTCTTTTTGTAGCTGCTTGTGGGGTCTCGCTTTAAGGCTTCGTAGGAGTCACTGAGGAGTGTAGTAATCTTTGTGTGGTAACCTGTTGTGTGTGTGTGCGTGTGATGTTGTGATCTTTGCTCAGGAAGCAACGACCTTCTTTTTCTTGTACTGTGAGGTTAGACGGAGGGACTGGAGCGGGTGGCTGAAACTTTCATCCTGATTTGCTCTGCTTCTGTTTGTGATATTTTATCAGTCCGTATGGCTGTTTCTGTGGCTGTGATGAGGTCCACTATGGACAGCTGTTGAGGAGAAATGGCAAAATTGAAAGAAAGAACATCGCCCAGACGCTCTTCTTTCCAAGCTCCTTAGACTACGATGACCTTCACAGACATCGTGTAAATATAGAGATATTAAAGACAGCTTAGATTATCGAGCTTGCTAAAGGCTGACAGCAGCCGTCCTATTTTACATGGAAGGAAGAGAGGTGAGTCTAAAGGGAAGCATGGTGTGCACCAGACCATATTTATGTCAATGTTTTCATAACATTTTTCAGATTGAAAGTGAAATAATATAAATACTGTCTCAATGAAATTGTGTGAAGTATAAATTTTTTTTGCAAGCGTCTCTTTACGCAATGCAAAGATAAAAGGGGCGGAGCCGTTACTGAGAAGGTGAGCTTTGTTTGAATAAGGCTTCTAGCATCTAAAGCAGCAGCGCTGTTCCTTTGATCCCCATTAAAACATTTACTGGGAAAATGTGAGCAGGAATCCTCCATCAAAGCACCTGATCAAAAAAGTCTGATGTGAAGAAAAGCAAACTTTGTAGCTGCTCTATCGTTTCACACAGTGAAAAATCACAAGCCAATAAAAATGCACATAGGTTAAATACACATACTAAACTAATAAATCTGTTTAGAGAGTGACTCTATTTAAAAATATCTAAATTTTTACATTCATGTGACTTTTTAAATTAAACAGCAGACAGTTTATCAACAGTGCATATTCTCAATAGTTTTCTTTTAATACATAAAAAAATGATTCTCTGACCTATTAGGTTTTCAGTTAAAAGGGATTTTTCTGTGTGTGGGTGTATGTAAAGCAGCCCTGTGCACCTGTGTTTCAGTTGATTTCCATGCCTGTGTATCAGCACTAGCCTGCTGTGTTCCACATAAAATAATTTAAGATAAGATAAGATAAGATAACCTTTATTAGTCCCACACGTGGGAAATTTGTTTTGTCACAGCAGGAAGTGGACAGTGCAAAAGTTATGAGGCAAAAATTAGAATACAATAAGAATAAATACAGTACACAACTGTACAGAATAGAATAAAATAAAATACTATATACAGTAGAATAAAATAAAATAAATATACAATAAGATAAAAATAGAATACAAATACAAATACTATATACAACTGAGTAAAAATACAACGATGACAGAAAGGATTATTACACTTAGTATTATTGCATATGTATGGATGTGTGTGCTTGATCAGTTAAAGTCTTTATTATGGAGTCTGACAGCAGTGGGGAGGAAAGACCTGCGAAATCTCTCCGTCCCATGCTGATACTCTCTCACTTTGCTTAACTGCTCAAGTCTGCACAAGAAAAGCACCCACACATAAATCTTTGACAGTTAAAGAAAGGAGCAGTTTGAAAATGAGTGCATTGCTTGTCTTTGTTCTTCCTTCACCTTAAATTGTTGGGAAAAAGCCTGGGCAGTAAAGGATTTTTTTAAAACTATAAGACCAAATATCTGTTTTTTAAAATAATAATGAACCAGTATTTTGAACTCTGGGGGTGACAGAAAATGCAGAATTGATTTCTCAGACAAAGAAGAACAGAACTTATTAGAGGTGGGGCCTATCGCGCGGTGCCCCGCGCTTCACTCGGTCTTTCTGACCACGTCATGATCCACCTAATCCCCGCGTATAGACAGAGGCTGAAGCTCTCCAAACCTGTCATGAGGACTAAAAAACTGTGGAGCAACGAGGCTGTGGAGGAGCTTCGCACGTGTTTGGAGTCTACAGACTGGGACACATTGAAGGCTGCTTCTAACAGCTTGGACGACTTTACGGACACTGTCACCTCCTATATCCACTTCTGTGAGGACAGCATTGTGCCATCACGCACCAGGGTGAGTTATAACAATGACAAACCCTGGTTTACTCCTAAACTCAAAAAGCTGTGGCTGGAAAAGAGAAAGGCGTTCAGAAGCGGAGACAGGGACTGCTACAGAGAGGCCAAGTACAGGTTCACTAAAGAAGTGGACATTGCCAAACATCAGCACTCTGAGAAGATGCAGCAGCAGATCTCAGAGAATGACTCGGCCTCTGTGTGGAAAGGTTTTAGGAATATCACCAACTACAAGCCTAAAACCCCCCACTCCACTGATGACTTGCTCTTAGCCAACACCCTTAACGACTTCTACTGCCGTTTTGACGAGCCATCAGGCAGCCTTCACACCTCCAACGGCCCCAACAATAGAGGCACTTTGGACACTAATTCCCCCACCTCTCCCCCCTCCATAGAGCCATCACCACCTTCAAACTGTTCACCTACAACACCCCCCTCCTCACCCCACACAAAAGAGGATTTCACACCACCTCCTCCCACCACAACTCTTCATATTCATGAAGCAGATGTGAGGAAGCAGTTTAAGAGTCTGAATGCTCGGAAAGCTCCCGGCCCAGACGGCGTGTCTCCTGCCACCCTCAGACACTGTGCAAACGAGCTGGCCCCAGTGTTTTCTGGCATTTTCAACTCCTCACTGCAGGCATGTCATGTGCCTGCCTGCTTCAAGTCCTCCACCATAATCCCTGTCCCCAAGAAACCTAGGATCACTGGACTAAATGACTACAGACCCGTGGCTCTGACATCTGTGGTCATGAAGTCTTTTGAGCGCCTAGTTCTCTCCCATCTCAGGACCCTCACGGCCCCCCTCCTGGACCTTCTTTCTCCTCTGCTCTTCTCCCTGTACACCAACTGCTGCACCTCCACCCACCAGTCTGTCAAGCTAATCAAGTTTGCAGATGACACCACCGTTATTGGACTCATCTCGGACGGGGACGAGTCTGCCTACAGGAGGGAGGTTGAACGTCTGGTGTCCTGGTGCAGCCACAACAACCTGGTGCTGAATGCCCAGAAGACAGTGGAGATTATTGTGGACTTCAGGAAGCACACAGCCCCACTCCCCCCCATCATCCTGACTGACACCCCCATCACCTCTGTGGACTCATTCCGCTTCCTGGGTACCACCATCACCCAGGACCTGAAGTGGGAGCCCACCATCACCTCCGTCATCAAGAAAGCCCAGCAGAGGATGTACTTCCTGAGGCAGCTGAAGAAATTCAACCTGCCAACACGGACGATGATGCAGTTCTACACTGCAATCATCGAGTCCATCCTCACCTCCTCCATCACCGTGTGGTACGCTGGAGCCACTATCAGGGACAAACAGAGACTGCAGCGTGTTGTGCGCTCTGCTGAGAAGGTGATTGGCTGCAGACTCCCATCTCTGCAGGACCTGTACACCTCCAGGACACTGCGGCGTGCAGCCCGGATCTCAGCTGACCCTTCTCACCCTGGACACAGTCTGTTTGACCTGCTCCCCTCAGGCAGGAGGCTCCGGTCCATTCGCACCAGAACCTCTCGCCATAAGAACAGTTTCTTCCCCTCTGCTGTTGGACACATGAACAATAACCATATGACTGTTCCCACCACTAACACATGACCCTACGCTGTGTTCACTGCATCATTCCATGTTTGGCACTGATCACCACCTGCACTCATGTATATATCTTTCTACGTAGCACTCTTAATTCTTATTCTCATGTATATATCTCATGTATATCTCATGCACATATCTTTCTACGTAGCACTTTTAATTCTTATCCCTACTTTTATTTTTTCATGTCTATTTAAGTGCTATTTATGACACTATGTTTGCACTGAAGCACCGCAGCAATTTCCTAATGTTGTAAACCTGCTCAACATTTGGCAATAAACCCCTTTCTGATTCTGATTCTGATTCTGAATCACCATACAACTCGCGATACGATATTATCACAATACTTAACGCACGATACGATATTATTGCGATTTTTTAAAAATATATTGCAATATTCAGATTCTGAACATAAAGTTAAACTTTATCAATATTCATTTTATCTAATATCAAAGTCTCACACTCAGTCTTTCTCTCATTTCAGTTTTATTGTTGACAAACTGAACGGTTTGTATTACAGTCTAGTCCAACTTAACTGAATGCATCTGGTACAATTACAGCTATTCTGAACTATGCAATTTATGAAAACTATGCAGCCCATTCAGCAACTGAAGAATTTGAAAGTAAATTAAAACAAAATGTAATTTTACGTTAAATAAAAAAGTTTTAAACTTAATTAAAATAAAACATGTCTTAAATTAAAATAAGTAAACTGTCATGTTTATTGCTGCCAAAAAAACAAGTTAAACACATTTGGACAGTGTCAGGATTCTTGCTCAGAAAAAGGATCAACGTGCTCTGAAGTCAGAGCACGAAAACCTTTTTTGTAACAAAATATCGATTTCTGCTGTCGCTGTATCGATACATTATTAGCAAGCAAAATATCACGATACTACATAGTATCGATTTTTCCCCCACCCCTAGAACTTATCCACCACACTGGAAAATGGTTACTGGTGTCCCTATGCCTTGTTTGCTAATGTTTGCTTTGCTACTGCAGTTTACAGTTGTGCTGTATATGTCTGTACCCCCCCCCCCCCCCCCCCCCCCAACCCCGTTTTAAATCAATAAAATGTTGATCACAAAAAAGAAAATGGTTACTGGCCAAATACAAAAACAGCCCATGAGTTTGTCCAGGATAAAGTCTCATTTAAAAACCAAAGAACAAACAGGATGTGTTAATCTCATCGTACTAATGAAGAACAGCGTAGCACTAACATCAGATGAGCAGACTGTAGAAACGTTTGAGATTCCTCCGAGCAAAATTGTGATGGTTGTCCATCAGGGCTGCCACAGACGATTATTTTCATAGTTGACTAGTCACCGATTATTTTTGCGATTAGTCGACTAATCAGATCCATCGGATGTAAAACGTACAGCTTATTGCACCAGCAGCATCTGCTCTTATATAACTATCATTAGCTTACAGCTGGAAGTGTTTCAGGTGTGTGCCAACTAAAAATAAAGACAAGATGATAGTTTATTAAAGTTTTAATGAAATTTGGAGATCGTCTCGGTGGAGTTTGATGAACTCCGCCGTCTGCTCCTTGCTATCTAACATATAACAGGACGGTCACCTATTGAGCTGGTGGGTAACATATTTTGCAAATGTGTGATGTCTTGATAAACCGAGCAGATATTTGAAGTTTGCACAGCTACATTCTCGCCTGAAAATATATTAAAAGTTTATTTTGTGACCCAGAAAGAGTAATATTAAAACTAAGTAGCTGCCACCATTGTTGGAAACTGGAATTGGCTGTGCCGTGCTATGAATTCTGGGATATGGTGGGCCATCTTCTTCCTGTTAAGAGGGAGTTTTTCCTTTCCACTGTCACCTTGCTCATATGGGGTCCATATGATTGTTGGGTTTTCTCTGTATGTATTATTGTAGGGTCTATCAATATAAAGCACCTTGAGGTGACTGCTGTTGTGATGTGGCGCTGTGTAAATTAAATTGACTTGAATCTTCTGTTTCAGTCTGTTATTATACACTTAAGTGCTACTACTTATTCCTGTGTTGTTCAGGATTTTGCAAAGCTTCAGACAACGGGTCGACTATTAAACTGGTTTAGGCGATTTTGATAGTCGATGTAATCGCGGCAGCCGTAAACTGTCACATGTCAGTTGGCTGATCTTTCTCCACTGTTCCATGGCAGATGGTGATATACAGTGGGGCAAAAAAGTATTTAGTCAGCCACCGATTGTGCAAGTTCCCCCACTTAAAATGATGACAGAGGTCAGTAATTTGCACCAGAGGTACACTTCAACTGTGAGAGACAGAATGTGAAAAAAAAATCCATGAATCCACATGGTAGGATTTGTAAAGAATTTATTCGTAAATCAGGGTGGAAAATAAGTATTTGGTCACCTCAAACAAGGAAAATCTCTGGCTCTCACAGACCTGTAACGTCTTCTGTAAGAAGCTTTTCTGTCCCCCACTCGTTACCTGTATGAATGGCACCTGTTTGAACTCATCATCTGTATAAAACACACCTGTCCACAGCCTCAAACAGTCAGACTCCAAACTCCGCCATGGCCAAGACCAAAGAGCTTTCGAAGGACACCAGGAAAAGTATTGTAGACCTGCACCAGACTGGGAAGAGTGAATCTACAATAGGCAAGCAGCTTGGTGTGAAAAAATCAACTGTGGGAGCAATCATCAGAAAATGGAAGACATACAAGACCACTGATAATCTCCCTCGATCTGGGGCTCCACGCAAGATCTCATCCCGTGGGGTCAAAATGATCATGAGAACGGTGAGCAAAGATCCCAGAACCACACGGGGGGACCTGGTGAATGACCTGCAGAGAGCTGGGACCAAAGTAACAAAGGTCACCATCAGTAACACACTACAACGGCAGGGAATCAAATCCCGCAGTGCCAGACGTGTTCCGCTGCTGAAGCCAGTGCATGTCCAGGCCCGTCTGAAGTTTGCCAGAGAGCACATGGATGATACAGCAGAGGATTGGGAGAATGTCATGTGGTCAGATGAAACCAAAGTAGAACTTTTTGGTATAAACTCAACTCGTCGTGTTTGGAGGAAGAAGAATACTGAGTTGCATCCCAAGAACACCATACCTACTGTGAAGCATGGGGGTGGAAACATCATGCTATGGGGCTGTTTTTCTGCCAAGGGGACAGGACGACTGATCCGTGTTAAGGACAGAATGAATGGGGCCATGTATCGTGAGATTTTGAGCCAAAACCTCCTTCCATCAGTGAGAACTTTGAAGATGAAACGAGGCTGGGTCTTCCAACATGACAATGATCCAAAACACACCGCCCGGGCAACAAAGGAGTGGCTCCGTAAGAAGCATTTGAAAGTCCTGGAGTGGCCTAGCCAGTCTCCAGACCTCAACCCCATAGGAAATCTGTGGCGGGAGTTGAAAGTCCGTGTTGCTCGGCGACAGCCCCAAAACATCACTGCTCTCGAGAAGATCTGCATGGAGGAATGGGCCAAAATACCAGCTACTGTGTGTGCAAACCTGGTAAAGACCTATAGTAAACGTTTGACCTCTGTTATTGCCAACAAAGGTTATGTTACAAAGTATTGAGTTGTATTTTTCTTATTGACCAAATACTTATTTTCCACCCTGATTTACGAATAAATTCTTTACAAATCCTACCATGTGGATTCATGGATTTTTTTTCACATTCTGTCTCTCACAGTTGAAGTGTACCTCTGGTGCAAATTACTGACCTCTGTCATCATTTGAAGTGGGGGAACTTGCACAATCGGTGGCTGACTAAATACTTTTTTGCCCCACTGTATTGTGGGGAGCAGCATATCTCAAAGGCACAAAGTTCCCACTCCTGTGTCACTGGCAAAATAATTCGTGTGTATTCCTCCACATAAATGAAATAAATAAATAAAATGAAGCAAACTGTTACTTGCATGAGTCTCATTATAGTGAGACAGCTGGATACAAACCCTACACGATCCCTTGGATTAAATTAGACTGAAAGTTGTTGATTAAAATTTCTAAATGGTTTTTTAAGAAACTGTAGCACTTAATATAGCAAAAAGCCATCAGACTGTTGTTATCCTGGCTCTGTGGAAAGCAGATAAACAGCTCAGGTCTTCATAAGAAAAGCACCTAAATGTGAATCTGTGACAGTTGCTGCAATTATCAAATTCAAATCCTTGGATGAAATGGATCAAGTTTCATTTAAAATGATGGATGTCTGTGTCCAGATCAGTATCTGACTGCAGTTTGCTTTTGCTGAAGATAATTTTCGTTGTTGCGTTGCTTTTTTTGGCACAGCTGCAGCTTTGCTTCATGGCCGATGTTGCAATGCCATAAATTTCAAGCTTAATTTAAATACATGTTTATCACACTTACAAATAAGCCCAGCGGAGACAAGTCACGGATGAAAGGCTAAATGCTGTTTTTTATCCATCAGAGATATTTGATTGATTTGCTGATGGGAAGTTTTTGACAGATGTTTAAATACTGTTACAGTTACTTCTCAAGGCAACGTAGACCCGGGTGAGGTGGCTTCAAAATAATATTGCATTATATCAAGGTGTTTTTGTGCAAGCAGTACTTTGAGCAGTAGGGTTTAAGGATCATTATTTAATTTTTACCACAACATGTACTAATATAATGTCCTGTCAGATAGCCTTGTTGGACTGGACTGGTTCTTTTATACCTGAGCCCTCACAATGCTTTACGCACCTTTCCTTTCATACAGTCCCAATCAAAAGTTTAAGATCACTTAAGAAATGTCAAAAATCACATTTTGATCTTTTTGATTGAGCTTCAACATGCAACAAGAAGAAATGGGAGTGAGACAAAACACTTTTTGAGCATGCAGTTTACTGAAAACAGTGCTTACACTGAAACAGGCTGTTTTACAGCTGATCAAAAGCTTAGTACCACGTGCGCTGGCAAAGGTCGGCAGCCTATTAGCCTGGGACTAATAAAGGTTATCTTAACTAATCTTATCTTTACAAGGCCAAATCTGTGCAAAAATGTGGATTCAGTATACATATGTGCATAGAAGTATTTACCAGGGAAATTCAATTAAAAACAGGTTCAAAGTATTCCTTGTTTTTATTGGAAATATGGAAAAATCTAAAAGCTAAGAACTGTATGTGTCAAAGATAATAAACCCTACAACTGTGAGAAAATGTTTTTGGCAGAATGAGCTGGAGTAACTTCCTGTCACATTATTTAAAGCTTCCATGAGACTCTTCTCATCTTTGCCTCACTGCAGTTTGTTATCTACACAGATTCTTTCTCAGCACTTCATGGACTGGTGTTTGTCTTGGCGTGCAGTGTAAACTGTGGGAGCCTTTATACACAGGTGTGTGGTTTTCTAAACAATGGCAGTTCATGTTGCTGCAGGTTGACAGTAGTTTTGCAGAACAATTATTATTTGAGGTCTTGGTGATTCGCAATTCATGGAGTAATTCGGATTTCCACTCAGTATGTGTGTATACACCTCTCTGCATTTAATCTCTGTCTCTTCCACACCATGTCTTTATCCTGTCTTCCTTCTCTCACCCCAAATGGTCACAGCAGATGGCCCCGCCCCTCCCTGAGCCTGGTTCTGCTGGAGGTTTCTTCCTGTTAAAAGGGAGTTTTTCCTTCCCACTGTCACCAAAGTGCTGCTCATAGGGGGTCATATGATTGTTGGGTTTTTCTCTGTATGTATTATTGTACGGTCTACCTTACAATATAAAGCACCTTGAGGTGACTGTTGTTGTGACTTGAGTGAGTCACTGGTAGGTTCACAACAATACTCATGCTATTCCTCTTCAGTGTCACTAGATGGCGTAGTAATTCCATTAAATGGAAGGTTATGCCAGTATTGTAGGCTGGGATGTAGCTGCTCGGCCATGAAACTCTCCACCAAGTGAAGTTTAGAGGTCTGTAGCGATCGACCTCTCTGCACTATGCACCTCCCTTTGTGATTTCACGTGGCCTACCACTTTGTGGCTGAGTTGCTGTCATTTCTATTTGCTTCCACTTCATTATAATACCTCTAACAGTTGACTGTGGAATATTTAGTGAGGAAATTTCACAGCTGTACTTGTTGCACATGTGGCATCCTGTCGACTTCACTGAGCTCCGGAGAGTGCCCCACATTTCTCTCACAAGTGTTTGTAGAAGCATTCTGCATGGCTATTATCACTCCTGGTTCAGGAAAGATCAGAAACATACAATACTTTGTAGTTGCCTTGTTATGTTCCTGATCTCTTCCTCGTAATTATTTTTACAAATGATGCAGTTGTGCTCATGCTAGATTTTCATACAAAGGCTGAAATAATTCAGTTTATTTGTCAAAACATGTCATAGAAAAGTATGTATGACATGTTTACATTCACCATGTACAGTAACAAAAACTGATCAGTGCAAGAAGCAATCAGGAAACGTTTATTTCATTAAAGGAAAGCTGACTGCCCGTTAAAACAAATATGAAATATTCTGTATGTTCTGAAATGGAAAGTTCTACACCTGTTGCAGTATTGTTACTCCAGCTCTTTGTGCTTTCTTTGGATTGTTACCTTGAGCACCCACTCTGTTGTTTTTGGTCCCACTGTGTTTTAGTCTACCGATGAGAAGTAAATAAGAGAAGCCAGGTGCTAAAAAATAACCCTTAGACTCAAACGTTAGAACAGGCTTCTCCCCGCAGCACGCCGTGTAATAAATACAAAGAAAACGGCGCCGTTACAACTTATGTCTAAAACTGTATCGTTTCATGCGTCGGTTAAAACACTCGACTCCAGCTACACGACGCCCAGCTGGAAACACTTCACACAAGTCGAGCTGCCCGAGATTCACAGACTTTACAGAAAATGTTACATTTTTGTGATTTATATCGTTATCGGACGATAGATGTCTTATATCGGGATATGAGATTCTGGACATATCGCACAGCCCTTGTCCAGAGCCAGCATTTACAGGGAGGCTCCTAATGTTTCATGAAGGATGAAGGAATCTAATCTGTATCAGCTTTGATACAGTACTAACACTCTGCTTTAGGTGTCTCTTGGTACATCTGACTGATAAGATGGGAATTTAAATTCCAATAATATACAAATATATACTTCTAAGGATATAAATAAAAATGGAATAGCAGCAAATCAGTGCACCTATTTATGTAGATACGGTCAAGATGACCAGTGTGTAAAAATCCAACATTGTTTGTAATTTCAGCTCACGTTTGAACAAAAAGACAGAAGCTGAAAGATGAGCGGCTCTGTTGACCTGAGAAGGCTGTGCAGGTTTTATCATTTTATGTGAGTTTTGTCAGTGAACGAGTACAATTTTTCAATTAAAACCGTGAAAAGTTTGCATTTATTGGTTAGTGGAGAGAGACCGGGGTTTGAGCACATGCAGCACAGGGCCACTGATCAGACTCGCACCGCTGCGTTTCAGCCATGTGGTCGCCTGCTCACCCACTGAGCTAAACTGGCACACACATAAGAAAGGGTTGTTTGTTTTTTCATTTTTCTGTTCATGTTTTATCCTCTTTCTTCTGCTGTTTGTTAAACTGTTACCCATCTACTCCTCTTTCAGGTCTATTTATGATGACCAACCCAATGCCCACAAGCGCTTCATGGAAAAGCTTGATGCCAGGATCAGGAATCATGACCGTGAGATTGAAAAGATGTGCAATTTTCACCACCAAGGGTTTGTGGATGCCATCACAGAGCTCCTCAAAGTCCGTGCTGATGCAGAAAAACTGATGGTAAGAGAGATTACATTAAACATAACTAGCGACACCTAGAGGTGATAGTAAGAGAGTTCGCTTTTATTGTACATTGGCTTTTTAATTTAACAGTGGGTGTGTGAACTCCTGCATTGTGAAGAAGAGAAAATTACAGCAGGTTTTTTTGGGATTATTGGTAATCTGACAGTGCTCAATGATCTGAATCATAAACCTTCCTACTGGATTCAGTGAAGCTGTGATCACAAATGCCTCAGCACAGTCTGTGACTTCAGATCCAGGCTAACGTTCCCAGTTCTTTCTTGGATTTCATTTAGAAAATTCTGACCAACGTGATGGTTTGGTTCGGAGTTATTTATTGTCACATGCGAAAGTTGAGGCTCTGGTGTGAAATTTATGGTTTTCAGGGTTTTTATCGGTTCTATGATTATTTTTATCGTTTTTATCGTTAACTCGGTTTCTCTGGGTCTTTTCCTGTGTGTTATGAATAAATCTTTTTTTTTTTTTGGTACCAGTCCTGGTTTTATTTTGTTGTATTTATCTGCGACACCTTAAAGGCCGGCCTGTGGAAATATTGTCGGACATAAACTGGTCCGTGGCGCAAAAAGGTTGGAGAGCTCTGGTCTAATCAAGTTTTTCAATTTTAAAGTTTCGGTTTTGATAAACAGCCAGCTCTGGCCTAGCCCTTTTATGTTTTTGCTACCTGCAGGCTCATCCCACTGATAGTCAGACTTGAAAGGCACTATCTTGGACTGCAGCTGGGAACAGTAGTCCCTGTATTGCTTTATGTGTAAAAGCTGGGAGCTGCAGCACACTGCAAATAACATGCTGAGCTCACTGAGGCTGCAGTCCCAGGCAGGTAGGTTGAAGTCCATCTTTGGGACGGCTTACCTCTAAACTTTCGTCTCACTCTTAGGTTTACCAGGTGTTTCTGGCCCAGGAGACCCAAGCTCTGTTCCAAAAGCCATCCTCCTTGTTGGCTGTAACTGTCAATGTCTCTATTTTTCACCTGTTTCTTTGCTGCCAAATATCACACACTGCATATAAGGAATGGCTGTAGATTGCTACATGTAGTAGGGGTGGAGGAAAAAATCGATACTATGTAGTATCGTGATATTTTGTTTGCTAATAATGTATCGATACAGCGACAGCAGAAATCGATATTTTGTTACAGAAAAGGTTTTGGTGCTCTGACTTCAGAGCACGTTGATCCTTTTTCTGAGCAAGAATCCTGACACTGTCCAAATGTGTTTAACTGTTTTTTGGCAGCAATAAACATGACAGTTTACTTATTTTAATTTAAGACATGTTTTATTTTAATTACGTTTAAAACTTTTTTATTTAACGTAAAATTACATTTTGTTTTAATTTACTTTCAAATTCTTCAGTTGCTGAAGGGGCTCCATAGTTTTCATAAATTGCATAGTTCAGAATAGCTGTAATTGTACCAGATGCATTCAGTTAAGTTGGACTAGACTGTAATACAAACCGTTCAATTTGTCAACAATAAAACTGAAATGAGAGAAAGACTGAGTGCGAGACTTTGATATTAGATAAAATGAATATTGATAAAGTTTAACTTTATGTACAGAATCTGAATATCGCAAAATATTTTTAAAAAATTGCAATAATATCGTATCGTGGGATGTATGGTGATTCCCACTTCTAACATGTAGTGAGGTCACCTACTTTTTGTGGACTCTGCATTTAAGACTCAACATTAGACTTTTGGCCACATTAGTCATGTCATGGTATCATGTTAGTTTTGGAGCTAGTGAGCATATTTAGAGGTGGTGCTGTGCTCCGTTATCAGCTAAGGTTAGTGAGCTGCATTCCCAAACTGTATGGGTGCAAAGCACAGACACATATCTGCTAATTAATACAAAGTAACAGACTAAAATATCAGAATTTCACTTATCCACACCAAATCAACATCTTGGGCAGTCTTTACCATACAACAAGACAACAAAGCATACATATTTATATTTGTGTGTTGGTGTGTGTTTCAATTAATTATTCATATATTACTAAATAATACAACACAAAATTATACAGGGCGTTGTTGGGATGCTACTATGGAAGTAATTCCTGAAGATGGAGTTGCATAAAGAGGATGTGGGACCTATGGATACATCGAAACCCAAAATCTGGACTAACCGCAAAACAGCTAGTAGCTCAGTGTTTCAACATCCTTAAGAAGCAACTGCTAACACAACTAGAGATTTAGGAAGGACGGCACAAATGCTACGGCAAAGGGGAGCCAGGACATCAGGTCAGGGAGGAGATAGCATCTCTACACTCTCAGATTCCCTCCTAAGAAGTACAGTAAGTTGGACATACCTGAGGCCTTGGAAACTGCCAAGCAAAGACTCGCAGTATCTCATTGGCAGGGGAACAATATGAGAACAGCCCTACCAAAGCTGGAGTCAGAGCAATACTGGAGGATTATATGGGACAAGGATGCAACACACATATGGTTGGTGGAGCTAAGAGCAAACTCCAGTAACCTCCCTGAACAGGCCTCAGTTACCATCGCACTGTCAGACATCTAAGAAAGTCTCAAGTATGAAGAGTTGGACAGCATCAATTCCTGATATGAGTCATGTCAGGAAATTGGCTAAAGAAGCTAACTGCTCTCCATGAGTGTCGCACAAATGAACTAGCTACTAAAAGATTAGACACACCAAGGATGGCTAATTGAAGACTGGACAGTCGTGATCACCCAAGGATCTTCAGAAGGGACCCATCCAACTACCGGTCAATGACCTTCCTCAGACCCAAAACATGAAAGCTCCTATCAGTCATCATAGCAGCTAAGACAAACAGGCACATGGTTCAAAACATGAGCAGGACCCGGAAGGGAATAAGCAGAAACACTGAATGGGGCCAAACACCAGTCATTCAAGACTGACAAACTGAAGAACCTGAGCACTGCCTTGATTGATTATAAGAAAGCATACAACTCAGTGCATCACACATGGATCCTGGAATGCCTAGAACTTCATCAGCAATTCAATGGGGGCAACTTCAAGCCAGTTACACAATCAGCATGAAGTGCAGGATTATTCAAAGAGATGAACCCTCTCAGCCAGGACATCAACAAGACTACGAAATAGAGGAAATGCTAGCTATCTCCCACTCATCACATGGATGACATCAAGCTATATGCCAGGAGTGAATGAGGCATTCACTTGTTCATTCATATCACTAGGACCTACAGCAATGACTTTGAAATGTCATTCAGCTGAATGGGAAGAAAAAGATCCAGACAGTCAACACCTGCTGGTTGTCAGATACCTGGTGGGATAATCAAGTGGCCACAGGAATAGGAATAGACGGGCAATCGTGGCTCAAGAGTTGGGAGTTCGCCTTGTAATCGGAAGGTTGCCGGTTCGACCCCCGTCTCGGACAGTCTCGGTCGTTGTGTCCTTGGGCAAGACGCTTCACTCGTTGCCTACTGGTGGTGGTCAGAGGGCCCGGTGGCGCCAGTGTCCGGCAGCCTCGCCTCTGTCAGTGCGCCCCAGGGTGGCTGTGGCTACAATGTAGCTGCCATCACCAGTGTGTGAATGTGTGTGTGAATGGGTGGATGACTGAATGTGTAAAGCGCTAGAATTGAAAGGTTTGTCACTGAATCTGTGAGAAAGACCCTGTCACAAGCCATTAAACTCCGTGAAAGGCCCAGTGCACAGTCGATAGGCTCAGTTCTCCACGGCCTGGTTAACGGACATGGACAATGAGCTGATTACAAGGCTGAGCATCTGTAGAAAGGGAAAAGAGAGGGCACGAAGAGATGAGCAGAATAGACATGCAACACCAAGTATGCCAGAACCAACACTGAAGTATTCATAAAATGCATATTGAATATATCACCAATTTTCTAGGTAAATGTATTTCTACAGGTGGTATTGGTGTTAGATTCTCACAGGATGTCAGTAAAAAGCCATCCAATCCACTCATGCAAAGAAATCAATCAACAGATGTCCATAAATGATGTGTAATAATGAGAAATGACACGAGGAGAAAGTATTAAAAACGCTTACTACAATTTGTTGAATACTTTGTACAAAAGCCTTTGTTGGTCAGAATGATTCTGCACAGTCTTAAAATCCTGAATGCTTCGTGGGCCCCTTCTATGAACTTTCATCTTCATCATCCTCGTAGATGACAGCAGATATTTATCAAGAATGTCTTGGTACATTTTTCCATTCATCCTTCCTGCAATTATTTGAAATGTCCCAGTGCCGTACACAGAAAAACAGTCCCACGCCATGATGTTCCCGCCTCCAACCTCACTGTTGGTATGGTGTTTTTGGGGTGAGGCTGTTTGACCTCCATACATGGTGTGTATTATGGCTATTATAGAGGTATGTATGCTCATCTTGAGGAAGGAAGCATGTCACCCAGTGTAGCTCCCCAGAGTTTGTGTACAGAGGAGCTCTTTTAAACATGATGGATTATGTGGAATTATAAAATCTTGTGGAAGATCAATGGTAAAATGATTTAAAGTTATGTAAATTATTAAACTTGTGTCTTTTTTCCAAAGGGTCAAGTGACAGACACTAATCGAAGACTACAAGATGCAGGCAGGGAGGTACGTCCATGCTGTTCCCCTGTGAAGAAATCTGCATGTACATTTACTGCAAAGAGAGTTCCCTATAAGACATGACTGTACTTAATCCCAGTGGTGCCCTCTTTTTCACTGTCTCCAACACTGCGTTCTCTCCCACAGGTGACAGCTCAGACAGAGGAGGTGATTCGCTGTCGGGTCCAGCAGAGGAACATGGCGACCACTGTGGAGAAACTCCAACTCTGTATACCAGGTACTAATGTTGCCTCTGCTTCAGTGAGAAAGATTTTGTTGTTCAGTTTTGAACAGTGTTATCCAGCTGGCTGACCTCAGGAGTCTTTATATATATATATATTAGGGGTGCAACGATACACAAAATTCACAGTTCGGTTCGGTTCGATACTTTGGTGTCACGGTTCGATATTTTTTCGATACAAAAAAAAATGTTCATGCCTTTTTAATTTGTCATTTATTAAAATTATAAATATATATTTTAACTCAAAAGTACAGTTTTTAAATTTAACCCTAACCCTTGTGTGCGTTTTTTATTTTGACAGCGAATGCGCACCTGCGGACACTTATGTGCAGCCCTGGTTATTTAGCTCGTCATATTGCAGCCACAGAAATTATTTTGTCCATGAAACCATAAAGCTGCACTTTCTTTTTGCCTTATAGTCTGATTTATCATAACTTCTCCGTTTTGTGGTAAGCTTTTCTTTGGCTGTCACTTCTTCACCCTGACCTGTCTTATTTGGCTCAGCAGAACTAAAATATATATCTGTCTGTGAAGGTTCTCAGTCATCCAGGTCATCGTAGTCAAATATAAATCCTGCTGCTTTTACACACGCACTCACATAAGCTCAGCGATTCTCTGCGCGATCAACCTCTCACATGTTTAAGCTGCGGGAGATTTCACTTGTCATTTTTGCATAGTAAGCTAACGATTAATAAGACGATGTCAGAGGAATTGGTGCACAAATTATCATCACTCACAGATCAGTGCTGTCGCTCTCTATACACAGTTCGCACGATTGCAAAGTGAAAGCAAAAAAACAAGCGCAAATTCAAACGCGATTTCAATATGTCACATATTGACAGTGGCTCACCGATGCCAATGACATAATTACCCAGCTACATTTCTGAAAGAATGCAAAAGCATTGACATATATTTTTCCTTCCTACAATAGCCCGACGGGCAGGGAAGAGATAGATTTTGGTAGCCCGACTGAAAAAGTCGCTAGCTCCAGGACGTCAGGCTAGCGATTTTGCAAGCCCTGTATCTGATTGAGGAATCACTCATCTTTGGAAAAGAGAGTTTATTACAGAGAAATGTCTCTTTCCAAAATAAAAGCTATACTATCCGCTTCTTCTGGGCTATATTCTCAGCAGTAATTTGAAGACTGGATGCAGACTGAATGCAGATTGAATGCAGACTGCATGCAGATTGAATGCAGACTGAATGCAGATTGAATGCAGACTGAATGCAGACTGGTTGCAGATTGAATGCAGACTGGATGCAGACTGAATGCAGATTGGATGCAGACTAGATGCAGATTGAATGCAGACTGAATGCAGATTGAATGCAGACTGAATGCAGACTGGTTGCAGATTGAATGCAGACTGGATGCAGATTAAATGCAGACTGGATGCATATTGAATGCAGGCTGGATGCAGATTGAATGCAGTGAATGCAGACTGGATGCAGATTGAATGCAGACTGGATGCAGACTGGATGCAGTGAATGCAGATTGAATGCAGACTGGATGCAGATTGAATGCAGACTGGATGCAGTGAATGCAGACTGGATGCAGTGAATGCAGACTGGATGCAGATTGAATGCAGACTGGATGCAGACTGAATGCAGATTGGATGCAGACTAGATGCAGATTGAATGCAGACTGAATGCAGACTGAATTCAGACTGGATGCAGACTGAATTCAGACTGGATGCAGATTGAATGCAGACTGGATGCAGATTGAATGCAGACTGGATGCAGTGAATGCAGACTGGATGCAGTGAATGCAGACTGGATGCAGATTGAATGCAGACTGGATGCAGACTGAATGCAGATTGGATGCAGACTAGATGCAGATTGAATGCAGACTGAATGCAGACTGGTTGCAGATTGAATGCAGACTGGATGCAGACTGAATTCAGACTGGATGCAGATTGAATGCAGACTGGATGCAGACTGGATGCATATTGAATGCAGTGAATGCAGATTGAATGCAGACTGGATGCAGATTGAATGCAGACTGGATGCAGTGAATGCAGACTGGATGCAGTGAATGCAGGCTGGATGCAGATTGAATGCAGACTGGATGCAGACTGAATGCAGATTGGATGCAGACTAGATGCAGATTGAATGCAGACTGGATGCAGACTGGATGCAGATTGAATGCAGGCTGAATGCAGACTGGATGCAGATTGAATGCAGACTGAATGCAGACTGGTTGCAGATTGAATGCAGACTGGATGCAGACTGAATGCAGATTGAATGCAGACTGGATGCAGACTGGATGCAGATTGAATGCAGACTGAATGCAGACTGGATGCAGACTGAATGCAGACTGGTTGCAGATTGAATGCAGACTGGATGCAGACTGAATGCAGATTGGATGCAGACTAGATGCAGATTGAATGCAGACTGAATGCAGATTGAATGCAGACTGAATGCAGACTGGTTGCAGATTGAATGCAGACTGGATGCAGATTAAATGCAGACTGGATGCATATTGAATGCAGGCTGGATGCAGATTGAATGCAGTGAATGCAGACTGGATGCAGATTGAATGCAGACTGGATGCAGACTGGATGCAGACTGGATGCATATTGAATGCAGTGAATGCAGATTGAATGCAGACTGGATGCAGATTGAATGCAGACTGGATGCAGTGAATGCAGACTGGATGCAGTGAATGCAGACTGGATGCAGATTGAATGCAGACTGGATGCAGACTGAATGCAGATTGGATGCAGACTAGATGCAGATTGAATGCAGACTGAATGCAGACTGAATTCAGACTGGATGCAGACTGAATTCAGACTGGATGCAGATTGAATGCAGACTGGATGCAGATTGAATGCAGACTGGATGCAGTGAATGCAGACTGGATGCAGTGAATGCAGACTGGATGCAGATTGAATGCAGACTGGATGCAGACTGAATGCAGATTGGATGCAGACTAGATGCAGATTGAATGCAGACTGAATGCAGACTGGTTGCAGATTGAATGCAGACTGGATGCAGACTGAATTCAGACTGGATGCAGATTGAATGCAGACTGGATGCAGACTGGATGCATATTGAATGCAGTGAATGCAGATTGAATGCAGACTGGATGCAGATTGAATGCAGACTGGATGCAGTGAATGCAGACTGGATGCAGTGAATGCAGGCTGGATGCAGATTGAATGCAGACTGGATGCAGACTGAATGCAGATTGGATGCAGACTAGATGCAGATTGAATGCAGACTGGATGCAGACTGGATGCAGATTGAATGCAGGCTGAATGCAGACTGGATGCAGATTGAATGCAGACTGAATGCAGACTGGTTGCAGATTGAATGCAGACTGGATGCAGACTGAATGCAGATTGAATGCAGACTGGATGCAGACTGGATGCAGATTGAATGCAGACTGAATGCAGACTGGATGCAGACTGAATGCAGACTGGATGCAGATTGAATGCAGACTGGATGCAGATTGAATACAGACTGGATGCAGATTGAATGCAGACTGGATGTAGTGAATGCAGACTGGATGCAGACTAGATGCAGATTGCATAAGCCTGCTGGTTTAGATTTTGTCTTTAATAACATGCATGCAATGTTAGAATAATATAGGTCAGTGCACATTCCATGAATACGCGGTTGTTTTTTGTGCAGGATAAAATATTTATATCCAAATATTAGTGAATGAGTTCAGTGAACATCTACCAAAAAACATTTAGAATCAACTCAGGCTGCTTATTGCTTGTTGAAGCTATTGATTATTTTAGTAATTGCATAATCTATTGATTATTCTATCGATTAATCAAGTAATCAGATAAGAAATACTTTTCTCTCATTAATGAGTCATGTTGTGAACTTTAACTACATACATCATCTGTCAAAGTCAATAATATGAGATATATATGAAACCTAAACCAAGGCATAAACTCTGAGTGTTAGTGGCCCATTTACATTTCTCTTGGCTTGTAAAAATGCTTTTATTTTTAAATATTAATGCTGTTAATTAAAACAAAATATTTCAAATTCAATCTGAAAAATATTATGGAAGTCTTAAAATGAACATGGTCTAGTACCCCCCATGCCCCCCTTTAGACTCACCCCTGTTCGCTGCAGGTATCACTTCCATGTAAAATACCGTTCGTTAGCTTATGCAGCAAGCTGTAACATTTAAACTTGGTGTCAGACTAAGTAATCAGTTCATCTGCATATTTTAATTCAACTTCTGGAGGATTACTGCAGATTTTTCTCTATGTAAAAGGGTTTATTTGTACGCTGCTTCTAAAAACGTTTGTTTTGCAGGTCTGTTTTCAGTTCTGTGGTGACAGTGGCACGCTACAGAGCTGTGCGTTAAACGAAGCATCAAAGCAAAGAATTGTGTCAAGAAATTTTTATAATCATATAATTATTTAAATTACTCGATGAATCGTTGCAGCCCTAGTTCAGTTACATTTGATCCTCTGAAAATGAGAGAATATAGATAAAAATGGCTTTAACTCATAAGCAGTTAATTCAATACTTAGTTTTAGACTCCTTGAAGTAAAGCTAAAAATCTGCACTTCAGTCACATCTGTAGTTTATAATCCACTGTGGTGAGTTTTGTAAAATTCCTCACTGACTCTTTATCAGTGTGTGGATACTGAGTCAGTTTGTTTAGACTTTAATCTTGCGTCCTGTGACTGCCTCCAGCCTTCCCAGCGTCATAAGCTGAAGAAGCTGATTATAACCTTAGTTTTTGGGTATCAAGTAAAAATTATTTATGCATGCTTTTATCTGGCATGTGTAATATTGGAACTTGTATAGCACCTAAGCTGCTGCAACAGTGATGCATCAGTGTGGAGGTCTGCAGTGCAGTGGAGCCTACTGGTAACTAAACATGTTATCACTGTAAATGTGATGTGTGATGAGCAAAACTGACTGAAATGTGTGAACTATCAAACTAATCCTGCTTCCTGTCATTGCTCCCTTTGCAGTGCTAGAAATGTACAGCAAGTTAAAGGAGCAGCTGGAATCCAAAAGGTAACCATCATAAAGCATTTCACCACAGTGTGACCTTGTTTACAGTTTTAAGTCTTTCTTTGGCAATAAAATCACAAGTAGAGAGCGATAAATACAATCAACTCGATACATCATGGTCCAATCATTTAAACACAGCTGTGTGTTGTAGTTTCACCTGATGTGTCACTGGTAAAGATAAATAAATAAAGATAAAGACATGTCAGAAAAAGATGTTATCAATGCAGGATGTAGTAGTTCCTTTTTGTTAGCAGCCTGTCAGAGCACAGGGTGTACACACCTGCTGTGGGTTAGAGGTGGACTGACGTCTCAGTTATGGTCAGACGGGGACATCGTGGTGCGTCAGCTTTTATGTTACCAGCAGAGACCCTGTGACAGTGACATATGATCACATGACATGCTAACTGGTTAAAACTGGGCTGCCAAGATGTAGGAAATAGTCAGCTTTACATTCATTCTTGCATACGTAGTGACAGTGTGGCCTGGAATAAGTTGAGAGTTTATAAAGACTCCCAAAAGTTGAGTTTGTTATCATAAATCAATCTGGGAAGCCTTAAAACTGTAACAAGTTAGCTAGCTTGTAACTGTGACCTTCTTGCCAGCAAATTAAACATGTGATTATCGACTGATTAATTGACATGTTGTTGTATTTGCATTCCTTTTCTCTCTCTGTCACTTCCTGTCTGCGACACCCTGCCAACACCATGCCGAAACCAAGCCTGAACCTTCCAAAATAAGATTCAGGAAGTCATCCTTTATTGTTAATTCTAAACATTTCTAATTTCTCTTTCCAGTTTAAAATCTCACCGACTTTTCAGCTCATGTTCTGCTAGCTTGTCTAAACTTTACAAGCCTGTCTCTGTAAAGAGGGGAGGGGTGTTCACTTTGGACAGGAAATATTGACCCTTTCTTGTTCATTACCATGTACCAATTAAGAGACTGGAAGGAAGTGCCCTTGCTCACAGGAAGGCCCCCCTTGCTGCTGCTCTGTCACGGCTTAGCAGGGGTGGGTTTAAAAAAAAGATTTCCTGATTCAAAACGATTTTAATTTGCTGCACCCGACGGCACGTACGCACACACGCCATCAGTGCTGAAAGCTGTCGTCCTGGCACTTTCTCCTTCCTCCTGACAGCGTTTACAGTTGATGAGTGTCTTCTGTTCATTTGTGTACAATACAGTTTGAACCACCAATTAGATCCATTAGATCAATTAGATCATGCTTATCAGCATCATGATGGGAGCTCAGCACGCTGACCGTTCACTGAACTCTTGTCATTTGTGCCCAGAATTAAAAAAAAACAAATACTTTGTGGTTACAGAATAGACAATAAAAAGAAAATACCAAATATAGATGTACAGTGTATGTACATGCAGATATAGGTCATACTTTGTTGTTATTTATTATTTACTATCATTATATTGGGATGGGTGTTTCCCTCAGACATTTACTGTTGGCCCTGGGCTCAGTGGAGGGGTTACAGTGGGGCAAAAAAGTATTTAGTCAGCCACCGATTGTGCAAGTTCCCCCACCTAAAATGATGACAGAGGTCAGTAATTTGCACCAGAGGTACACTTCAACTGTGAGAGACAGAATGTGAAAAAAAAATCCATGAATCCACATGGTAGGATTTGTAAAGAATTTATTCGTAAATCAGGGTGGAAAATAAGTATTTGGTCAATAACAAAAATACAACTCAATACTTTGTAACATAACCTTTGTTGGCAATAACAGAGGTCAAATGTTTACTATAGGTCTTCACCAGGTTTGCACACACAGTAGCTGGTATTTTGGCCCATTCCTCCATGCAGATCTTCTCGAGAGCAGTGATGTTTTGGGGCTGTCGCCGAGCAACACGGACTTTCAACTCCCGCCACAGATTTTCTATGGGGTTGAGGTCTGGAGACTGGCTAGGCCACTCCAGGACTTTCAAATGCTTCTTACGGAGCCACTCCTTTGTTGCCCGGGCGGTGTGTTTTGGATCATTGTCATGTTGGAAGACCCAGCCTCGTTTCATCTTCAAAGTTCTCACTGATGGAAGGAGGTTTTGGCTCAAAATCTCACGATACATGGCCCCATTCATTCTGTCCTTAACACGGATCAGTCGTCCTGTCCCCTTGGCAGAAAAACAGCCCCATAGCATGATGTTTCCACCCCCATGCTTCACAGTAGGTATGGTGTTCTTGGGATGCAACTCAGTATTCTTCTTCCTCCAAACACGACGAGTTGAGTTTATACCAAAAAGTTCTACTTTGGTTTCATCTGACCACATGACATTCTCCCAATCCTCTGCTGTATCATCCATGTGCTCTCTGGCAAACTTCAGACGGGCCTGGACATGCACTGGCTTCAGCAGCGGAACACGTCTGGCACTGCGGGATTTGATTCCCTGCCGTTGTAGTGTGTTACTGATGGTGACCTTTGTTACTTTGGTCCCAGCTCTCTGCAGGTCATTCACCAGGTCCCCCCGTGTGGTTCTGGGATCTTTGCTCACCGTTCTCATGATCATTTTGACCCCACGGGATGAGATCTTGTGTGGAGCCCCAGATCGAGGGAGATTATCAGTGGTCTTGTATGTCTTCCATTTTCTGATGATTGCTCCCACAGTTGATTTTTTCACACCAAGCTGCTTGCCTATTGTAGATTCACTCTTCCCAGTCTGGTGCAGGTCTACAATACTTTTCCTGGTGTCCTTCGAAAGCTCTTTGGTCTTGGCCATGGCGGCGTTTGGAGTCTGACTGTTTGAGGCTGTGGACAGGTGTCTTTTATACAGATGATGAGTTCAAACAGGTGCCATTCATACAGGTAACGAGTGGGGGACAGAAAAGCTTCTTACAGAAGACGCTACAGGTCTGTGAGAGCCAGAGATTTTCCTTGTTTGAGGTGACCAAATACTTATTTTCCACCCTGATTTACGAATAAATTCTTTACAAATCCTACCATGTGGATTCATGGATTTTTTTTTCACATTCTGTCTCTCACAGTTGAAGTGTACCTCTGGTGCAAATTACTGACCTCTGTCATCATTTTAAGTGGGGGAACTTGCACAATCGGTGGCTGACTAAATACTTTTTTGCCCCACTGTATATAGTTCAGATGGCCTGAAAGCACCGGGGGTCCCCCAGGTGTAGCTGGAGGATCTGAGGCTTTCTTACTGTGTATTCATTTGACAACAGAAACAGTGTTTTCTTAGTTTAATCATTCCTTGTGTTGCTACTAAGTTTCCAAGTCCATTTGAAGATTTAATGTTAAATGGTTCTAATAAGTAGCAGTAGTTCGGAGTTGTTATTACTAATGCTGTGCTGTTTACGTCTACAGATATTATGCCGCACTAAAAACCATGGAGCAGTTGGAGAAGGTCTATATCCCAAGGTAGGATCAGACGAAGGCTGCTGAAAGAATGTCACAGTAATGTTGGCTCGACATGAGAAGCTAACAGGTGTCAGACTGTTAGTCTGCCAGCTGTTGCACTGCACTGCTTTTTAAAATGTATTTCTTTATTGATTTTTTGAATGAATGTTGGATCGGACTGCTTTTCTTTTTTCATAGTTCTGATGTATCCCTTGCAGGGTCAGTCAGTACAGGTTCTGTCAGATCATGGCTGAAAATCTGCCCAGACTGAGAGAGGAGATCAAAGACATCTCCATGTCAGACCTCAAAGACTTCCTGGAGAGCATTCGAAAGCATTCAGACAAGGTTGGAGAGACTGCCATGAGACAGGTATAGAGCTTTTTCCTGTTTAAATAATTCAGGTCATAGCAGGGAAAAAATAAGTCAAATTGCTGACGTGTGTGTTTTTGTCTTCAGGCACAGCAGCATAGGACCTTTAACAGTGCAGTAGCCAAGCAGGCCAGTATGGGCCACTACATCAAGCCCGTGTACTCTCTCAATGAGCGAACTCATGCTCACACTCCCAACGGCCTGCTGATGGATGATGACACTGGAGATGATGAGGCTGATGAAGAGGTGAGATAAGACGTGTGTGTAGCTGACGTGGCGGTGATGATCAGATACTGATGTCTTTTAAAGAACCATGGCTGACAGCATAAAGATACAAAATTAACTTTTTTCCAATGCAAATCTTTTTTTTTCATAAAAGAAGAGATTATGAAAGTTTCCACTGTTACAGGATCGTCTTTTCCTTAAACGACTGAAAGTAAAGTGCTTTGCTTCTGGACAGAGATACAAATAATAAACTTGAGTACGTCCACCTTTACTTACCAAATAAAAGCAGATTCATCTAACAAAACAAACTCAGGTACATGTATATACTTATATAATTTTTAAATTCAGCAGGTAACAGTGCATCGACCCTCTTTTTTTTTTTACTGTTAATTTTCCTTCGTACTGCTGTGATGTGCAGCTCTGCTCCATGTGAGGCTAACCCACAGGTGAACGCCTGAGATTCTGCTGCCTGGCTGCTCAATCGTTCTTCCTTCTTCTCTAGTTTTCTGTTATTATATTTTCATCAGACATAACAAATGTGCAGGTGGATGTTAGTCAGTCATTAGTTACAGAGTGATCCATTTGTCATGCTGCATAATCAGGAATTCTGTAACTAAGTTTCTATAATTACATAAGACAGTTTTGTAAGCAGGTCACCTGCTAAGGTTCGTGGTTCGATCCCTGGCTGCTCAAGTCTGCGTGCCATAATGATTCCCAGTTGCTCTCCAATGCATCCATCAGAGTATGAATGTATGTGAAGCTCTATGTTAAATAGAAAGCACATAGCAAAACGTGCTTCTGTGAATGGCTGAATGAGGCACTGTGTAAATCACTTTGAGTGCTCAGAGCAGGAACGAGTCCATTTACCATGACCAAATAACCAGCATATGAAGAAGCAGTTAAAAACATTCCATTTGTGTTCTTACAGATTCTTACAGCTCAGGATCTGGTGGACTTCTCGCCCGTCTACAGGTGTCTACACATCTATACTGTGTTGGTAGGTGTCTGTGGCGAAAGCTAATAACTAATGCTATCCATTGGTCTGCCTTATTTCTCTGTTCATTGGATTTTGATTATCTAATGACAGCTATGCTAATTAAGTGGAATCAAGGTTATAGTGCTAACATCCAACGTTACCCCTGAAATACAGCACAGCTGTTTCATGATCAGCTCCAATGCTTGTGATTACATCAGAGTCTCAGCTCTCCTCTCTGGGTCACCTAAGATCTGTTTATTACCTAAGCCCCATGAAGCCCAGAGCAGGTAAAAAGGACGGGGATTCAGACACAGGAAGGTGAAGTGTGGACCCAAACGCAGACAACGAAGATGAAGGTGGATGTTGAATAGAAAGCGAGCCTTTATTTTAGCGAACACAACAACAAACAAAAGCAAAGGACGACTACATGAAACCTGACAGAACAAAGGAAAACACACGCCATACATACACAGAGGATAATGAGGAAATAGGAAACAGGAGGGGAACGCAGCCGAGACTAATCAGGCATGACGAGACGGGGAGGAGAGCAAAGCTATAAACGCTAACAGGACACGGGACTGTCAAAGTAAAACAGGAAATACATGAACATAGAGACAAGGATGACTGTAGGTAACACAAGGGACCTAACAACAAAACACAACAACTAGAAATCACCAAAACACTAAAGAAGCAAGAAATACAAACTAAAAGCCACCGAGTCTCCAGACCCAGGACCAGGACAGTCTGGGATTTGATAGTACCTGAGTGTTCTGGTTTGTAACATCATGTATCATAGTTAATTGATCTATGTCTGTATTCTGTGTGTGTGCAGGGTGACCGAGAAACATTTGAGAACTACTACAGGAAACAGAGGAAAAAACAGGCCCGGCTAGTTCTGCAGCCGCAGGCTAACATGGTGAGCAACACAAGCGCTTAAACATACGTGTAAAGCATATGAATGAAATTCAGACAAGCGCTCGGGGGTTTTTCAGTGGGCCTTTCATTGTGACTACATGGCACTAAACACAGTCTGCCTTGTATTAATTTTTCCTAGAACCTGTGTATTTCTTACTATGACTAAATAGATTACTCACAGATCGTACAGCAGCTGCGATCCAGCTCTGGCAAAGCTTAGAAAACCATGACTGTTACTGTTTTTTCAGGGGGGAAATAAACAGCTGTACTTTGTATTTAAAAAGTTATAAAGGATGTTTTAAAGTTTTAGGATAACATCAGGAAAAAGCAAAACAGCCCCAGAGCAAGATGCTACCACCAGCATGCTCGGTGCACAGATAGGCGGCACCATCTCAGTCCATATCTTTACTATGGAGAGTGGTGCTGGTTCATCAGCTTCCAGGTCCCAGCAGGCTTGAGCCTCGGTGGTTCCTGGGATGAAGTCACAAAGCAAAAGCCATGTCAGACAAGAGCTGCAGAAATACAACTTTTAACTTATTTTTTCTCCCTCCTATTTCAATATTTGCCTTACTGGTGACTGTTACGTTTGCATCTGTATTAACATGGCTTTGTGTCTATTTGTGTGTGTTTAGCATGAGACAGTGGAAGGCTACAGAAGATACTTCAATCAGATTGTGGGGTAAGATGTTCCTTTCAAATGCTCATCTGGCTGTTTTGTTTCACTGTGAACCTAAATCTGTGTGTGTGTGTGTGTGTGTGTGTGTGTGTGTGTGTGTGTGTGTGTGTGTGTGTGTGTGTGTGTGTGTGTGTGTGTGTGTGGTCAGGTTCTTTGTTGTAGAGGACCATATCCTCCATGCCACTCAAGGGCTGGTGACCAGAGCTTATACTGATGAACTGTGGAACATGGCGCTGTCCAAGATCATCGCTGTACTCCGGACACACTCTGTAGGAGCACACACACACACACACACACACACACACACACACACACACACACACACACACACACACACACACACACACACACACACCTCTAATGTCTGCAGGGCATTGACTGTGAATGGAAAAGATGCTGTTGAGAGTTAATAGAAATGATAGTTCCTTCATTCAGTGGATGATACACCCCTCACAGGTCAGCACACCCACAAACACACTAATGATGTCACTATTAAGAGCAGAGGTCAAAACACACATACACATGCAGGCAAAGAGGAGGCCATTGTGACCTTAATGAGAGACAGATTGCAACAATAACAGCAGATAAAGAAGGCATATTCCTGCCCGCTGGAGCCCTGTCAGTTGTAAATGACCCCGAGGATTATGCTAACAGGCTGGAGAATAGGCCACACAGCATGGGTGAGAAGACTAACAAAGACCTGGTGTCCTCTGTGCCCCTCTGCTGTGCTCTGACAAAAGCAAGTCCACATTGTCGGGCTCCTGCACTTACAGCGAGTGCATGGTCAGCTAAAAGTAACAAGGCTGCATCAGATTGTTTAAAAAAAAAGCAAAACTAAGACATGCAGATGATATACTTAATGAGTAAAATTCTCCCAGTGCGGGTTAAATAAATACAATATGCTTTCAATAGACAACAAGTCTGAGTGCTGAGTGTCCAGTCTCAGGCTGTGTTCATATACAGCTGTGCTGCTCTCAGGGTGATAAATCGCCCTACTCTCTGGAAAAACGAGGGCCTTTGTTAATGCACTGGCTTAACTTGTTTGTCATGTAGGCAGACTTCCTATAAAAATATACCTAGTTAAAACTCTACACAGTATACAGTGCAGTTACTTCATATGTATTCAAAGGCCCAAAGTGGGTCATGGAGCAGGACGATGATCCTAAGCACATAAGCAAATGTGCTGCAGAGTGTCAGGAAAGAAAAAGAATCTGAAGTGTGCTACGCCTAAACAGAGCTCAGTGAACTGAAACAATGTTGTCAACATGAGAACTTCTCACAATTACAAGTTCAGTTACTGCTAAAGGTGGTCGGACACGCTTTTGAATGACAGGGTGCTCAGTTTTCAGAGGACTGCAAAGACTCACATGAACATAGATTTAGGAAGCAAAGCAGGTAATGCGACGTTAGACCAGTGTGTGGTGATGACTCTCTTTCTGCAGTCATACTGTGACGACCCAGACTTGGTGCTGGAGCTGAAGAATCTCATAGTCATCTTTGCTGACACACTACAGGTTGGTTAAGAGTGGGACTTGACTTGTTTGTGACTCTGCCGTGTGAAAACGTGTTTTCTGACTGTGTGATGTTTGTGCAGGGGTTCGGCTTCCCGGTAAACCGTTTGTTTGACCTGCTGTTTGAGGTTAGAGACCAGTACAACGAAACCCTGCTGAAGAAATGGGCACTGGTTTTCAGGTGGGCTTCACTCACGTGTGGCGTCTGCCACAGTAGGACGTGCAGAAACACAAATGACAATTTGACAATAACAATTGTGTTTGCGGTAAGGCTTTCTGCTGTGACATCCCCGTCTGTATGCAGCCTGCATATTTTGTTTGAACAAAGCAGAGCAGCTAAAAACACACAACTAAAACCAGAATCAGCTTTGTTCGTACTGTTTCAGCAAAGCATCAGCACCGTGTGAGGGAAGTTGTTCTTTTTTTCACATCATTGATGCTGAAAATGGCACTGAGACGACATTAAACTGAACTGAACAAACAGTGGAGACCAAAGATAACTCTGATCTGTGTTCCCATAGAGAGATCTTTGAACTGGACAACTACAGTCCCATCCCAGTGGAGACAGAGGAGGAATATAAACTGGTTGTCAGCCGCTTTCCCTTCCACGATGCTGAGATAGAGAAGGTAATGTGTTCAAGTACCACCGTCTCCCCAATCTGGCACGGTTGCATCCACGTAAAAGAAAGATTTCCTAAAAGACAACTAGTGTTGGATGAATATTAATACAGTTTTTCTGTGTGCATAAGCAGCAGGACTTTCCTAAGAAGCTGCCAATGTCCCAGTCTGTCCCTCAGATCTACACCCAGGTCAAAGAGTTCATTTACGCCAGCCTCAAGTTCTCCGAGTCACTACACCGCAGGTACACTACTCTGTGTTCACTCGCCACACGAACACTTATACATATCTAATCTCCCCAGACTGCCGTCTCTTCACTTTGCAACTGTCAAGTTTGTTGTGTGTCCAGTTCAACAGAGATTGATGACATGTTGCGAAAATCTACCAACCTGTTGCTGACAAGAACTCTCAGCAGTTGTCTGCAAAACCTTATCAAGAAACCTCACATAGGACTGACCGAGGTTAGAACTGCTCACACACACACAGTCGTGAAAAGCATTCAGGATTCAGGCTACAACTGTAACCTTGTCTCTGTAGCTGGTACAGATCATCATTAATACCACCCACCTGGAGCAGGCCTGCAGGTATCTGGAGGAATTCATAACAAACATCACCAACGTCTCCCCAGAAACAGTTCACACCACAAGACTCTACGGACTGTCGACCTTCAAGGTGATTTGTGCCTTTAGCAGTCACCTTCTTCATACCTCGGTTGTGATGAGTTTACTGTTAGCTTTCTTACCTCTGAGCAGTCTGGCCATTCTTTTCTGACTTCTTGCATTTTCATCCGGTGAACAGATTCACTTTTTTAGTCTAGAAACTGATATAAGAGAATCCCAGTAAATCAGCAGTTATTGAGACAAGGCCAGCCACGTTCAGAAACACCTTTGTTCATCGTTCTGATGCTCAGTTCTTCAGCAGGTCGTCTCTGCTTCCATCCCTGATTACATTCAGTTGCTGCCATGTGATTGGCAGATTAATGAGATGTTAAACGGGTGTACTTAATGAAGTGGCAGAAGTTGAAGATCTGTGTCTCCATTCCAAAAATGAATGCGTGTAGGAAGAACAATAATATTTGCTCCCATTAACTCTTGTGAAAACATTGTTCCAGGATGCTCGTCATGCTGCAGAGGGAGAGATTTATACCAAACTGAACCAGAAGATCGATGAGTTCATCCAGCTAGCAGACTACGAATGGGGCATGGCCGAGTCTGACGGCCGCGCCTCAGGGTATCTCATGGACCTGATCAACTTCCTACGATCTACCTTCCAGGTGTTCACACACCTCCCGGTGAGTGTGAGCCGCCTCCAACCTCTACACGTTAGCTCAGCACCTCTGTCTGGGAGCTGTGGAACATGAACAGTGTGGGGTTGTGTTGTTGTTGTCCTTTCTGTTCACACACTAGCTGTATGGCGTGCTGTGAGGTTGATCTTTTGTTGATAATACGAACGCATGATTATTTTTGTTTGTTTGTTTTCCTTCCCTGACTTCCCACCATCACTCTGTTGTTTTTTACGCCCTCATAGCATTTCTGTCAGATTGTAGGTGCTGTCTGAAAAAGGTTTATACTGTGGATATCACGTTGAGCTATGTACACGTTGCAGTGCTGATTTCTGCATGATGTGCTGTTACTGGCTTGTGCAATGTTTTTGCAAACTGACATCATCTCCAACCCAACGGAGCACATTAGATAGCAAAGTGTAAAGGATTTGATCAGAAACTGTTATTTGAGCTCACAGCCTGATTGGTCTGTTGGCTGTACCTGCCCTTCTCACCTGCATGTGCAACTATTTCTCCTTATTATCTCCTGCTGTGTCTCCATCCACACCTTCTGTAATGCACAGCTTTGTAACTGAATTTTTTACTCCTTGATTAATTTGACATGTCAAGCATGCAAGATATCTCTAGCTGTCCATTTATTGTTGCCACATTTCTTTTCCTGTCCTTTCCCTCTTTCCCTCTCCTTCTTCCATTTTTGGTTGGTTTGGGGGTTCTCTGCTCAGAATAACAACAATGATCATGCATCAATGTCGGTGAGTATCCCTGCCTGGATTTATAACACTTTGCTGCTAAGCTACAGGCAGAATGGCGATACAATGCATGCTAATGTTTGCCTTCAGAAGTCCCACAACTCTAAGCTTGTGGTTCTGCCATAGACTGAATATAAAAGATTGATGTAGCCACCATGACATCACCTATGAGGTATTCCCATTGTGAGCATTTTGTTTCCATTTTAGCTCTTTGAAACGGGACATTACAGGATAGGCGGACCTTACTGTGGCACAGGGGGACACTGCAGGCTAACTGGCTCAAGACTTGACAAGTCTGCAACTCAGCACTTTTGCTTTGGCTTCACTTTTCAGACATGAAAGCTATCTTTAATATACAATCTGGAACTGTTGCTAATGAAAACATTCACAGACCATAATTACATTCAAACTTGAGCAACAGATACTTTTATCTGCGGGAAAGCTGTGAGACCAAGGATGACGTAACATCCACTGCATATGAAAGCTAAGGCCAGAATACTGCAATTCAGCTCACCTTTATTTATACAGCACCAAATCACAACAGCAGATGCCTCAAGATGCTGTACTGTAAAGTAAAGACCCTGCAATCAGTCTTTACCTTGGCAACAATGGAAGGGAAAAACTCCCTTTAACAGGAAGAAACCTCCAGCAGGACCAGGCTCAGGGAGGGGCGGCACAGCCAGTTGGGGTTAGGGGAGGAAGCACAAAGACAGAGCCAGACATTTATAATAACTAATAATTAAATGAAGAGAGATGTGAGTGAGTGAAAGAGGTGACTGAAGAAGAAGAAAAACTACATCATGGAAATCCCAGTTTTTTCATGCAAATTGTTTCGGTGTGTTTCTTGACTCCATTTGCTTTTGAAGCCAAGGTTTCATTTTTATCTCTGCTGTTGAATGTTGAATGTCCTGTTAGCTTTATAAACAGTGGCACAGTGGTTAGCACTGTTACCTCACAACATCCTGGCCAGGGCCTTTCTGTGTGGAGTTTGTTTATTCTAGTTTTATTTTATTGTCTATTATTCTTATTTTGTTTTACTATTATTTAGTTTTCATTATTGTTTAATACCTGTTTTATATTTTCTTGCTGTCTGGAAATAACTTTGGTCAACTACGTTGTGTTTTTTAAACTGCTCTAAAAATAGAGTTGTAATGGTTGGAAATTAGAGTCCACTGGGATCTGAGTGCAGGGTGGATATTACCTTCAGTACGGATGCCTGCTTAGAGGAAGGTAGGAAATTAAGAACAACTAAGGTCTCTGCAGCTGTCTGTGAGTTTGTTAGCAAGGGAGCATAATTCAGGCCCATCTGCAAGGTGTAAAAATGTTGTGTTCTGGCCTCACTTTCAGTGCTACAGTAAACTACATGTAACTCTGAACTTGATGCCAGTCACTGCTAACCAGGAACACCAGCTGACTGGTGTTTATATAGTGAACCTGGAAACTTCTTTGAGGCCACACCTAGCAGCTACACTCGGCACACTTTACATAAATAAAACTTCTAAACTCCAGGGAATAGATTGTTTTATACTAGCTGTACTATACTTTATGGATCAATTCAAAGTTCGTTCAAAGTTGCATTTCTAACACTTGAAGGAGATTTAACATGAAGCACTTCCAATTTGTTCAAGGTGCCCATGTGAAACAAAATCCAGGTACCAGATATTCAAATCAAATCCAAAACAAAAAATCAAATTTATTTATGTAGCACATTTAAAGACCGAAGTACACCAAAGTGCTTTCCAGTAAAACCATGATACAGATAAAAATCACAATATAAAATATAAATTACAGATATAAAATAATTACATAATCTAAATGCAGAGCCAGATGTAAATTACCCTAATTAGCCTCGAATGCCAGGTTAAACAAGTACGTTTTTAGACGTGATTTAAAAGATTCAATAGAATCTGATGCGTGAATGTCGAGAGGAAGATTATTCCATAATTTGGGTGCGGCAATGGCAAAGGCACAGCCTCCTCTGGTCTTCAGCCGAGACCAGGTTGCACTAAGAGCAGTTGGCCCGATGATCTGAGGGCTATACAGACAGAGGAGATCAGTAATCAGGTGCCATATTATTTAGGATTTTATAAGTAAACAATAACATTTTAAAATCAATTCGATATTTAATAGGAAGCCAATGTAAGTTGGCCAGAACAGGAGTGATAGTATCATACTTTCTAGTGCCGGTTAAGAGACTTGCTGCGGCATTTTGGACCAGCTGCAATCGCTGGAGGAGGGAAGATTGGAGGCCCAAGTAAAGAGAATTACAATAATCTAGTCTTGAAGTGATGAAAGCATGAATGAGTTTCTCCAGATCTTTGTGTGGTATATAAGGTTTAGCCTTAGAAATTTGGCGTAGTTGGTGGAAGCTGGTTTTTACCACAGTAGACACCTGTTTATCTAGTTTGAAGGAACTATCCATGAAAACTCCAAGATTCCTAGCAGCATCAGTGAGGTGGTTAGCAACAGGCCCGAGTGTGCCAGTCAGTTGTCTCAGAGGCATATTTCTATCAAAAACAATAATTTCTGTCTTCTTTTCATTTAAAGTAAGAGAGTTACGTGATAACCAGTCTTTCACATCCCTCAGACAATCAAACAGAGGATGTAGTGAAGATGAAACATCCCCAGTCAGGTGGAGGTAGATTTGAATATCATCAGCATAGCAGTGAAAAGAGACATTATGTTTTTCAAAAATGGAGCCCAAGGGCAGCATGTACAGGGAGAACAACACAGGACCGAGCACCGAGCCCTGGGGCACTCCACAGCAAAGAGGGGCAGAAGAAGAGGAATATTTTCCCATCATGACAGAGAACGACCTCTCAGAGAAATATGATTTAAACCATGAGAGAACTTTTCCTTTAAGGCCTACTACTTGTTCTAACCTTGCCAAAAGAATATCATGGTCAACCGTGTCAAAGGTGACGTCAGATCTAATAGAACTGAGACCGCAGTGCGCCCAGAGTCAGCGATGAGAAGAAGGTCATTGAAAACTCTTAATAGGGCAGTTTCGGTGCTGTGACGCGGTTTAAATCCAGACTGGAATTTATCACTTATACCGTTTATCTCTAAATGGGTCTGTAGTTGCTGAAGCACTATTTTCTCTAAAGTTTTTGACATGAAAGGGAGTTTAGAAATCAGATCGAATGTTATGATCAAGGCTGCTTTTCTTGGTAACAGGTTGCACGACTGCATGTTTAAAGACAGTCGGAACACAGCCAGATGACAGTGATGAGTTCATTAAAAATAAGATACAGGACCCGATTGTATTTAATGCATCCTTAATGATACGAGCGGGAATAATGTCATGCAAAGTATTTGAGCTTCTCAGGTTATTAATTATTTCCTTTAAAGTCAAGGATGACACAGGTTCAAACTGTTGAAAAACCGTTGAACATTCGGAAACTGGGGCTTGATTTACTGCCGGGGAATGTGGGGCCCTTAACACTGAGATTTTATCTATAAAATGATTTAGAAATTTTTCGCAGAGGGCCGGGGAGGCACCCATCGAAACATCAGAGCAGGGATTAACCACTGAGTTAAAGATTTTGAACAGAACTCAAGGATTGTGACTATTAGTTGCAATGATGTTCGACAAAAAAGAAGTTTTTGCCATTTTGGCAGCCTTCTGAAATTTAGATCGGCTCATATGCAGGATGTCAAGGGACACCTGAAGTTGATCTTTTTTCCATCTCCTCTCAGCTCGACGACATTCACGCCTAAGAGCGAGGGTGGATTCATTTAGCCAGAGTTGGCGAGAGGTTTTAGGGCGTTTAGTCTTTACTGGAGCCACAGTGTCCAAAGCTGAAGAGCATCTAGAAATGAAAGAGTTGACTAGGCCATCAACCAAGAGAGGTGCATTACTGATGTCATCGTAACAGACAGAGTTAGCAAAGGCCGCAGAGAAATGGGCAACAACCTCAGGATTAATCATACGCGATAGGCTCAGTGGACCCTCAGAGTTCAGTTCCATATTGCATAACTGAACATCAAACATAACTGGGAAATGGTCCGAAATCCCAGCATCATTAATGTCCATGATGCAAATATCCAGTCAATACAACAATACCAATGCCGTTCCAGCCGGCGAACATTGCTATAATCCACACCTCCAGAGACCCGCTTCCAGCTCCATACAGGGCACTCAACTGGTAAGACCGAGTGGGCTTGCTGGCCAGCATAGCAGATCCATCGATGATGACACAGTCTAAAAGTATACTGGGAGGGCCGCAAGATGTCCATGATGGAGTGGTAATTAATCACTTCATGTGCTATTCACATATATTGTAAAAGATATTGTGAAATGCACTATTTTATACAGTTAACAACTTACTATCGATGTTCATTTATTGTAAACTTTACATTTATATCCCCTCCGTGAATCACTACCTAATTGTGGTGGAGTTGCTCGTGTGTCCTAGGGATCCGATGGTACATTCTCCCTACAAATTGGTCCTGGGTGTGGGACCAGTCAAGAGCGATTCAGAAGACTCTTATGAGTACAACATCAAGGGACATGAGACCACCCTCCTTCTCGGAGTCCCTGGGTGAGGAGCTTGAGATACTCCACCCGGGGACTCTCTCCACATGAGCAGCACGACAACAACAGTGAGACCTGATAGGGTGTGATTGGGAGAAACGGCCTCTCCCACCTAGGGCTGGCCCATATCATACCGTTCACGGTAATACCGGTATAATGTTAGGCAACGATAAGAAAATGAAATATCGCGATAGAATATGGATAAAACGCGCATGTGCAGTGCCTTTGTTTTCATACGCACATGGCAGAAAAAGCATGGCGGCGACGGAGAATGAGAAGGGTGAAAGCGGATCGTTGAGTGAAACAGATGAACCAGAACTGGTTTGTAAAAATGCTGCAACTTCAGTGGTGTGGAACTGGTTTAGCTTTCGTCCGTCAGATACACAACAAAGCACTATATTTGGTAGAGCATGCAAGCGGGCCGTCGTTATTACCGAAACGATTTTATGTGGTACATAAAAATAAAATCTCTCAAAAAATGTTTCAGTACGACTTTGCTAAGCTACGAAGCCGCACCGCTTGATGGATTGTCGGAGCATTACGGCTATCGTAGGCGGAGCCTCGCGGAGTGATATGTACTGTGCTTCAACATAATGTTACCGTATTGTGTGTGTTTAACCTCTTTTTAAGTTTTGTGGATATTCTACATGGTTATGCTGAGGATGTGTCGGCCAGTTTCCACTGGAAATGCCTTTTGGTTAAACTGTCAGCAAAGAATTTGCATTTGCACTGTTACATTTTTATATAACTTTAATGCACATAAAAAAAAAACAGCTGCTTGTTTAAGTGAAAATACATTGATCGGGGTTTTTTGCACTAATAAAGTTGTGGAGTTGTAAAGTATTTTGTCTCACGTCAATTATATCGTCAGTTATATTGTTATCGCAAATTTTCAAATGTATGCCGTGATAAATATTTTTGGCCATATTGCCCTGCCCTAGTCCCACCTTAACCCGAGCGGTGTTCTGTTAGTTGACATAACGAATACCATATTCGAACATACAGTAAGGGTGCCCATAACTGCACGTGGCATCCTATGCCAGTGGTCCCCAACCTTTTTTGTGCCACGGACCCCTTTATGTCCGACAATATTTTCATGGACCGGCCTTTGAAGTGTCACAGATTAATACAACAAAATAAAACTAGTACGGGTACCAAAAAAAAGATGATTCATAACACAACATCCATGGAAACAGAGTTAACAATAAAAATGATAAAAAAAAATAACGCTTAAAAACCCTGAAAACCACACCCGAGCCTCAACTCTCGCGGCACGGTACCAAACGACTCATGGGCCAGTACCGGTCTGTGGCCTGGGGGTTGGGGACTGCTGCCCTAGGCCACAGGTCGATAATCCACTTGGTAATCAGATCATCATATCTGCGGCCGTATGTTCTGGACACTCGGGTAAAGAGAGGGACTGAGCTGTCAACTGATTGCCCAGGGTGTACTGGGAACGTCTAGCAGAGGCCCCAGTCTGCAAGATGGTCAACTCTTGCCTCCTTCAAAGCTTCAACAGCATTCTAAGGAGGACTGGGGAACATGTTCAGCGCCTCCAGCTAAGGCTGCACTTCACTGAGCTGTGGCTGCAAGCTGGTCGGTGCCTATCGTGGTAAACCCCAAACCAGCTGGTGCACACCAGAGGTGAAGGGAGCCATCAGGCCAAAGACGGATTCCTATCAGGCTTGATTAGCCTGTGGCTGAAGTAAAAACGGGTGTCGGAGTTCAGTGAGGCCATGGAAAAATATTTGTAGATTGCCTTGAAGTGATTCTGGCAAACTGTCAGGCAACTCAGGAGGGGAAAGCGGTGCTCTACCTACACTGTGTATACTGCAAGTGGAGTGCTGCTGATTACAACTGAGGACATTGTTGAGTAGTGGAAGGAAAACTTTGAAGGCCTCTTTAATTCCACTGACACGTCTTCCATAGTGGAAGCAGGGGATGGCTCATACATCACCGATAATTAGAACACTGAGGCAGTTAAACAACTCCTTGGTGCCACGGCCCCTCGGGGGGCTGAGGTTAGCCCTGAGATTCTGAAGGCTCTGGATGTTGTAGGGCTGTCTTGGTTAAAACGCCTCGAAAGTGTTGCATGGAAATCTGGGGCAGTACCTGGATTGACAGATGGGGTGGTGGTTGCCAATTTGAACAAGGGGTACCAGAGGGTGCTCCAACTCTATGGGGGCTCACACTCGTCAGCCTCCCTGGGAAAGTCTATCCCAGGGTGCTGGAAAGGAGAGTCTGTTAGTCAAACCTCAGATTCAGGAGGAACAATGCTGTTTTTATCTGGACCATGTCCCTCAGAGTATTCTCTGGGAGAGGCATCGGGAGTATAAGGTGTCTGACCCGTTGTACAACCTTTGCAAGAGCTTAGTTCACTGTGCTGGCAATAAGTCAGACTCGACCGCCAGTCCGTGGTGAAAAGACAGGAGAGTATAAAAGTGAAGTTCTCGATTTAACGATCGATCCTTGTCCCTATCCTCACCTATGGTCACAAGCTCTGGGTAGTGCCTGAGGCTAAATCCACACTAATGCGTTTTCGTTTGAAAATGCATTGTTTTCTCTCCGTTTTGGCCTCCTGTCCACACTGAGACAGAGTTTTCACTCATGGGCAGCGTTTTCAAAACGTTCTCGAAAACGCATACATTTGAAAACGGTGCTTTCGCGTCACAGTGTGGACAGCAAAAATGCAGACTTTCTAAAACGATGACGCATGTTAGTCATATGATGCAGTCATGTGACCAATTAAACTAAGATAGTGAAGGTCATTACACAGCAGTTGTCTTGTTTGCTCTCAATTTTGACAGTCTGTACATGCTCCAGATAGCTTCCAGATAGATTTCACAAATGCGCAGGACTGGAACGTAAGCGTTTTTGGCCATTTCAATGTGCACACGCAATTCTGTGAAAACGACTGAAAACACTAGTGTGGACGCGGAGCGTTTTCAGACGAAAACGCCGTTTTTAAATCTTTCCGAGCCAGTGTGGACGTAGCCTGAAATAACAAGATTGTGGACACAAGCAGCTTTCTTCGAAGGGTGGCTGGCTTCTCACTCAGAGATGGGGTCAGGAGCTCGGCAATTCGAGAGGGGCTCAGAGTAGAGTTGCTACTCCTCCGCATTGAAAGGAGACAGTTGATGTGGTTCAGGCATCTGCTTAAGCTGCTAGTGCCCCCTGTGAACAGGTCCCGGATAATTGGAAGAAAATATATATATATGTAAATTAGGGGTGCAACGATACTCGTATCGATATTGAACCGTTCGATACAGTGCTTTCGGTTCGGTACGCATATGTATCGAACAATACAAAATTTTTCATTTATTTTATCAACTTTTCTTCTGTCGATGCTGTCTGTGTTGAGCGCTCAGTGGATCTGTGTTCGACTACTCCGCCTAGGCTGCACTGTCGAGTGCAGATCCACTGAGCACAGCGCAAGCTAGCGAGACAGAAGCTAAGCTCATTGCAACATGGCAACTGCCTGAACGCTACGTGAAACTGAACCTCCCCCACCCTCATTCAGATCTGGCGTTTGGAACTATTTTGGTTTTCATGTGACGTATGACCCTGATGGTAAGCGAGTCATGGACTAAAGTAAAACAGTATGTTGGATGTGCCACGCAATGCTCAATTGGTGGGAACTAGTGCGTTAGCGCAGTTAGCTTGTTAACGTGTTGACGCCGTCCAGCCCCACGCACGGGGCGACCCGCGGTAACTTGCTAACGGAGATTTGCGGCATTATGGCGTTAACGTCATTTTAACGAGATTAACGCTGACAGCACTAGTGGGAACACAACGACTGCACATTTACGCCGACATCATCCTAGTGCAAAGACAAGTGGAAGCAGACAAAAACAACAAGCACCATGCTACAAACTTTACCTGAGTCATTTAGACAGCAGTTTATATATATATATATATATATATATATATATATGTATATGTATATATATATATATATATATATATATATATATATGTGTGTGTGTGTGTGTATATATGTGTATATATATGTATATGTATATATGTGTATATGTATATATATATAATTAATGGCTACTAATTATTTAATAATATTACAACTGCATCTTGGATTTACTTGGTTCATCTCTGTTCATTGTTAAAATTAGTTTGATGATCTGAAACACCGTGTGTGTGACAAATGTGTGTGACTTTTTAATTTTTCATTTAACTTTTTCATGTTTACATAACCTGTTAACATTTCAATAAATCATTGCACTTTTTCCATTTTTCTAGCAAATACAGAACATAGTGGTGACTCAAGACTTTTGCACAGTACTATATTTATACCTGTTCATGAAGATTTTGAGACAACACTAACTTGGAATTATCCCTTGCCCTTCTTGCTCTTTATTCCCCATTTCTGTATTACTCCTATATCCTCTTTTCTCATACCCTCCTCCTTCTTCTCTTTCAACTTTTTACCCCAACTGTTTATCTCAATCTGTTATTATTCACCTTCTTTTTCCCATCCTGGTCTTCCTACATATTTTTAAAACTCAAATACTGCCCGTTCTCTCTTTATAAAATGTTCACCCCATCAAATGACTTCATTCTGTCGCTTTCCCCTCCTCTCATCCTCATCCTCTACCAACTCTGTCCCCATCCTAATCTTTCCATCCTTCATCTCTCCTCTTGCTTCTTGTCTGTGCCTTCCTTCTCCCTGAATCTCTCCCTGTGCAGGGAAAAGTGGCCCAGACAGCTTGTATGTCAGCCTGCAAGCATCTGTCCACATCACTGATGCAGATGCTGTTGGACACGGAACTCAAACAGATCAGTATGGGGGCCATTCAGCAGTTCAACTTAGATGTTATTCAGTGTGAATGTGAGTATAAAGAATTGTAATGTTGAAACATTTGTTTTCTTTTAATATAGATAAGATACAATAACATTCTATTGAAACTAAGAAAAATACTGAAATGCAAAGACATTTAACGTAATATCATCTTATCACTTGTCAGATGATGGTTCTTACAAACACAGTTGGGTGTAATGTGTTCCAAAGTAACACATTACTGTAATCACAAGACATTTTTCAGCAACATGGTAATGTAACACGATATTGTACTAAATTCAGTAGTGACATTACATTTGCAATTATGTTGTTAATCACATTACAGAGGTTTTTTAGTTACCTGCACGTCAGGTGGATGAAAAGAAAATGAGCAAATGCACCTTCTTCTTTGTGTGCACTCACACATGCATGCAGGAGCAGTCTGCAGCTTGTGAGGAGTGGATGTATGGAAATGATTACAGCGACCAGAGTGCGATGGTGAAGTGAAAACTACTTCCGCTGCAGAAACAAGAGCATAATACTAATAACAAAACCTCTGCACAGACAGCATGGAGGCTGCATCTTCATTAGGACAGAGATATGTGTTTATATTGTTAACTGGTAGTTATGTGACAGTAGGGCTGCTCGATATAACGATATATATCTGATGACGATATAAAAACGTGTATCGTTTCATTTTACGCTATCGTTTGTTTCGTGGTGTCGCAAAATAAACTGTTTACAGCCATATTTGTTCATGGTTCTGATGTCACTGTAGTGGCTTCTTCTTCAACTTCTTAAAGTTTTCTCTTTCTCTTATATTTAATATAACCACACTACAGACGGACAAGCGCCTGTTTTTATGCGTTGTCGTTAGCAACAACGACGGTAACACCATCGTGTGTCTGTTTGTTTATGTTCCACATAAACCTTTCACAATAAAGCTCAAGATCCTGTTGAGACTTTTCAAAATAAACTGAATCACGTGAAAGAGCAGATTATTTACGGATGAGAATTAAAAAAGACGCCAGGTGCTAAAAAATAAAGCTCAGACTCAAACGTTAGAACGGGCTTTTCCCCGCAGCACGCCGTGTAATAAATACTCACAAAGAAAACGGCGCCGTTACAACTTATGTCTAAAAATGTATCGTTTCATGCATCGGTTAAAACACTCGACTCCAGCTACACAACGCACAGCTGGAAACACTTCACACAAGTCGAGCTGCCCGAGATTCACAGACTTTACAGAAAATGTTACATTTTTGTGATTTATATCGTTATCTGACGATAGATGTTTTATATCAGGATATGAGATTCTGGTCATATCGCACAGCCCTATGTGACAGCGCGTTTCAATTAAATTTACAGAGTAACATGAAAGTAATTTAATGAGTACTACAACGAATTACTGCGTTTAAGGACAGTGACGTTTTATGTGTAATGCTTTACAAAGCAGCATGGACTTGCAGTAATGCCTGTTTTGCTTACACAGATAGATAGATAGTCCTAAAATACCTCGATGACTAAAGTTCAGCCATTTCACATTGCTATTTGTAAAACAGTTTACATGAATGTTTATATAAACGATACAATGGTTTCAGTAAAACAAATCACCCAGAGCGTAATATAACATTTCAGTTCTGCTCTTGTGTGATACTGCTGGTGTGATTTCTTCCAAAGAAGTGCAGAATCTTTGTGCTGACCAGCATGTGTTGCCTCCACTGGTTCACATATAAATGTTTCATCTACAACAAAAATGATTCTTATTTCTTGCATAACTAAATCCAGCATTTAGCCGAATGACCACAGACCTCCAAATGTCCAGTGTGTGCTTGTATAGTAAGAAACAGACCTGAAACTCCAGCTTTGAGTCGACTGTTTTGTGACGTTGTCTTTGTAACTTCTCAGTGTTTGCCAGCTCAGAGCCAGTGCCTGGGTTTCAAGGAGACACTCTTCAGCTGGCCTTCATCGATCTGCGACAGGTAAACTTTTATCACTAAGCCTTAAACCAGAAACAGCACAAACGCAAAGACAAAGGAAAAGAATTGGGGCGATGCATGTTGGGTAGGCATGGTGGAGCGAAATGCAGATGGACAGATGTTGGTGTATTTTACAAAAAGGATGGAAATGACCACGGTGAACGTGTATTTAAAAAGAGGGAGGAGCACAGAATGAGGAATAAGGGTGGAGGAAGGTGAACACCGGGGGACTACGTCTTATACAGAAGGTAAAATCTGAAAGTGAGAGGAGACTGAATGTGGTGGCAGTGGAGTCTGTGGGAGGATTTTGTAAGTCAAGAAGAGGAAGTGAGTGAAGACGGAGGCAAAGATTCAGTGGAGAAAGCTGAAGAAGGGAGAACGTTGCAAAGAGTTCAAGGAGGAGCTGAGAGAAAGTACAGCTGAAACGGTGAGGCGAACTGCCAAGAAGGTGCTTGGTAGCAGAGAGGAAAGAGACTTGGTAGTAGAACGAGCAGTTACAGAAATTATTTAAAGGAAGAAGTTAAGAATAAGTTAGTCAGGGAGATGTAGAAAGTATACAGGAGTACTGGGAGGCTAGACAACAATGAAGCCTTATAATGAGTTGTATGTGAGTTGGGACTCTAAAGAAATTGCCAGCATCGAGCTAGAAAGGATGTGCAGCAGGTTAGTGATTAAAGACAGGGGTGGAAATTTACTGTCAAGTAAAGAAAGTGTGTTGAGAAGATGTAGGGAGAGAGAGGACAGATGGAGGAGTGTCGGTGAATCAGGAAGTCCAGAGGATTAGGAAGTAGGAAGTGAAGGCAGCTTTGAAGAGGATGAAGAGGAGAAATGTGATTGGCCCAGATGACATACCTGTGGAGGTGTGGAGATGTCTAGGAATGAGGACGGAGGACTTTTTAACCAGATAGTTTAACGCGATCTTGGCGAGTGAGAGGATGTCTGAGGAGTGGAGAAGGACTGTACTGATACTGATGAGAATAAAGGTGATGTGATGATGCTAGGTTAGAGAGAGGTGAGTATCAGCGAGCAGCAGTAGTCATGCTGGGAAAAAGCACCAACACAGTGTTGCTTATGTATATGAAGCACATGTTTGTTAAATACTTGAAGAAAGAGATGAAGCACATCTTCTACTAGTTATGTAGACTGTGTGTGACTGGTACATTGCTAATCTTCTAGTTACTCTAACTGTTGGTTACCTGAACATAAAAGCACGATAAAATACACAAAGATGGCACTATGGTACAGTGGTTACTGTACTGTGGGTTCTAACCTGCAGTATGATGGAGCATGTTCTCCCAGCTGCTACAGCTTCCTCCCATACTGCAGAGATGTGCTTGTAGGGTTAACTGGTAATTCTAAACTGGCTGTCGATGTTAGCTCTGTGATAGACCGGACACCCATCTAAGGCATCCTGTGTCTGCTCGTAGTAGCTTACAGGCATAGAACACAAAGCTGTTCTTAGGGATTACCTTTATCCCCCATTACCTTCATTTTTTCAAATATGATAGGTTACTGTCATGATGACACTCCATCCACAGGGTAACAGGTCAGGTGTCCCTGAGGGTAGCTGGTGCCCTGCCTGGATCTGTTTTTGAGCACAGCTTAGTTTCCTGCCCCTCATTTGACAAGATGTGTCCATCTTCCTCTTTATACAGGCTGCTTGGTTAATCCTAGCCTGAGGTGACAGGGTTAGGAGGCGCCCACAGGCTGGGGTTACACAGAGGTCATCCTTTTACTTTTTTGGGGCATTAACTGCTTTTTAGATCATTATCCTATCACCGTCAGAGTGTGTGTGTGTGTGCGCGTGTGTGTGTGCGTGTGTGTGTGCGTGTGTGTGTGTGTGCGTGTGTGTGTGTGTGTGTGTGTGCGTGTGTGTGTGCGTGTGTGTGTGTGCGTGTGTGTGTGTGTGTGTGTGTGTGTGCGTGTGTGTGTGTGTGCGTGTGTGTGTGTGTGTGCGCGTGTGTGTGTGCGTGTGTGTGTGTGTGTGTGCGCGTGTGCGTGTGTGTGTGTGTGTGCGTGCGTGTGTGTGTGCGTGCGTGTGTGTGTGTGTGTGCGTGTGTGTGTGTGTGTGTGCGTGTGTGTGTGTGTGTGCGTGTGTGTGCGTGTGTGTGTGTGTGTGTGTGCGTGTGTGTGTGCGTGTGTGTGTGCGCGTGTGTGCGTGTGTGTGCGTGTGTGTGTGTGTGTGTGTGCGTGTGTGTGTGTGCGCGTGTGTGCGCGTGTGTGTGTGTGTGTGCGTGTGTGTGCGCGTGTGTGCGCGTGTGTGCGTGTGTGTGTGTGCGTGTGTGTGTGTGCGTGCGTGTGTGTGTGTGTGCGTGTGTGTGTGTGTGTGTGTGCGCGTGTGTGCGCGTGTGTGCGTGTGTGTGTGTGTGTGTGCGTGCGTGTGTGTGTGTGTGTGTGTGTGCGTGTGTGTGTGTGTGTGCGTGTGTGTGTGTGCGTGTGCGTGCGTGTGTGTGTGTGTGTTCAAGAAGGCACACTTGATGGAACGATTTCTTTTTGCCTGCACAGCCTTCTTGCTATGAACGGGCAAATTATTAACAAGCCAGATTATCTAAAAGAGGATGATGGGCTGAGACTTTGCCGTCTGTTAGGTGTTATCAGCAATAGAACCACAGACATCAGGCTAACAAACTAAGTGCTGTGCCAAACATGCTGCTGGTGAAGTTTAAATAAGTTGTTGCCATGGATTCAGTGATGGTGGTGTGGAGTGCTGCTAACACCAGGCCAAACTCTCCCGTAGATGTTCAGGTGAATTGAGATATGGGGACTGTCATAGCATAAGATTCATATGGTTCTCATTCTCTGAGTTTCTGTTGGTTTTTAGTGACCCTTCTTCCAAAGGGGAAAAGATGACCCAAACGAGCTACACCCCCGGACCTCCTTCACTGTCTGTAGGGTCAGACCTGCACCGCCTTGCTGGTCATATGCGTTACGTGCCCTTGAATGCAGTCAAGGATGATGATTTTGACCACATCTCTGTAGCAGATTGTCTAAACATTTCTTACTAACATTTAAGTTTACAGTAATCAGCTACACTGCAGTGATGAATACATTTCACTATAGGACGTTTTTACACTAGTATTTCTGTAAACAGTGTTTTCAGCTGATTCCTCTGCTGTTGTCTTCTTCAGTGGCATCTGCCTAAAACGATACACAGCAGCTACCTAAACTTTATTCCCTCAGTTATTTTGTTAACAGTGTTACATCCTCACTGTGTACGAGTCTGACTGTGGCAGCGAGAGTGCTGACAGGAAGTAGGAGACGCTTCTCCCATATTAGCTTCTCTTTGCTGGCTTCCTGATAATTCTCAAAATCCAGAAGGAGAATTTCAAATTCTGTCTCTTTCCCACATTTGTCTTTGGTCCTCTGCTCTCTTCATCTCTTCCCTCACCCCCAGGTGAGCCTGGTTCTGCTGCAGGTTTTTTCTTGTTAAATGGAGTTTTTCCTTCCTACAGTTGCCAAGTGTTTGCTCACAGGGGGTTGAGTGATTTGGGGGGTTTCCTCTCTAAAATTGCAGGTCTTTACCATACAATATAAATTTCCTTGAGGCAGCAGCTGTTGTGATTTGCAATATATAAATTAAGTAGAACTGAATTGAAAATACTTGTCATGTTAAGGAAAAATACCCATTCTTATCATTTGACTTGAATTCAGTCTTTAGGTTTTAATGAAAGCACAGGAACCATCCACAGGCAAACTGTGTGCACACAGCTGTTCAAACCAGTGGTCAAAGTCAAGGAGTCGGGATCCTGTTCACAACAGACCTTAAAAACATAAAGTAGAGGTTTTGAGTCCTGTAATGGAGGGCTCAGATAGCAAACTGTGGCTTCTCAGAACTCGCTACTTGGTCCCAGGTGAGAATAATGGCATCGCTGCTAAGCCTCGCTCTGTAAGTTGGAGTCTGTCAGTCAGTAGAATAATGCTATTATCACTAAGCTGTTCTTGCACTGTTCTTTTTCAACATGACCGAAATACCCAGCTGTTTCACCCTATGACATTAGCATACACTGTGTCTGTGTGGGGCAGGGGAGTCATCTCCATCTGGTTAAACAGAGGTCATGGTGGGGTCATTTAAAATGTTCACACTTAACATCATGAAGAAGTCTTCTTACTCCTTTCTTCTCTCTCCTTAATCGACTGTATCTGTCAGAGTGGTGCAGCGACCCAGGAGGCGCAGTCCTCAATAGTAAAGGGTGGTGCTTGATGCTGTTTGGTTAAACTTGGAGAAAACTGCTCAGTGTAATCAAAAGGAAAAAACAAACGCAAAAGCAATAGAGAGAAGAGAAAAGGGGGAAATGGGGGAGAGATCTTTTGCCTAATTACACCAGAGAAAGAGCTGCAAGTTGCTAGAATGCAGTTATAGAGGTTTATATGACATTTTCTAGTCTTCACCGCAGGTCACAACACAATTAGTAACGCTCGTCATGACTTACAGGTCTAATATGTTGGACTGTAACATGCAGACTGTGCGAGTCAGGGAAGGAGCCTCTATAGAAACACGACAGTCGTGTAGCCAAAAACATTAGCCAGCTAGAAACGGTTAAATCCTACTGCATGTTTCCTTTCACAGAAAAAACATGTTGGTCTCTGACTTTTAGTAACACTTCTGATGTACGTCAGCCAACAACAAAAGGCTGTGCTGTACCACTGGACCTGTTGTCAGCACATTAGATTCAAGACTTGAATATAAATCTATCTAAAACGCAAGTTGCATTAAATTTTCATTGCAAGAAAATCAGTAAACAGTTGGTGTTGTGTCTCAGACTATGACAACAGTGTAATCTGCAATAACCAACACTTATTAGCACAAGTTGTCTAGCAGTGTAAAATAGTAACATACTTTTGATTTATACCTTTTACTATCTGTAATTATGTAGCACTAGCTTCATGATTTAATGTTGGCTGGTAAAATGAGTTTCTGCACTCAGCTAAAATGAACTGTAAGAGAAACGCCTCTCTGAATTACGTAATTATTATATATATATATTATTGGAAAAGTTAGTCGATGCATCTGTCATACATGCCAACCCTCACGATTTTTCCGGGAGAATCCCGAATTTCAGTGCTCCTCCCGAAAATCTCCTGGAGCCACCATTCTCCTGAATTTCTCCCGATTTTCCACCCGGACAACAAAATTGAAAAACCATATCCCAGAATTCATAGCTCGGCCCAGTTTCCAACAATGGCAGCAGCCACTTAGTTTTAATATTACTCTTATTACTCCTTGTGAGTCACAAAATACACTTTTAACACATTTTCAGGTGAGAATGTAGCCGTGTAAACTTCAAATATCTGAGCCGGCGACCCCCGCAGTCTTTGGCTACTCGGGTTAAACATGATATATAAGTCACTTAAATAACTTAAACATGTTGTTGTTTGGCCTTTTTCAGTGTTTTTTTGGTTCGTGAGTAAATCGGTTTGGCTGAGATTAAAGTTATTAGATTAGATTAAATAAAACGTTATTAATCCCTCGGGTGGGCTCCTCCGGGGTTTTCACACAGCTGAATAAACGTCAAACAGAAAACTGATTAAACAAAGTGTGAGACGGTCGAGAGTTTATGCCAGCGTCTGGTTATATTTTAGACAGCGAGGAGCAGGCGGCAGAGTTTCACTC